>NW_013533994.1:4099964-4278530 GCF_000836235.2 Papilio xuthus
TAAAATAGAATAAATAAAGGTTAATGTTTTCTTTCTGAAATAGCTTTATTTATAGCATAATTATTGGACCAAGTCATGGAGGAATTCATTGTAAAAGTCGCTGTTTAGGCAACTCCTCGCTGAGGACAGACTAGTCGCAGTCGGGGTATGTTGAAGCTGGATTTTGTTATCAATAACCCACAAAAAATTGGTGAGTCAACTTGAATTAAGTTTTAACGGCTTTAAACTCAATTTAGGTAGTAGAAATACCGATTTATGAAATATTGAACCAAAATCGCACTATCGACTTATTTAAACGACTTTAGCACACCGCCTAAAAGTGTGTTTAAAATCAAAGAGATCTTGTTGACATAATATATAATTTTACTTTTAAATTCCATTTGGATTATTATAAGCTGAATAAAAAACGATTGTGGAATAAAATGCTATCCCTTAGTTCTACAAGTAACTTAACTATTTTCATACAGAAATAGCTACCTGTTTGATTGTAAATAACATTAGAGAATAAACGGCAATGACAAGTTCATTTGCTGACCTGTGAAAAGAAGGGACAAAGAGTTTGTCTCTTTATGTTTATTTATGTTACACTTATATTGAAAAAGACTTTTGCTATGTTCAGAGTAGTCATTAGCAATTCATTGTTACATATAGATATAGTTGAACATCTGATAAATTGAAAATTTATAGTGGCATTTAAATATTGTCCATCAAGTTAAATATAAAGTTCAACATAATTAAATACCGTTAGTGACTCTGTGTTGTGGGTTGAAAGATCTCAAATAAGCCGGGAAATAAATTTGGTAATTAAATATAAAAAAGGTATAAGTCTTGACTTTTGAAACCTTCATTCAATAGAAAATGTAACATCTTTGAAGGAGAAGAAACATTAAATTGTTAACATAGTAAGTTAGTCATTTTCAGGTTATGTATTAGAAAAGAAAATTATCATTGACTATTCCATAATATAGGGATAGAACATTCTTATTGATGCGAGGGTGCCTTCATCTGTCTGTCTATCTGAGCTTAAGTTTGGTACACTGATGGACGGGAGCCTGGGACCATTGTCATGGACTGATTTTGATGTATTGGAATATGTGAATTTTGTGCGAGTATTTAGTGGGTTTAATATGTTTCAGTATAAAACTTAATAATATTAAGTGATTAGCCTAAGTGATTGAAATGCTATCCAAGTCAGTATTTCGTACGAGCGAAGTCGCGGGCACAGTTACATCTGAAAATTAAAAAGTAAACAAGTTAAATGGTCACACAATCAGTTACATCTTTTGGTGTTCCAACCAACTAGTACTGTGTCTACAGTGCATAACATTCATAGTAGAGAGTAAAATTTTATTGTTGCTACTAGCGTAAATTATCACGCCTAGGATACATTCAAACTGTTAAGTACTTTTAAGTACTGTTAATTATTAAACATATCTTTTTAGCAAAATATTTGGCTTCGACATTAATAATTTACACAAAGATAACAAAGTAAACGTCAATTAAAATCCTGCTTCCCATACCGTAGAGACAGGTATTGATGGCGATATTGAAGTTTGGAATATTTTAACGTGACAAATGTCAAGACGAAAATAAGTTTATTTAAAAAGAATTGAGGGACACTGGAGTGTTCTAAATAACAAATGGAAGGAAGTAGAGCATATAGAAGGAAGAAATAATGGAAACATGGAAGATAAGTATAGGATGGTAACAAATATCTATGCAGTTGTTGTGAAAATAATTATTAAGTGAATTTATATTTATTGTCATTGAATCTAAGTTTATTAAACTTACAAAATGGATATACATGTAGAAGTGTAGAGAAACTTAGGATATCGAATTTCATGTATACTTGTATTCCATTAATTGATAGTTTTAGAATACAAGTACCTATACTTAGCAATATTAAATATATTAAAAAAAGGAAGGGATGTAGTGTATGCATAAACGTAGTGTTGTTTGTCTCGAGCGTACACGCCATAAGTACATGCCGGAGAGAGGGGACGTCAGTCGATGTCAGACCTTTGAGCCGGCAACACGTGTCGGTACGTGAACGAGCCAAATATAGCACAACGAATGCTACACTCTCCTTCGTCGATTAAAGGTAGGCAACGCATATGCTATTGCGTATGTCCATGGGCAACGGTCACTTCGCTATTTCAGCGATTTCGGGTGGCCGATTGCTCGTTTGCCACCTTTTGATATAAAAAAAAAATAATGCAAAAACAACTGAAAAGTTTAATGTCAATAGTCTAGAATACTGAATGCAAAATAGGTGGTTTAAAATTGGAATCCACAATTTGATTTATTGACGCGGCAACCATCTCATAATTCAACGTTTAAAGTTTGAAAAAAGATATTGAAATCAAATTAAGTATAACAAAAATGCGATAGTATATTTTTATAAAACAAACATCAATAATCTAATATTCACAGTGTAGCAAACCTGAAAAACATAGTATAATATATCCGGACGGGGAAGTCCCTTGCTTATTCACAATTCCCGGAATTCCTAAACACGTGCGCACGTGACCAGGGACTTGGGTTCCCATAAATCGTTACCCGACAATCCCCTCCTTTGCTTCGCGGCGGCTCTTCGGCACGCGACGCCAAACCGATTTCGAAACGAACTTGTATGGGCCAAAAAAGGCTTCATGTTTCTTAACTTTTTTTTCTCTAATTCTACTTTTAGCTAGAGCTGTGTTAAGATCTTTCTTTGATAGTTTAAAATAAATGAAAACTATTACTCTAAAAAAAGTTTCACTTTTTTCGACTTTAATGTAAACATTTACAAACTCTGACGTCCAACTTAGAAAGTCTCTTAAGTATTTCCACTAAAAAATACATAAATCAAAATAATACTTTATATAAAACAGATTAGAACCCGAGTATTTAACCAATATAACCATAAACCAATAGTTGCATTTCTCACGTTCATTTGTCAGGAAGTGAGCTATCGATCAGAACCATCGCTATCGCGTCGGAAGCCGTGCGTTTGTAACTTTGACAATAGAAAAATGGACTAGTCAAACAGCCGCCGTTGAACCAAATATGTATATCCTGCAACTTTCTGCAGAGGTTAGGTAAAAACAATCACACATCACGTGCATAATCAGGGTAACGCTTATGTAAAATTGAAATAGACTTGATAGTTGATAACGACTTATCAACGTCAACGAAGTTTGGAACTTGTTTGTTTTTATATAACAGAGGGGAATTAGCGCGCTTGGCAGATCCTGTCTCTTAAAAGTCAAAGATTTGTAACATAATACCGGACAACTCTCGCAGTTTGTCAGCAAGCAATCGATTCGATTGATGTACACCGATTGCTGTTTGTTTTACAATGTTTTATTCGTCGAGATTCGAAGTAAATCTAAACAAAAATGTGTAGTTTAAATACGTTGTAGTGAATGAAAAGGTTTTCTTGCAAACGTATAAGATTAACAAGTGGCCATGGTGTATCTTAGTATAGAATTCTGATGTAAATTTACTCCTAATGACCACTTAAGTCTTAATGTGTCAGTGTGTGCGTAAATAAATGAAAGTGCATTTATATACTAAGTTATCTGACCTGGTGGGCATAAATCAAATTAAATTATGATAGCTGGCTAGCCCCCCTGTGAATGTAAAAAAAAATGTCTCCAGTTCCTGGTCGTATAATAGCCCGTTTATATTTTTGTGACAGAACCGCTATAGCAACGCTCCTCTTACAGGCCAGATATATTTGTTTGACTGTATATCTACGAAGTCATTAACTCGATCAAAAATATTTTGTATTCAGCCAGTTCGTTTACGAATTCCAAAAAAAGGTGGGTAATTGTATAAGAGCTTAACTTACGAAATAAGGTATTCGCGTGAAATGAACGAACACGTTATGTGTTTACGTCGTACTTTCCCCCACCCGACGAGACCCCGATGTGAACGCAGCCCTTTAATAATTCACCAACTTTCATCATTTTCTATTTCGCATTCATTCACGTGTTACGAACGACTTACGGAATATATTTCTGTGGTGTGCTCTATTTATAAAAATGTAATTCGAAAATTGCGTCTTTATAATTTTCCATAATATTGTTTTGATATTACTATGTAAATTAAAGGTAAAATAAACAGACTTTTTTTTTCCAGAGAGGAATGCTTTATGCAAACTACGTGCTCCGGGGGGAGGGTGTAGTTATATGCGATTCTCCCCCATAGCGGAGGCATACCCACTAAACCTCTCTGTTCCTCCAACGCATCGGGACGGGGCTAAATTAACAGACCTATCCTGTAGCATTTAATTATAAAAAAAATGGACTGCATATTGGTTAAACTTTCCGCTTTATTTAATAACAAGAAGCAAGATAACCATAACACGCTCTAGCCTTTAGGTTAAAAAAACATTAAAATAAATGACTTCCAGAAATGTTTTTAAATATTGATTAGAGCATTTTTCAAAATATACGCAATCTTTTGTCCACAAGCCAATATTCTGCAGCTACAATATTTCACAAGAACCCACCTACCGTGTTTCTGATATGTTTATTGGAAAACAACCGTTTAGATAAATAATTAACTTTTACTTTCCTTTTCAAATTTTATCTCTTAGAATACCAACCAGAAATATTAAATTTTGCACCATTTTTTTCATGTTGTTATCATAACTTTAAAGTTACGTTACATACAATTTATCCCAATCATACAAACATCTGTGACTGTAGGGTTAACCGTGGGCTTCCATTGCCTAAACATATGTTCAACAAAATACAGTTGAAACTGGATAAGTGAGATGTCAAGGATCTGCGATATTTTTAAGTTTATAATGGTTTCTCGCTTATGGAGATCGTCTGTCGGCAACGGACAACGCCATCCTAAACATTGTTTTTGGAAGAACGTAGATAACAATGTTTCTGTACATGTGTTCCGACAATGGAAACTGACGGTTATACGTTGCTACAAGTACCACATCTTATGTGCAACATTCTTTATACGCATTCCCGTATATAATGATTTACGAGGCAGATTATGTCGCCATATTTCACCTTGTTTTATTTAACTTTTCGCCTCGCTTACTTCGGGTCCGTTGACACACAAGAAATATTGCCATGTAATTGCAAATATTCCTCTATATTCTATAACAATAGCTTTTTATATTGTTACTAGCGGTCGCCCGCGATTCCGTCCGCGTGGGATAAAAAAAACATATTTGGTAGCTTATGTATTCTTCCCGGCTACGTTCTGTATGTGTGCCAAATTTCATGGAGATACCTACAAACAAACATACATCCGTGTAAACATTTTCATTTTTATTAGTAAGATATAAAATCTATTTAAAGATTTTTCAGTTTTCATTTTCAAATTTTTACAGGAACTTTTAAAGTATTTTCAACTGCCAACATAAACTGCTGACTTTGCTTACCTATTAACGTTGAATTTGTTTGTTGCAGGGTGAAAAAGACAACGGAAAGAACTGCATTCTGTCCTGCGAAAAAAGAAAAGCCGACGATGCGGATATAAATAAGGACTTGAAAAAGGTTCGTAACAAATTTTATAATATCATGAGGTATCCTTTAAAAATTAAACAGTTCCTTTTGATGTACAATGTTAAAGTTTCACATATTTTTTTTTAATTTTAATGGTTATTTAATCCAAAAAAAATATTGGGAAACGATTCTTCGTTCACTGAGCTGACGGCCAACCTCCATTAAATGGAAAGGCACCTTAAGAAAGGAAGAGAGAGATTTTTCGTTGTAGATAATGTAACAAAATATTCATGTAACACGAAAACTAACTTTCAACTCAATGAAAACTTATCTTTTAAGGTAATCTTACTTATCTTTTATGCTCGTAAGGAGCAGACCTCTCCAAACTCTTAAATCAGACCTAAGTGTTTTTAATAAAAAGATACGTGAAGTCTACTCAAAGTTTTGAGTCGAAGTGAAACTTGAGACGATTTTATCGACAAACTTCTTGTATACAACGTTGCTTAACTTAACTTATCTTTTTTACTTAAAGGTACTTCGTATCTTTGAGTACAAGATGCTAAATGTATTTCTATTAGAGATTATCAAGAGTCGAACGTTGTACTACATTACGTACAACAGTTAAAGTTTATCTTTTTTAATTCGAAATAATCGATCGTTTTTTGTTTTATTTATTGCTTTTACTTTATTATTTAAAAAAAATTTAGACCTTCCGCCACTACCACGAAAGCAAATTTAGTTAAGTTTGTTTAAATAGACTGAATAAATAAACTAGATAGCAAAACGCATATTTGACTATACTTCTATACTAAATAATTAAATCTACTGAATTCGTACTAACATCATTCTCGGACTTTTTGTTGGCGAATTAACTTACCTCACAAACACCGATTAATAGAGTCCACGATTAAAGCTAAAATAGTTCATGTTTGCTTTGTCAACAGAGATACTCAACTCAGCAATAGCTGCGTTTGTCGTTAACATGTGTACAATGTTCAACTGTGTAATGTACACGTTACGTAATGTACAACTGTGTAATGTGTACATCGTTGCAGTTGCACTGACTCGGCTTCTGTTTAGTATTCCACGTCACCATGCAGGACGTGCGCAGATTGTGAACAGGGACCACACTCACTGGGTTACATAAAATTCATTTTTGTAATTTAGAGAAAGTTACATCGTTTAAAATAGAGAATGAGATGTAGTTATTGGGTGTCAACGTCATATGTCATAACTAATTTAATACTGATCAATGACCCCATATCCGACATTCTTACGGTAAAGGAAAACTGAGAAGAGATTCAGTATCTACTATGGCCTAGTGACCCTAAACATAGGACAGGCTCCGAGTCTCTCAGTGAGGACGTATTGATGATGATGATGATGAATGACCATATTCATTCAGTTAATCTTTTTGAATGAATGATTTAAATTTACTTTTACAAATAGTTATATTTTCAAAAGTCATAAACACACCGCATTTATCTTTGCAAATCCTAATTCCCAAATTGTTTTCCATGACACTGAGTCGACCCAGTTATGGCTTTCGTTATCATTAATGTCGTTTCGTGACATTAAATACTTTAAATGGGGTTAATTGCGCTGAAAACTGACTTCAGTAATTTCTGCAGCGCTTTAATAACAAACTACTTTTTTTACAAAAAAAAAGTTATGAAAAATTTAAAAACAGTTCTACAATTATCTTCTTTTAATTGTAAAAAATATCTGATTAACATTTTAAAAGAGAAAACTTGATATTAAAAGATAAAGGAAACTATTACATTTCATAAAGCTTCCATTTTTCGCTTAATATTATCTCTATCTATATAATGAATAAAATTGGAGTGTCCTTTTTTGTCTGTCCACAAAGCAGCGTTTGTTCCTGGTAATCTCCGTAACGACTGGGCCAATTTTAACAAGACTCTACGTAAAGTTGAATGCATGCAGGCATATTATAGAGTACTTTTTGTTTATTGCGCTGAAGATTTTTCAGGCAAACATAAGTGCACAAATACAAGTGTCATAATGACTGTAGAAACATTTAAAATATTTATATTTATAAACAAAACACAAACAATTACTTAGTAATATCTATTACACGTAGTTTATTGTAGTAGACATATAGCAGACCTGAAACTATTCAAGATTTATTAGCAGCTTTCATTGGGGTTGGTCACGCGAGCGAGCTGGCCTTTACAGGATAGGTGACCTAGCCCATGTTAATAAATTATACTACCAACTTTACGATAGCTAATTATTTCATGTAACTTGAATACATTGACCCTTATAGCTATAACATATACTAATAGTATAGGATAGAAACATGGCAGTAGGGTTTTATATAGACGTTTCGGCCGAAAATTTATAAGACTGACATTTTTTTACTAATAACTCAAAAACTACTGAACACTTTCTTAATTTTTCAACATTAACGGACACGCAATACTTTTCGAATAAAAAATATGAAAATCGGACAAGCAGGAGCGCATAAAATAAAAGACGAATTGAGAACCTCGTCCTTTTCGAAGTCTGTTAAAAAATCAAGTTTCTAGGAGCGACTTTTATGAGTTTAACAACTAGTGGTTATTTAGTCACAACAAATATCCAAACAAGTTTTGCAATTCTTTATGACATGTCATTTGTCGCATTACAAATGATAGAACACAACGCCCCAGATGTGTTCGATCACGCGACCGCCTCGTCTGCCGAGATGCTCTATTGTACTAAGTGAGAAAGAAAAGTTATACTACGATAACTGAGGACTTAGGCATAAATTTTATTATATAATACAATATAATAATAAATAAGAAAATTGTATGAAGATAGCACGTTAAGATAAACACATATAAATGCCAACATATAACAAACAAGATGTTTATTTTACGAACAGAAAAAATATAAAAACAGCATTAGAAGATATAGTATGAATTTTGAACAAATTAAAAAACTACTTACTAACTTATGAAGCTAACAATATTTTGGATATTGACTCAAGTCTATAGTTTTTGTGGACATACAACACTTCTAGAGTCGGGGTCATTTTGTTTTCATTATCTCCACAAATGGCGCTTGGGGTTGCTTTGAATTTACGAGGAGGGGCGGCGCACTTCGCCCTAATTTAAATACATTACCCGCCTTGAAAGAACCGCGGTAACTTTGTACTTATGAACTAACTACAAGGTTTTATGAACTATTGTTGCAGTTTAAGTTTTAGGTTTAAATATTTTCACGATTACATTACCTTTGGGACTTTACTATGAGTTACTTAACTGTTACTTAAACAGACCTATACACACTCTTAAATTTCATTTTTTTTAATAATGCAACATTTTTCTAATCCTCGAACTTCACCAGTTTATTATCTTTATTAGTAAATAAGTTGTCGCCCGCGACTTTGTGCGCAAGAAATAAAAAAAATATATTTTTTTTATTTTTTGTGCGCCTCTGTGTTTTCCAGACTAACTTGATCTAACTCTATGCAAAAATTGCATCGAGATCCATGTAGCCGTTTTGGAGATAAGTTCAGACAAACATCCATCTAAACATTCGCATTTATAATATTAGTATGAGTAAGATATAGTAAGAAGTAAGATAAGTAAGTCTGTGCATATAGAAACTAGACTCTGGACACCGAGTCTGTTCTGGCAAAACACGTATTATGTTCTAACATGTTCATCTCAGTAGCAGATCCCTTTGTTTGAGGCGAATAAGCTTGGATGTTTGAGAGAGTTGCGGTATTGTTGTTTGCAATTTCTATTCACGAAATTCCTTGTAAAGACCGCATCACAAAGTTGTCTTATAGATGTCTGTAGTCTGGATATCTTTACCTTGTTTTAATAAATTTTATTAATTTATTATTGCTATTTAATTAACGTTATTTGAGGTTGGATAGGTAATTTATAACTATACTATTTTTAATCACTAAAATAATAAGATGAGATTATAATGTTACTAATATTATTTTTTATTATATTAATATTATAATTGGAAATGTTTAGATGGATGGATATTTGTTTTTTGTGTTGTCAGAACTAATCCGACTGAAATTTGGCATAGATGTAGAACACAGTCTGGAAGAACACATAGGCTACAAATATTTTTTTTAAGTCCGCGCGGACAGAGTCGCGGCTACAGGTAGTCTTATATATAAAATTCTCGTGTCACAATTTTCGTTCCCATACTCCTCCGAAAGGGCTTGACCGATCTTCATGAAATTTTGTGAGCATATTGAGTAGGTCTGAGAATCGGCCAACATCTGTTTTTAATCCCGCGCGGACGGAGTCGCGGGCGACAGCTAGTAATTATATAAATCAAAACAATTATTAATTAAAATAATTTATAGTAAATAAATTATAATAAATCTAAACTATTTTTAATGAAAATGAATTATATAATAAAATATTTTAATTCAATATAATGTATAAAACAATTTCGTTAATTGTAAAGCGACGTCGGTGGATGAGAATAAAAATAAATTAAATGAACAAAAACTTGTGGCACAGAACAATGGTGCTTGCGCCAAAAATATCACAATCTGAGCGAATCCCGGACAAAACATCTGCTGTTTTATAAATTAAATCACATCGCACAAAAACGTTTTTATCTTTTATGACACAACCATTCCGATCATCTTTCTTACATCGAAATGGATTATTTTGTTTTGTCATTTCATTTTACGTTGGTTTTTATATTTACCTCCTTTTCAATTACATTAATTTACCTTTAAGTTTCTTAGCCTTAATTAGTAGTACGCCTAAGACATATAGTTGACTTTTAGTTAAACGCATAACCGATTCTAAGATTGCTTATTTTTGGTTTTTATTAATTCAGTTTCACGACTTCAATACCTTCAAGGCGACATTCAAGCTATTATTGTTTATTACTAAATTGTGCTATGTAAAATATCGTCAGATCGATTCAGAAACAACAATTAAATTCAGAAAGTAACACCCTAAAATAAAACAAATTATGAGATAACATCGAAAATAATAAATACAAAGGAAAAGGCTTATGCGAGGATAAATAAAACGCTCATAACACCCTGTAGAATGTTTCGTTTAAAAAAATAACTTTTCTCATTTCGCTGTCAGGCGGCATACCTGTGTAGGAAACTTTATACAAGCGATTCTAGAGCTCAATTTCCACGAATATTATGTCAATTCAATTTTTTTAAAGAAGATTACACTGCTCTACAAAGAAAATATTCTTAAACTAAAATCATTTTTTTTTAACTTTTTCATTTCCTTCTAAATTGTATTTGATTCTAGATTTCTAATAATTATGAATTTCAATGATAATTTTATATTAAAAGTTGTAAGTTAAAGTTACTGCTATCTGACCATGGACAAGTTTTTATACTCTGTACTTCTGATATTTGGCAAAGATAAACTCTATGTTTTGTTTGCAGGCAAAGCTTGAAACCAAAGCATTGAAGGCGAAAAGGCCGGGCTTCACAGATGACCGCTACAACGAGACATCGTACTATATTGAGAATGGTATTTATACAAACATCACTAAAATATATTCGCAAAACAACATAAAAAAATTCAATAGAGAAAAAATACACTGCCAGATTTTTATTTAGAAGACAAGTTAGATGTCGGCAAAGAAATAAACAAGACTAGTTCCATGTTTAGAAACTGAACCTATGTTAACATTAAGATAAATACTAATAAAGTAAAAGCAGTACAGAAAACTGCCATCGCATTTATAGCGAAAGTAATTTTCCTATAAATAGCGTTGCTAACAAATCACTTATGTTACATACTGGTTATATATAAAGTTGTTTGACCGCAGAGTCGCGGTCTGCGTCCGATACAGATCATTCGAGTCTTTAACAACAGCTCAGTTGAGGTTGCGGCGGTAAACGCTTTCCATTTCTATAACTCAACCTACTTTAAACCAGGCTAGTTTGAAAACTATGTCTTTATTATAAATTAGTTTTATTAATATTAACACTTTTTGATTTATAATATCGTAGTACAAATTATACAAATTTTATCGTCATCATTGAAAAATATTTTAAATTTAAAACATAGGAAGTGAAAAAAGTAATGCAGGATAAAACAGCTATCAAGAATTGTTATCAAATTTTGCTTTAGATGAAATAAGATGTAAATAATTATTATTTTCAGGTCTTAGAAAAGTCTATCCTTACTACTTTACGTTCACCACCTTCACGAAAGGCAGGTGGGTTGGGGAGAAGATCTTGGACGTGTTTGCGCGGGAGTTTCGAGCTCATCCCGCTGCGGAGTACGAAAGATGTATCAGGGCTGGCACACTCACTGTCAACTACGAGAGAGTCGACCCTGACTATAGACTCAAACATAACGACTTACTTGCCAACGTTGTGCACAGGTAAAACTTTAGCGTACCATTTAAATAAATTGACATTTCTACCAATGATATTTTATACTTTTCAAGAGTACACAGTACGTAGTCCACTTGTTATTCATATGCCATAATTGTTATGTCCAATACACGTGCAGGTTAAAAAGAAACCTCGTATCCCTGTGTAAAATTATTAACTCTTATTTCTTACTTACCTCTTCACAATAAACCAAAGCTATATAAATTCTATATGGAAAACCGGTGTGGTACTATGTCATACGATTTTTGAAGAACTTTAATTTTCTAGAATACAATCTTTTGTAGATATAATCTAGGTTTTTATAGAAATAAGCCTTAATGCAGCGATCACAAAGTCTAAGCTTGTTTGTACATACAGGCCTCTTAGATTGGCAAAGAGTAAAGAATCTTCAGCACCGAATGAGCATGCGAGTGCACAGTTATATTCAAAGGGGAAATACTTTTTTAAATGTTAATAAAGGGTGTTTTATAAATTCTCTACATCGTTGACTATACTTCTGTATCTTTAACATCAACCCGTGGTATGACTTTCACTCACGCATGTTCATTTGCTGTTGTTTTGTTCTCGTCTTATTTGTACATCATACCACGAGAAACATTATAAGGTACAACGGACTCTGAGCAAATTCTAACACTATCGCTCATGTACACGTTTAAAGATTTTATTTCTGTGATTCTTAATTTATATGCGTTACTGATTCTACTTAACACTAGACAAGTTTCAAACTCTACACTTATCTAATCCAAGTTAATGTGAACTTTATTCTTCATTAATAACTTCTTTGTTTTTCTTAAGCTTCGAATTCTCCATTAACGTTTCGAACGTGAAGTTTAAAAAGTGTTTGCTTTACTTTCTTGAATCATAAGATTAGTTCGGCGCATTAAAGTTTTCCAAGTTTGCTACTAAAACAATTAACTGAATTTTTCTGTCGATGTTATTTTGCTCAGCGTCCGAGGCACTTATAGGCCAGAAGCCTGACGTGTGTATCGTTGCAGGCACGAAGTACCGGTCACCAGCCAACCGATCACCCTCGTACATATCGACGAGGAAATTGTGGTTGTCAACAAACCAGCCTCTATCCCCGTAAGTGGCAATTGAGACAGCCATGTTTATGTAATGCTTCGATCATTTCTTCTTTTATATCCTTTGTATGTGATGCATGATACCTTTTTAACTTTATAGTAGTAGTAGCAGTAGTAGTAGTAGTTGTATATCTAAAAATGCTTTTGTCCCGTGTTATTGCAGCAGTCATTCATTTTAATCACGACACAACTTTATCTGTAAAGACTCCACATTATATTTTCTTAAACAGGTCTAATGTAAGTATATCTGAATATTTTTATACATTTTAAATGCTTTATTATGTTAATTGTTGTGATTCATACCAAGAATAAGTTTGATAGAGTTTGTATTAAAATAATTAGTAAAGGAAAAAATATATAACTGGCCAAAGAGATAAAAAAAAAGTTACTTAAAATTATAAGATTTATGGTTCGAAATTTAAATTGCAAAAAAGAACAGTTTTAATAATATTTAATTCTTTTTTTAATCTTAGTAAAAACTCAGTACACTATAAATATGTGGCTTAAAAGATTTTCGGTGCTAATGCACAGCTTGCCTTACAAGAAATATTCAGCAGTTTTCAGTGATGAAAGGCCTCTCGCGTCAAAAGACATCCTTATTCAAGTTGGCTTTCACTTCTAAGACATCGGCGCAAGCTCTTTGAGGCACATTAATAAATTAGACGTTGAGCTACGAGATTGCGTTTTACACTTCTTTACTCCTAATAATTTACATCTAGGTTAAAACTGACGTCTTCTTAGACTTCTTAATTATTAAAAAAATTAAAAGAAATCAAGAAGATACAAATCAATGTAAATGTTATCGTTGCACTAACCAAATTGAGATGACAACCAAAACTATTCCATATACCTTTTGAAATAGGATCCATTCCATCCTCAACTCAAAAGTCTGAGATCCAAATCATTTCATGAACACGAAATGCCCAAGCAAATTGACGATGCTTTTGTTATTACGATTCTACAAGTATAAAAAGAATTTTTCAACCATCGGAATATCTCTGTTATTCGTCATTTTGGCTTTAACAAAGTGGCGATTTTTATTTTAACGCAAGGCCCCAAGTGACCGACCGTGTCCAATTACTTTGATTGATGCAGCACCACAATGGGAGGTCCCGAAGTGCTCTTGTAAAGCCTACTCCGATATATTATTGCCATTATACTAAAAAAAAAATCGACCCCATTTCGATTTGAAAATGGAATTATTGATTTCGCGCATGTTCGTATGTTATTATTGGAAATTTAT
The DNA here is from genome assembly GCF_000836235.2 of Papilio xuthus. Lineage (NCBI taxonomy): Eukaryota > Metazoa > Arthropoda > Insecta > Lepidoptera > Papilionidae > Papilio > Papilio xuthus. Next base: position 4,114,119 of record NW_013533994.1, read on the forward strand.
TAATGGAAAAAAGATGAAAAAATATTACGATTCGATTCTCATTTAAAATGTATTAAGAAATATTTTTAAATGTATTTACAATAGTCATTTACTACAGAATGTAATGTTTCTTTAGTACATATTCGTTGCAATTATATATTATATCAATGGACTCTACTCATATCATATTAAACAGTATACACTACACGCAAGTCGGTCCACGTTACTACCACTATATATCGCAGTTCATAAAATGTCTATGAAGCCTTTGTTTAAAGTTACTTTTAACAAGAAAGAATGAAAATATATTGAATCTTTTGTACCTGAATAATAAAATGTATCAAACTCTTTATTATGTACACTTAACATTTAATTAAAATAAATTTTTAGTTTAAAATTACATATTAACCAAAGTAAAGTAGGAATTTTTTAAATACTGCAATCGAATCTTTACGAACGACTGTAAAAGAAGTAAATCATCAAGCACTGCTTATGTAAACTTTGATTCAATCAAAAGTTATTGCGACATCATAGGACTATAACTTGTCCTTAATAAATAATTCTGTCCGTGGTGGGCCAGGCATGAGACTCCAGTGCTCGCTAGTCCCTTGCGCATCATACACGTGGATGAGGAGCTACTCGTGCTAGACAAGCCTTGCTCTCTGCCGGTGAGTCATCGCGTGACCGTCCCAGTCTCTGTCAGGCCCTGGTTATACAATTCGTTTCTCTTACTTTATACTTAATTAAATTTGTTCATTCTGATCAAATCCTCTGGTTTTTGCCAAAAAATCACATGAATCATTTTATGGAAATCACAGAATAGAATAGTCTTTGTTTTAAAATTTAATGTTTTGTAAGAATGTATTATATAAATATTAATCGAGTAATTCTTGCAAAGTAAAATTTGTTGTTGAAGTTGTAACTATGAATTTAGTTGTAAATTTTCCCAAACTAAATTTCCCTACCAGGGTCTGACACAAGATTGTAATCTGCACAAGTTTGGACCTGTTTAAACTCCAAACGGAACTGATGGAACGTGCGGTCTCTTGAATCCCACTTGAAAGTGGAACGATATTGATCAACTTGCGTGTCAATACTTTGATTTTATTTTCATCGATTTTATCGACAGGCTCGTTAAACGTACATCCCAATTCTCTCTTCAATTGAAATTAATTAATTATTAGTGATTTCTTAAGTCCACTGTTTAAGGATTTTTTAAACATTTTTGCAAAATTAAAAAAAAAATGATGATTTGAAGAGAGAATTAATTCGGCTCGCTTCTATAAATCGAAGAACATCGTAGCGCGAATTATGTTCAAAAACTACCATGATAATACTTCTTGAATCGCATGTTAAAGCCTTTTTCATATTACTATATCCAAAATGCACTGAACATTCCTGCCGTTAACTGGCACAATTAACTTGCTTTTTCCAACAATTGTATCTGATTTTCTTAGTTTTTTTATACAATTATTAAGCCTATAACTTTCTGGTGTTTTATATTAATTCTACATCACTTCATCAAGAATGCTTTCATTATCATCATTGTGTGTTACACCGCCTAATAATGTTTTAATTTATTTTCTAAAACAATATTTAAAAAAAAAATACTTAAATATAAAAAAAACCTTGCTTATTCAACCAGTATCTTTAAATGTATTGATTATAGAATGAAGTTTGAACAAAAATCTTTTAGAGTATTAATGTTAATCGATTCGTCAGGTTCACCCGTGTGGAAGATACCGACACAACACCGTCGTTTTTATTCTTGCCAAGGAATATAATTTGAAGAATTTGAGAACAATTCATCGGTTGGACAGGCTAACTTCAGGTAAGACGAAGAATAACACACAATGTAATCTTTGACGAAGGCATAAAACATTATAATAACTCCTAAAAATGTTTCAAAATTTATAATTTTTATATTAAGAACTCATTTAAGTATCATTGTTGAATGAATTAAAGAGCTGCTATCAGAGCTTCACCTTTATAATTAACAACTTTTCAATAAAAAAATTCTTCGTTGCCTCATCAAACAAATTCAACTGTGTTCAGGGTTATTGCTATTCGGAAGAAGTCCGAAGAAAGCGAGACAGATGGAACATCAGATAAGAAACCGACAAGTGCTGAAGGAATATGTCTGCAGAGTAGACGGACATTTCCCTGAGTAAGATATAATTATTGCTGTAACTATAGCATCATTTAAAATCTATATGTAGCCTCTAACAAGAATTGCGACATATGTTTAGTTTTAAATTAATAGACTTAAAATTGTTTGTTTCAAACTAAGGTATTAATAATTAGATTAAATTGACATCAGCATTTTCAATACTTTGCTCCGACTATCTCTACTATAACAACAACTCTAGATTGTTGTTGAGGAACTATTGAATTCGAACAACTAATAATTGAGGTTTATTAAATTACGATAACATTTGCTTTATTGCTTCCAACTTGCAGCGAGGAAATAGAATGTCAGGAACCAATTGAAGTGGTGAGCTACAAAATTGGAGTGTGCAAAGTTTCTCCCAAGGGAAAGGATTGCTCCACAGTTTTCAAACGATTGGGATTCAACGCCAATAACAATACTAGTGTAGTACTGTGTAAACCAAAAACTGGACGAATGCATCAAATTCGAGTACATCTCCAATATTTAGGTGAGTTATGCAGCAATATTTCTTTCTAACAATTTATAATTTGTTAACATAAATGTATGTTACTTAGGAAAAAATTGAAATTGTCTGACATGAATTTAATATCTTTTGGTACAGGCTATCCAGTTGTCAACGATCCATTATACAACCATCCAGTATTTGGACCACTCCGTGGTAAAGGAGGCGATACTGGTGGCAAAACTGACGAACAGTTAGTCAGAGACCTCATTGCCATACACAACGCTGAAAACTGGCTTGGAGTCGACGCCGGCGATGATGATTTATTATTTTCGAAGCCAGTATCTGATGATAAAGGTACATTTGAAAACATTTTTCTTAATAACTCACTTTATAAAGCACATGAAAGTATTAATTTGCTTTTGCTTCTTATGCAGTGGGCGAAGACGATTGCGACACGGGACCAACTTCAAGAGAATCATCTCCAAGACTTGAATCTCCTGCACCTGGTCTAACACCATCTTCTGTTATGACTCGTGAGTTAAGAAATGTTATAGTTTTTTATACGTGATATCATTGTTTTTTATATAATGTATTGTTTTTTTTAAAGCAACGCTTCCAAGTCCATCTAGTGGTGCGGAAGCTCCAGTGGACGTGGCTGCGAACTCTCTGTGCACCCTAGCGCCATCACCGGCCACATCACCCGCTTTCAATGACGACTCCAATGATGCTAAGGTCAGTTTGCGAGGACAGTTTTTCATCATCAAAGTTTGATTGTCATCATGTCAGCCATATCCAGTCATTTAATTGATCTCAAAAAGTTTATTGTTTCGGTTTCTTTAAGGTTTTTTTCTATTTCTATGATTTTACGATTTGCTAATTAATATCCTGATTTTGTTCACAGTCCGATAAAGTGACAGTGGCAACTCAGACGGGTTGTGGGGCGGGCACTAGGGCTCCCAGTGCAGCGGCAGTGGCCAGCCTGGGCACTGGCGCAGTGGGCACGGGAGCTGCAGACTCGCTGACAGCTGATCCACACTGCTACGAGTGTCGAGTGCGTTACCGCGACCCGCGTCCCCGCGACCTTGTCATGTACCTACACGCCTGGAAGTACAAGGTATTCTACACCATATCACTAAGAATTTACGGCTTGTATTACTTTTACTAGATCAAAACACGATTGATGATGACAGTAAAAAAGACTAAACATTATTTTTATTTCTTATAAGGGACCCGGCTGGGAGTACGAAACTGAACTTCCTCAATGGGCGAACGTTGATTGGGAAGAGCAAGAGAACTCATAGTCACATTGTAAACACCAAAGGCGCATTCAACAAAGACGCATGTAAATCAAATAAATCGGAACGATTTGTTGAGGGTTGAATTGATGTATTGTAAATGTTATTTAATAGCGGTGAATATGGGAAACCAGTTTTTTAGTTTAAGATTTCAAACAATGTTACTTTTTAAATGTCACTAACAATAGAAATGAGTAACGATATTACGAATGATGCAATTGGACTAAATGAAAATGAAATAATAAAAGAAAGACGATATCAAAGATTAAAAGAGACAATTTTATTCTATTAGAACAACAAAAACCCATTCTAATGAGATACTGATTGTAACAGTATCAGTGCTGATAAGATTTTGTAATTAATGTAAGTCGTATATTAAGAGTATAGGTTACATTACTTTGATGTTGCACTTCGAACTTGTTTTAGTATTTCTGGATATCCATCGGATTAGTAGCGCTGCTCGATTGCTCTATAATTTATAGTGTTTACGTTGTCAACATTCAGTTCCTATCGGCCTAGAATTTTTTGTCAAGCTTCTAGAGTAGTGTTAAGGATATCTTTATAATAATTGTAAAACTAATATCGGTCGTTTAAAATAGGTATATCGCTTAAACGAGGCAGGGTCTGAACAACAATCATAAATATTCATTTGAATCATATTTAATATTTTCTCAGTGTACGAGATAGCTAATCAACCAAAGCACTGATCTTTAACAAAGTATTTTTTTTTAATTTGACATTACTAATTATACCTGTCGTTAAATCTAAATTCATTTTTAATTTAAAACTTTTTACTGTTGGAATTAAAAAAATAATTGGACCAGAAATAGGTAATACAAAAAAAAACAAAGCTATCTCTGTATCAAATGCGTGTACATTTGAGGCATAGGAATTTAAATGATAAATTTCTTAAATAGTATTCGACGTTGTTGCTACGTTATATTTGGCTTCCATAGGTCTCGGTAGGATGTTAAAAGTTTTTTATAGGCTCTCGAAACTTTTGTACCTACTAGATAGAGTATTTTGCTACGACAAAATTTGCTTTTTTTTGTCTCCTTTAATTTCCCGCTTCGTCTGAAACATTCTGGCAATTCTGATTTGCATTTATCGTTTCAATTTTGTTTTTTATTTCATTTTAAATCTGTGTTTTCTACCGTAGGTTTCTACTGCCAGAGTACTGAAACTAAAGCATGTTGTTAATCTATTCTTTCAATATTCTATATGTTTTTATTTAAGTACTGTTTCAGTGGAAACGCACGGTTATCGGTGAACTATGTAACGTTGAAATATGGGTGGTCACGTAACACAATAAATAACCAAAGTAATAATGGAGTCGTTTTCTCCAAAGGCAACTTTTAACAAACTAAGGTGACGGTTTTGAATCGATCAAAGCAGCACACTTAAAGACATGGTAAGGGATTTTGTTTGTTTTTTTTTTTCATATTTCATAAGTTTTGCGTGTTTTTTTTAGTTGTTAAGAATTTCCGAACTGTTTAATTTGGATTGTTTTTTTTTAATATTTTAACTTTGCCATTTGTATGTTGAAGCCCCAAATCATTAACATCTAGTGTATGTAGTAGCAAGTATTATAAAAAAAAGACAATTCTTGTGACACTAAAATATTTTCACGAGCTTTTATAAAATTAGTTTTATATAAATATATATTTTTCTTACTTATAGTGTTAGATATAGATTGTGGATCCGTTGTTCTGTCGTTTTCAGTTTTTGCAATAGCAAACGTGGTTTGGAGTAAGCAAAATTAAAAAAAAAATTTGTGAATTTTTTTTTATAAAAAAAAAACTTTTTTTAACGTAATTCAGTCACTGAGCTGCATGTATTATAATAAAATAGATGCTTGCTCCAAATTAAAGTACTTTTTTATTATTTAAATATGTCGATGAATGTATAAAAGCTTTTCATGTGCTAGTATATGTTGTCATCTTTACAAATAGAAAAAAAAAACGTATCACTTATCTGTTTTGGGAACAAATTGTGTATTAAAAAGTAAGGTGAACAGATTGGGGTTGCTATTGCAAAAAAAAATGTTTAAAATAATTGATCGGGTAACACCGCTGTCTAATTCCTAGATTCAAAATTATAATACCTTTTTCGATGACATTTTGTATTATGGAATAGTAGATTGTAAAATATTTCTATCAGTGGCATATCACCTAAGATGAGGTAAAGCTGAACTTAACCCCTTCAAAGGTTCAAATCTTGTAGTCAAATGGTTTCTTTTGAATATTGTTGGTATTTTTATATAGTATGTAAGAATGTTCATATATTATGTTATGTATACATTGATATTGTAGCGAACCGTTAAAACTAACCTAAGTAGATTAAATGTTATTTACTTTCAGTAATACAGTTTTAAATACCTGTCTATACTTTCAGTACAACGGTATATTTTTTAAGCTTTCAACGACGAATATCGTAATCTCGGATTATTAATTTATTTATAAGATTTTCATGTGCCTTCTCAATAAAAAAAAAATAAGATAAATTCTAAAAGTATGTTTTTCATTACCGTTATTTGTAATCGTTACACGGTTTTAACGTAAGTAGGTATACACTTGGCACTTGTTTAGGTCAAAGAAGGCGTGATAAGGAAACAAAAAAACGCAATTCATGATTCTAATTTCTTAACATATAACTTATCTGTTTTATCTGTTTCCGTTTTCACGCACAAAAATAAATACAAAATAGGCACAAATTAAGGTTATAATTTTTGATTTTTCTTTGCCATCTTCAATGATATTGTTAAAAATACTTGTATGTGTGTTTATGTTATTATTTTGTTTATATATCTTCAAATTAAACATAACTAATTTGAAGGACAACAATGTGAAAGACATTTTGTTTATTTGTATAAGTATTACGTAATTAAGAATATAATAGTGTTTTCTTCTTTAGATTCGTGTTATAATAATACATGTTTCCACGTAAACTTAATTAGAATAAAATTCATCATTGACTTTTGGACTATTTATTTATCCTCTGCCTTAAAAATACTTGACCTTCCTCCAGTGACAGTTTATACTTCGCCTTAACAAGACACGTGATTTACAATTGTAACGACGATAGATATGGCGAACCAATGACGCACGCATCACAATATTGGTCATAGATTAAAAATTCATCTTTTACTTCGAAAGAGAGTGCCAAATAGGTATTAAATGGGGAACGAACTGCACTGAATGTGTTCAATAAAGTCGAACTAATTTGATGGCAAGTCTAGAACCGCCATAAAACCTTTTTTTTTTTTTAGGAAAATGTCACGTTGATAAACAAAGGTTCGCGATCTCTGTTTTAGCAGATGTGTTTTCAAGGGCCTGATTAATATTTCGAAATACATCAAGGCCCATACAAGGACTGCTTAATCAGTACCTACATGACAGTAACACCGATTGTTTAAATTATATTGCAAAATACGACCTTCAATTAAATAAAAATATAGTATATTTCATGCAAGTAAATGTTAAAGACCGGATTTAAGCAATATCAAGAGTCCTACACGCCTTGTTCGTTTGTTGGCCGTGTTTTTTAAAATGCGACCTTTACTAAATGTCAGTGTTTCGGTTGGCCAGCCAAGCGATACAGACAGACTCGATAGATAAGTCGCCCCGAATTAGTATTCGTAAGTTTATAACAGAAGCTACACTTTTGTACTGAGACGTACAATGATTACAGATAAAGGACGAACATTTTCTTAGCTAACATTTAAATTTCTATTCATACATTTTAGTTCTATTTCTTTAAGTAGGAGTATATTTGACGTGAAACAAATGTTTTTTTTTTGGCCGGCGCTATGCCGCCCTCTCGTTCCTTAACACAGTCGAGGTCAGGGACCTGGGGTGCGGGATATTCTTTATTTCTTTATTATAAACAAAAACCAAAAAAAAAAACAAATGTTAGATACCGTTTTACGAACCCAAAGGAAATATAATACTGATAATAATTTGTCTTTTAACCTTACCTACAGCATCATTTTGTAAATCTTATTTTGAAACATTCAAATATAAATTAAAATTTTGTTTAGAAGTGTATCTTAATTATATTTTACTAATTAGGTAATTGACATTAATATTTATAATTTAAAATAAAACATTACGTTGAGTTTTAAACTTTTTCGACTACATATTATGCTTTTAATATAACATCGACCGTGACATAAAGATTAAAATTAGCTTGTTCATCATTTTAATTAACTAATTGAGTTTTGTTGAGCATTTCGAGAATTTCGTATGAAAAATTCAATTGTGGAAACTGCAAAGGTTATTTATACTTATTTCAAATAAAAATTATTTTTAATATATGTACGTAATACGAGATTCACGTGAGCGTCGGTGGCTCAGGGGTCAAGCACTTGACTTGCAATCTGCAGGTCCTGGGTTCGAATCCCGCCTTGTACCAATGTGTTTTTTGGTTCCGATTTACATATGTACATTTATCCGACGTTCTTACGGTGAAGGAAAACATCGTGATGCAACCTGCACATATCTGAGAAGAAATTCAAAGATATGTGTGAAGTCAACCAACCCGCACTAGGCCAGCGTGGTTGACTGTGCCCTAATCACCCTTAACTTAGGGTAGGCTCCGAGCCCCTGGGGTCGTACATATAGTGAGCTGATGATGATGATGATGATGATGAATACGAGATTCATAGGTAAAAATAAAAAAAAACGCCTGCAGGAAATAAACAGCAAATTCATTGGGAGTGGTTAATAAGCACGAAAAACTCGGATTTTGAAGCTTTTGTGATATTTAAATCACATAACTTCTTTATAAAATTCCCAATAAACTAAAGTTGAGGTTATGTTTATAATTTTTAACACGAAATACAAAATTAGTAACATGTTAAAATTTTAATGTAGCTCCTGACTAATTATTAACCGCACGAATAACAAACCGCTAATGAATTACTTCACGTGTACATTTCCGCTTTATTTTGTTAAGGCGTTACTCAACAAACGTCAGAAAAAAAATCAACATACTTAACTAGATTTTTTTAAAACTGCTAAGTTTTTGAAGCATCATAACTGCTTCAAAAACTTAGCATTTTAAAAAAACTGTATCTATTTTTAAATTTAAATCAAAGTAAACTTGGGATAAAATGAACTTTAACGATATAAAACTTTCCCTTAGTCCACAAAAGTTTCTTACGCTTTGAATTTAAAAATAAAAATAAAAAGTAAAACCCTTAACCGTTTGTTATAAGTTAGTGACACAAAGGACTTTGCGGTTTTTCCCTGTGGTTAGTTAAACTTAGAAAAGTTAGCTTACTTAACTCTACAACAGAATCCGTTGTTATTTAAAAATAAATTTATGACACTAATACAGTTCACAGTACCTAAAATACTTGTACAAAAATATTCTTCGGTTCAACTCAATCTCCATAAAATAACTAACAATATATTTAAAATAAATATTCTTAATTTGGTAATCATTGTCTCAACATAAGGGATCCTTACTAATATGTAAACTCAAAGTAAAATAAAAATGTCTGTCTGTCTGTCTTCTTTCTTTCAAGCAAAACGTACGGAACCGATTTAAATGAAATTTAGCTAATTTATGACGCGAAAAAGGTATTATTTGTGGTTGAAAAGGGGTTGGAAATTTGTATTGTATGGTATTTTTAGGCTGTTAATTTGATATAAATAAATAATAAATATGTTAAACATTTTACCCTCAAGGGTGCAAAATAACTTTAAGGGATGAAAGTTTTTTTTTAATATTTGAGGTTTATGTGAATGTTTTGTGAGTTTAATATGTTTTGTATGTACTATAAGTGTTAGTAAAATAAGTAGACTAAAAAATTAAAATGCTACCCAAAAACAGTATTTCACGCGGACGAAATCGCAGGCACAGCTAGTTCAAGGCAATCGCATATAAAACTGTTAATTATATTATTTTATTATCGTAGTAAGTTATTCCAGAGAAAGGTGGACTGAAAAACAAAGGGTTTATATAACATTAAGGTGTTATGTAACATGATGGGAAAGATTGATGATTGGACCGGCAGGCATGGCGAGCCACGAAAATGCGGCAATTCTTCACGACAGGAAGACACAGACTATATCAAAACAGAGGCGACATGTTTATTTTTAATCAACTTTATTCATCTACAATTTTTTTTAAAAACTAATTCACAATTATTTGTGTAAAATCTAATCTGTATTTTTTTTATTAAAAGACAACTATAGAAATATTACATGTTTTTAAAAATAAAGATGTTCTGAGAACGAAAACTGTGAGTTTCTGAGCCAAAACTCACTGTATAAAGATAGCGTCATCCCCGTCTTTCATCTTTGGCAAAACAGAGATAACGACATGTTGACGGAGATTTCGAACTCAAAAACTCCCGGGTACTAGTAGATTTGACGTTTGTTATGTCCAAATGTAATTAACAAATTCCAACATAATTCAAATAAAATAAAAATGCACAAAACTGGTCTCATTATTTGTTACTCTATGTCACATAAAGGGTTGTAATGAGGGTCGCGTGACGTAGAAACAATTTCAGTGGCCGGGTAGTGTGATGATGGATGTTCCTGTGTGGTAACCACACTTGCGTATGCTAGCCAACAAAAGAAAGTAAGAAAACTTGTCTGAATCAATAATTACTTTCATTATTGCCTCCCCGGCACCTAGCTATTAAAAAACATTATAATGCGTAGGCTTACAAAATGAGAATATACCGAAAGTAGTGAAACGTACCCATTTTAACGTCCATAATATCCATCACCGGCGTTCAAAGGGTTAAAACACGTATTTAACTAAACAATGCCTAAATATATTTTTTGGGGAAATACAGTTTTTTTTTAAAGCTTAAGTAATAAGATTAAGAAAACTTTTACCATTATAATGGATTTAACTATAGCTGACCTTTACCAAAAACTTAGCTAATTTTGTTGCGCGTGTTTGACTAACATAATACATAATTTTAATGCCACAAATGATTACAATCAAGATTCCGTTGTCGCACAAATTCAACTTTTCCCAAACTATAATAATGACAAAACATTTTTCATTTATGTTACTAGAATTTAAGTATGAAGAAAATAGCTTAGTCAAAATGTTTGCTAGATGATGGAAAATTACATAATATGTTATATATAATGTACATATGTATAACATAATATGTTGTTCGTAAGTACCTGTCTTAAAAAAACATATTTATACCCGTGGAAGGAACACAAAAATAAAAACTATGCATAAATTACTTATTTTCCGACTAACTTTTATCTTGTCCTGTTTAAAAATAGTTGTAGACAAAACGTAAGGTAATGCTGAGCCTGGACTAGATGACAGACACGGATATGTTTATTTAAACACTAGCGGTTGACTGCGATTCCGTCTGCGCGGAAAAAAGTTATTAGCCTATGTGTTCTTCCAGACTATGTTCTACATCTTTGCCATATCCTTGCAGCCTTTCTAGAGATACCTTCTAAGAAACATCCAGTCATCCAAACATTCGCATTTATAATATAAGCAAGATATATTTATAATCTGAACATACGTAGAAACGTCGCATATGTGAATCTAAAATCGTAAAACACATTGGTACATGGTGGGACTTGAACCCAGGACCTGCAGAATACAAGTCAAGTGCCTAAACCTCTGAGCCACTGACGCTCTTGCTTGCTCTTGCTCTGCTTTAAATTTTTTATACTAACACGTTTTAGGAACGTGGGAACAGTAATTTTGATTAATACTTCTATAAATTTAGTTCGTACTATTTCATGGAAACAAAAATCTTGATAAGAATTCGTTAAGCCTCATAAGCATTACTTAGGTTAAATACGCATAATATTCTTTTATAAATTTTCCATGCACGAATAAAGCTATTGGGATTTTGTTGTATACGTTGTATGAAAAATTAGCGCGAAAAACTCGATTACGGCTTAGTTCGTAACATTTCTTTAACATTTAAAATACATAATATTGTTCCTACAAATTATTACCTAAATTAATAATGTCTCACAGGCTTTAAACTGAACGTTGTTGCAATATTGAACGATGTGTAAATTTATTTATAATTAAATTTATGCACACTTTAGCCTACTGAATATTCTGATCTACGTATAACTAACAACGGATATCACTAAATATCCAATCCATAGCGTCAATAGCCTAATGGTTAAGGGTACGGATTTCTGATCACGAGTTCGGGGGTTCGAATCCCGCCATTCGACTATTGTAAACCATATCCTAGCACAAGCCCAGAGCTTAGTTGGAATGGTAAAAGAAATATTAGTAAATTTACAAAAAAATTCTGCTAATATTTTTATTTAAAAAAAATCTAAAACACCGCTAAAATAGACTTTAGAATATTCTATAAATGTAAAACCTTTTTTTAGGTTCACAATCCTGTCTACTTAGATTCGTAGAAGCTTCGTCTGTCAACTTAGAATTGTCGCTGTAAAGCCTTACTTTTCAAGTATGTAACGTCAATTATTAGACACCGAACTTAGTGCTCCCGACATTACTAGAATGTTCCATTAGTCCGTGTGTCAATTCTGACTTAATACGATGTTATGGAGACTAAAGTTATACTATCTGAGTAGAATTACGTCTTTTACTCTAATCGCATTTTATAAATGTTGTACTAGACGGTTTTACGTTCTACATAATTTTTTTTGTAATATTAAGTAAAAATTCACTAATTCTTGTTACTTTTCAAAGCTTGTACAGTCAGCTGCATAAATATGTATTAACTTTAGTAAGTTATATTGGTGTTCGGTACCAAAAATACGTATGCACGTGCTCGTCGTTAACATGGAATCGTAATCGGAAGTATACGGACGTAATTGTGTAAATATTTTTGGAATTGAAAGTGTGCAAATGTTTTTGAAGCTTTAAAAATGTAGACATATTTATGCAGCTGACTGTACATTGTTGAAGTTATTTTAAAGAAAATAGATTTATCTCCATTAACTATTAACATTAAATACTTTATTCTTCATTTCACTTGCCCTCGAAGAATGGCGCTGATTAATATTTCCCTAGTCCCAGTGGACGTTCATAGCTTGTTCTAGGCTTATTTTAACTAGGCCATTCCGATATATCGGCATATTTAATAACAAAAGAGGTCTATTTGCAGATATATGCAAATATATGAGACCCATCATCAAAATTGAAATAATCGCCGGGGAATAACCGCGATCTTTATAAATCCTGTCTCCATTTCATGGAACATGGTGACATAGATTTAAAATCTTTATTACTAAGTAATTTTGTAGTTAAAAACCACTGAAATAAAGATAGTTATAAAGGTACGTTTCCACTGTTAAAAATCTGCACACATTGTATTCTGTTTGCAGCAGTGAAAACGCATAAGAAAAGCTCAATTAAAGTTAAAGGATATTCCTTGTGACCAACAAAATGGAAGTCATATTTGAAATATTGACTTGCTTTTTATAATGTTATGGTACTTACATAAAATATAGTGTTTCGTGTTAACCTAACATCAATTTAACACGCTTTGAAACCATTACATTTTGATAACAATCTTGTTTTACATACAGCTGTAAATAATAAAAATTATACTTATCGTATGTAGCACATATTAAATTATTTAGTGCATATTTTAATATACATTCACGTTACTTGTGTCCATAAAATCTTTTTGAGTATAACACTAAAATAATTAAAGCTGTCAAGGTCAAGGTACATCCGTGGACGACAATACAAAAGCAAATTGTCATCACTTTCATTCTCCTTAAAATAAAGATAGATATCAACATAAGTGGAAGTATTGTGGCAGGCGAAACTCATGGTTACATAGTTTTTAATATTCTAACCTATAAAATTCTAGCACACATATATTCAAGGCTTTTCAGTGTTCACCCAGAACAAACACGGATTCGCCAACAGACTGACAGGCTGGCAAAATTAAAAAAAAACAATGGTTTTACGTTGTAAGCAAATACGACATGTTCGCGGTTTTTTTCGGTAACACATACGTGCCGGTAAGGCGTCTGCAGTTCCTCTGGTGTTGCGGATGTCCATGGATGTCTTTGATAATCTCGGTGTTCCCGATGCTCATTTGCCCCCTCCTCTAAATACTGACATTATATTGTTATTAAAAACCAAGCTCAAAACCATTACTAAATAAAGTTCCCATGAATTTTATTTATCTGATAGTGAATTTCTCTCACAATCATCAATAGTTGAGATGAAATCGAACACGTGACTGTCGAACTGAAAAAATGTTTTTCGTAGGCTCGTTGAATACTTATTTCTTGATAAGAAGCGAACCTACTTCACTATAAATCTTGTTACAGTAAAGAGAACTGTATAGTCTTTGAAATAAGGAATATTTTCGATAGTTAAATTATAAAGCTAACTTTGTCTGACTATTTCAACGGATCTAGACACGTCCGCACACGAGGTAAGTGAGTGCTTTAAGTTAAGTAAAAATTTCAGCGCTTTTTCAAGCTTGAATTGAGTGCTTTCTTCCTTAAGTATGAAAAGTGAACATTTCTCGCTTTATTTATTCACAATTGAATTAACAATTTAAAGTCATATAAGGTTACTTTATTGATAGTATTATGACATTAAATTTCAGGAATTATTGAATCAGTACATGGACAAGATAATAATTTTATGTTGTTGTGTGTTTTTATAAAGAACAATTATTATTTCAACAAAAGCGTATTCAATGTGTTCATAGTTTCATAGAAATATGACGTCAGAATGGGAGTCCATTTTCGAAATGTCACTGAGGAGATTCATCAAAACAAAAGACCTTCGGAGGCATTATTTTGGCCACCATTGGTGCTGCGTATTACATATATATCAACTGTATTCTTCTCATACTAAACCAAGGTGAGTTAATGACTCTGAGACAGTAAGATGTAATGCTGAAAACGTCTAGGTGGTGTAATCTTGGTTTAAGAGGTCATAAAAGACGTTTCTCTTAGACGCAATAACGAGCCGTATTCATAGTTGCATTGAAACTGGAGATGTCAGAAGTCGCGTCTTACGTAAGATCGTGTTGACGATTTTGATAAGCTTCAATTTATTTTTTTAAAGTACTTGAGAAGGGATCATCATCATCAGCTCACTATACGTTCCCACTAAGGGGGCTCGGAGCCTACCCTAAGTTAAGGGTGATTAGGCCATAGTCAACAACACTGGCCAAGTGCGGGTTGGTTGACTTCACACATATCTTTGAATTTCTTCTCAGATATGAGCCGGTTGCATCACGATGTTTACCTTCACCGTAAGAACGTCGGATAAATCTACATATGTAAATCGGAAATGGAAAAACACATTGGTACATGGCGGAATTCGAACCCAGGACCTGCAGATTGCAAGTCAAGTGCTTGAGCCCTGAGTCACCGACGCTCTTTGATAATCTATTCAACAAATGCAATAGTATTAATGTAATGTAAACATAAAAACATAATATTGCCTGGATACGAAACTCCAAAGTTTGTACTAAATCTTCAAGACTGGTTTCGATCTAGATTACTGATTTACTTGCCTTTATTTTGTTGACTTAAACATGTTAATGTAAAATTAGTAAAGATTTAAAGACAACTCAAATTTACAGATTAGGTTACAAAGTTTCAGTATTTAACTGAAGTGATGTTAAAATCTTCAGTTAAATCCGTGTTCAAAGCCCGCCTCGAGTTAAGTGGCTTGAGAAATCTTTGTGTATCTTTTTATTAAAGCTACCAGTGAAAGCTCTTACGTGTCGAACTTCAAGTTTCGAGACTCTCAACTCTTGTCTTAAACGTAACTTCACATTTTATAAGCTACTACTTTACTACGCTATTACAATTAACCTTCAAGACTTCAGTATCATAATGGGGTAGACAGGAATAGTTGATTTCCATGCTTAATTAAATAAACACTATTTTATGATGAGTTAAATTTAAGTCAATAAAACCAAAGAAACTATATTAAATTTCATAATATTATCCACCCTTAGGTTAAGAAATATACAATTTTTAAATTAAAAAAACCGCTACGATTCAAGACAAATTCGTAGCAAACTTGTTATTAAATAATTTTAAACAAGGTACGAGAGATTTTAGGAACTACATTTTTAAACAAACAAAAAGTCAGGTTCCACCGAGATTTGAACTCGGATCGCTGGATTCAGAGTCCAGAGTGCTAACCATTACACCATGGAACCAGCTGCACAAACTTATGAAAATTAGAAACCGTACAAAGCAATAAGCGTTAAATTAAACATGCACAATGAAAAACAGTACACACATGTTACTTGTTACTTTACAACTTAAGAATTAATTCAATGAAAACAATAAAATAAATAGAAACACTTGAATTAATAAAAGAACCTTTATTTAAAAATTGACATTGTTAATTATTTTCAAATAATTAAGTTTAATCTTGAAGTCTATACGAATACAATTGCATCGTCTTTCTCATGAGCGCCTTTAATGTACAATACAAATTATTTTAGGCTTTTGCTTACTTTTAATTTCATACTAATTAGTAATAGTGTTTAAAATAGATCAATAAACTTATTAATATTGAGATTGAGCGAGGAAAGATAATGACGAATACGTTAATTGTTTGAATGACGCACATATAAATTATTTTAAAACAAGAAATTAGCCATTTACTAACACGGTTCCATGGTGTAATGGTTAGCACTCTGGACTTTGAATCCAGCGATCCGAGTTCAAATCTCGGTGGAACCTAGTCGAACATTTTGAACTAACGTATAACTAAAAATTCAAATTTAACATCCGGTCTGTTTACGTTGTTGATTTTATTTAAATCGTTGTTACAATTTAAATTTTTTCAAGGTCACTGAGGTTTTTGTCCCAATTTTTGTAGATAATGAATTTGAGAACTGTAAGAATTGATTTATTTTGCATTAGTAATAAATAAATTTAAATAGTTAATTAATCTTTGGTCTGTATAAAACATACGTCAAACTTTATCTTTAACAAAATTGAGTCAAAAATATGTTTTCAGTAGGGATTTTGATCTCAAAAACCAACGATAAACAAATTAATTAATCTTAGTGTTAAGAAAACGTTTTAAAATAAATGCAGTCGTTACTAGAACGAAATAGCGGGTCAGTGATAAATCTTCAGTTTAATTTGACTTAACTGCAGCCCGCCTGCTTCCAGGCCCGCTCATAAACTTCTAAGTGACTGTTACTTTGGCAACTTCTGCAACAATTAAAACTTAATAACTTAATGAACAATAAGTTCAATTTTAAATGCGCCAATCATTTTTATGCAAAAAAATGTTTATTTAAAACTTTTAAACTATATTTGTCAGCTAGCCGTTCGCGCGGAATAAAAAAAAAATATTTAGTAGTCTATGTTTTTCCATGCTATGTCCTACATCTATGAAAAAATTAAGAGAGATTCAAGCAGTCGTTCTGGAGATACCTTCTAACAAATAGCCATCCATACATCCATACATTCGTATTTTAGTAAGTAAGATATATAGAGAACATATAAAGTTGATTACTAAATAAAGTAATTAGTGTACAGTCCTTAATGGTGTTAATTTATTATAAAAAAATATTATATAACCTCAATTATAAAATAATATGTTTATAATAAAAATGCATATTAGTTTGGATATTAAAATGTATGTTCACAGTTGGATGAGTTCACGAAACAAAGGTGCAAGGGATGTGCTAATCCAAACGGTTCCATATTAAAAATTCTTGGAAATGCTCAAGTGTAATAACGCTGGGAATTTATGAAGATTGCACTAAAGGTGCTTTAAAATATTTTTAATTTTAAAGATGCAAAAAATGTGCGCGATGAAATATTAAAATGTTTCCCATTTAACAAAATGTGCACTAAAGTTTTACACAACTTTGTTATCATTTTTAAATATATTTATTTAGCTTTCAACTCAATTCTTACGTTTATGCTAGCTGGCTCGCCCGCAACTCCGTCCGCGCTAAATTAAAAAATAAAAATTAGTAACTTATGTGTTCTGCCAGATTATGTTCTACATCTATGCCAAATTTCAGCGAGATCCACGAAGCCGTTCTGGAGATATCTGGTAACAAACATCCATCCATCCATACATACGTCCAAAAATTATATGTTAGTAAGAAGAAAGATAGAATAGAATTTTGATCTTCAATCGCGAAGTCAGAGCTCAGAAGCTATCATGCTTAAATAATTATCATTCAAGACGTAAGGTCGATTATTCAAAATGGCCGCTTCTCCTCCGCCGCGACTGACTCAGACCGCACGCTTGTATTCAAATGCAAAACTATTTCAAATTGAACAGTTTAACTTTTGGCAAAGAACGTGATAGAAATTATATTATATTTATAATTTTATTGTCAAACTGTTACAATTTTTCGAACAAGCTATAGTGAACTGAGGCGTTTCAACTGTAAAACGTGTATAAAAATATAATATTGTCATCTCTTTCCCTCTCTTTTACAAAAAAAGAGGTAGCAATATACATACATCTCGCCATAGGTAACTCGCAATAAAAATATCCCGACTACTTTATGACATTTTCTCAACGTGTGGTATCTCTAAATGGTACGTAAAACATTATAAATATCCATGTTGGAGCTAAAACTTTAACTCTGGGTAGTAGTTATTGAGGAAGTGAGGCTCCGGTTCACCACAAAGCGATAGGACGGTGCTGAAAGGAGCTAAAATGAGGCCACTCGAGAAAATACGTGGTAAGTCTCGTACAGGCCGCATTCACTATGAATAAATAAGACTCTCACATTAGCGTCTTTGAATATGTTTATACGATTTTTTTTTGTACATTTAAGACACGTATCAAGATGGTTTAGTTGCTGTATAAAAACAGAGCCAAATGAGGAAATTAAAAATTAATTTAATATTTGCCAACTAAAAAGACTTTTAGTCAATTTTTAAACATAATAAGGGTTTTATTTTATTGTTTTTTTTAACTGTTATTAATAAATATGACAGCATTATTAGATTGTGTTGTCTCCTAAATGATTCAAATGCATCTAAGACCAAAATCTTCAATCAAAAAAAAAGGATAACGATATGTTTATACAAATATTTTGGGCTCAGAAACCCACAGTTAGTGATTTATTATTATGGCATATGTCTATATAATAATATTTAAAGTCAAAAATATTAAAATTAACTTTAAAAGCAAGTTTAAGCTCAAAAACGTGTAATAAAATTGTAGAAGACGTCGCTTGTAATCCGAGAGCTTTTAACCTACAACTGAATAACCGGAAATGCTTCGCTCGAGTTATATTTTAAGGATGCCCATATGAAAAAGGACATGAAAATTAAATAAGCTATATTAATATTTTTTACTGCCATACTCGTAATTTTAACCTTTCCTAAGACATTCTGAGTTGGTAGAGAATAGTTGAACCCAAAAATGTTTCTATATTTAAGACTAGCTGTCGCCCGCGACTCCGTCCGCGTGGAATAAAAAAAACTTAATTAGTTCCCGGCAATATTCGAATTTTTCTCACCTTTTAAACCTTTCCTGAACTCCACGAACATTTCAAGACCCAGATAAGATAAATCCGTTGAGCCGTTCTCGAGTTTTAGCGTGACTAACGAATAGCAATTGATTTTTATATATGTACATAGATTTAGCGTTCGTTGGGATTCCGGTAAAATTTTAATCATTTTAAAAAAATCTATAAAATCTTTGAAATCTTAGTAATATTATAAAAGCGAATGTTTCATGGGTGTATGTTTGTTTGAAGGTATCTCCAGAACTGCTAAACGGATCTCGATTAAATTTCGTAGGGGATGTAGAATATAATCGGGAAGAACACATAGTTTTTTTAATTCCGCACGAACGGATACACGGGCGACGGCTAGCAACTGAATAAAGAGCACAACGTTAATATAAAAACAGTTTAAACGTATTAATAAATGAAAACAGCACCAGTGCAGTGGGCGGAAGCGATAGTCACGTGTACAACCGGATATCCCTACATCTGTTGATTTACTGCCGCTCAGTGCGCCGGAAATATAAACAAACTTAATCACTGAATAATATAAGTCATTGTAAATGACCAATCATTTCGAAATACATTCGAATAGACCTTTAAATGCGATCCTTAATTATCAATACATATAAATTTAACTAACTTTTTTTTTATGTTTTATAAGCTAGCGCTTGACCACGATCCCACCTGGTGAAGTGGAGATTTGGTCGAAAGATGGTACGCGCTAGCTTAGTAAGTGCCTATTCACTCTACTTTTGAAGTTCCCAATATCATATTTGGACGGAAAAACAGAGGCTGGCAACTTGTTCCAATCCTTTGCGGTACGCACAAGGAACGATGCTTCGAATCGCTTCGTTCGAACGCGCGGTACCTCTACCACAAAGGGATGGATTCCCGCCGTATGCCTGAACGCCCGGTGGTAAAATGGTGATGGGGGAATTAACTCGTGTAATTCCTGCGCACACTCTCCAAAATGAAACCTGTAGAACAATGAACAATAATACTTTGTAAAGATAAGTTGCCGAGCTATTTTAATATCTAACTCTGATATACAGTTATTGTTAAATTACACTGAGAACACAGAGTATGTTTAGACATAGAGTGGAGAGTCATCCTTGATTGAGGAACTTGACATGGTCAAATAGGTGGAAACTTTCAGGAATTAGGAAACGATGCACATATAGAGAGAGACAGAGAGAGAGAGAGAGAGATAGTAGGTATATCTATTAACCTCGAGAAGAATAAAAGTGACAAAGTACCAGTACTATTTCAAATAGTGGTTTTAAATATCATAGGATACCTCTAAATAAGAGGCGTTGTATTTGATTTTCATTAATCAATAATATTTCTTACATCAGACAAACCATTCGTAAAATATTATTCCTCTTCTTCTTCTTGAGGTGCCTCTCCGCCTAGTGAAGGTTGGCGATCAGTTCTCCATATTTTCCTTTGTATATTTTTTTATTTAAAATATAATTATTACTTTTCAAAGTAGTTTTATTGTAAAATAGTATATGTAATATAGTATTGTAGAATAATAAATTCAGAAGTAGGTACGCAGTTTTATATTAAAAATTCTTCAGAATCCGAGCTTCAAGTTACGCGGAGTTCTCGGAAGTGATATCGCATCTGCATTACGATGAGAAAATATCTTTCCAAATGTTCCAAACTGACGGTAGATTAATTTTCTCGGAACATTAAAGTATATAAAAATTACACAAACAGTATATAGTTACAAATATGGTTCGAAATGTATCAATATTTTTTAAACAAACAGTGGATATGGCTAGAAAAATATATAAAATTTCCAAACAAAAGATTTAAAGGAAAAGTTTGATATAAGGCGGGCGCATAAACGGGCGAAGAGGATCAAATTTATTTGCCACACCTGACCTCACACGAAATGCACTGCCGTTTAATCTTTTGTTTGCTACGAAATTGCTTCGAGTTATAAATTTGCTTTACTTTCAAAATAAACGAAAACCAAAGTTTTTACAAATTATTATTCTGTCGTTGTTTTTATTTAAAAATATGCGATTTTTTCATAACTGTGGAAGCTTAAAGGTGTTGAATGATATCGTCTTAAATATTTAACCTTGAGAAATTAGCTAGCTGTCGCCCGCGACTCCGTCCGCGCGGGATTAAAAATAGATGTTGGCCGATTCTCAGACCTACTCAATATGCTTACAAAATTTCATGAGAATCGGTCAAGCCGTTTCGGAGGAGTATGGGAACGAAAATTGTGACACGAGAATTTTATATATAAAATGATTAATATAATAATGTGTTTACAACGTTTTTTCTTTTGATAAAATAAACATCAAGAATATGTGTTGTCGCATAATGTTGAAAACATTCTAGAAAAATATCTCACTTCAAAAGGCTTAAGCGTCCATAGAACGAGTTTTCAGTATGTCAGTAAGTTTCATATAAGCGTCTTTTACATTAGGTACTTTGAATAACTTTTACATTACCAGTGTTCCTTCTAAAATATTAGCGTAAAGGTACTTTTAGTTGTTTTTTTAAGTAAAGCTTTTTAAACGAAAAAAATAACTTTATGATTAATTTCTTTCTATCAATCTTGATAAAGTGTTTTCCAACAATTTCGTAAATATTGTTTATGTGCATACAAGTAAATAAAACAGTGCAGTAGGAAAAGTAAAATTATTTATGTAAGTCGTATATATAACAAAACAAACTAGCGCTTGACCACGGTCCCACCTGTGTGCTAGTAAAACATTTGCTTGTTTATCGTTAGTTTCCGAGACCAAACTCTGTACAAAATATATCGTCATTCCTGTCATTGTCTTTGATAAAACAAAGATAACAATATATTTTAAACGGGGATTTTGGTCTCAGAAACCCACGGTAATCCACTTTTAATATAAAATGATTGATTACTTTTATTTCTCCGAACTTTAATTTTTGTTAATAAAACGAGTATTTGTTTTAGTAATAAAATAAAGGTTCAGTTTAACAAAACTTGTGTCTACCAGCTTTTATGTTTTGCATATCATCGAGTCGTGACGTGAATTTACAGCGACGAACAAAGGCGGCTAAATCAAAGGAGTTAATGGAACTCGAGTTAACGTTAACCGGTACAGCCTTTGACAAAAGCCATCTTTAATGCTGACTCATCAAACTGAATATAACTACGCTACTTTAATTATAATATAAGGTAGACAGAGAAATAGTTACAATACTAAAAATACTCCGTGACAATAACCGCAATTAAGATACTTATGGAAATTATCAGTTTTATTATCTTAAAACAATAGTTTACTCAAAAACTGTACCAATGTTTTTATAACAATGTTTCGGTAATGAGAACACATTCCGTTACACGTGCGTGTCATTTAACCTCGAAGTTTTGATAAATCCATTTAACGGTTTACAAATTCTTTTATAAAACGGATATGTTTATTAAAAACTAACATTTTCTTTAATTTACTTATATTTCATACTCTGTTAAGAATACGTAAGAAAATATATAATTTATTTGAAGGCATCGTCGGAACTCGTTTTACGCATACTTAAGCACATATTTGTCGTAAAATATTTTCACAGGATGTTTGTGAATAGCTCAGAGGTTATTCCGCACTCGCGAATCTCTACGGAAAATGATTTTGTGTATTTTGTTATCCAGAATATGAAAGCCGTCTACGGTAATTAAGTTTTTCTATTTTAGAAATTGTAAAATTAATCTTATTGTTTTAATATAGTTAAATATTAGCAAAAATTACCAAACGTATTATTGCTAATAGAAAAATGTTTATTAAAAAAACGTCAATATCATCATGTTAATGTGTTAATTTTTCTTATTTATTTAGTTTTTTTTACAATTAATAGTGTAAAACGTTAAGACAAGTTTAAATTTAAAAAACTCAATACTGTCATTAAGAAGTTATCATGATATTTTAAGTCCATGAAATATAAACGGTGAAGGCAACCCTTAAACTTTTCAATATGAAAAGCTTGAACGTAATTAAGACAAGATACCAATTACGATCTCAAGAGCTTTTTCCTACAACGGAATTTACAAGATGAGATGTTTCTAGAATTTTGTAATGGAATCGAGTTATTAAGGTCAATTTTATTTTTAATATGTTGCATATTTATTAATTATATTACACACTTTATAGCAGTCCCTTCGCGTAATATATTTTTTGAGAAATAGATCAAGTTCTTCTTCTTCTTCTTTTAATTACTAGTGGACCCCATCGTTTAATTTCGATGATTTCGCCAACGTCAAGGTTAACGTAAAAAGAGAGATTAAAATATTAAATAGCAAAGAGGTAGACGGAGTACAGTTCTGTTTGACAAATGATCGGTTGATGATGACGGTTGCGAATCTGAAAAAGGACAACACAGATCAAGTTATTGAGAAATATTAAAAATTACATAAAAAAGTTTACGTAAATGCGGTTTATCAAAACGTAATCAATCAAACGCCGTCAGAAAATCATATCCGGTTAAGGAAATTTGTTATAGCAACTGATATAACGCTCGTTATGAGATCTAAAACAAGATTTAAGAAAGGGACTAACTTTTATGAAAATTAATGCAAACAAGTCGTAGCATTGTAACTTTGCCGCACACTTACAGTCAGGTACGTATAAATAAAATATTAAGCAATTTTTTAATTATCCAGAGACGACCACCAAAATATTTCAATGCGAATTGTGATCCTCTAATTAAATCACTCACCTGCCTCATAAATATTCACGGTGTCTTGCGGCGAGCTGTGGTGGCGTGGCTGTGCGCTGTGGACAAAGAATATTCCAAAATTACGAGCACATTCTATGAATATTCAAAAACAATAAAGTTCAGTTTCCTCACAAAATTTTGTTTACAAACTCTTATATTTTTACATTGAAAAAGAATGGTAAAATTTGTTATAAATACTGGCAGCTAGAATGTCCGTCAGGTTACCCCCAACTCTATAAACAAAGAGGTTATGTTGAAGTACCAAGGAGTCTAACTAGTACTGACTTTTACAAACTCAATTGTTTCTTTACCTCCAACTCAATTTCTTTTCTTTTCTAAAAATAAAGGACGGTAATACTAATAATAATAAAACTTGTTATAAATGCCTTCAATCTCCGCCAATCAAAATAAACCTACATTAATCTTGGTTCTAGGTTAATTTAAAATAAACATAAAAACTCTTTTATGCCACTACTTCTACCTATTCAAAGACATACATGATAAAAGTTTAACGTACTTTCTAAGTCATTTTTGAAGGTAAATTTAAACATTTTTAACAAAGCACAATACCCGTGCACTGTATCCATAACAAAGATTTTGTAAAGAAATTTCCAAGACAACAATAGCGCGGCGGTAGCTAGTGCCACAGTTTGCGTTGCCAATTTACATTAAAATAGACAGCATGACTCCGCATTCATTGATTCACTCTACAAGACAGCAATATTTAGAAGCTTATCGTTTGTGTTTGAAATTGAAAACACGGCAAGATTAAGAGTCCAGTTGTGCAGTGTTTAGGCACCAGATTTTAATGTACAGGCTTTGAATTCGATTCCTGCCATGCACCAATGTGTTTTCTACATTCTTACGATTTGTCATAAGATCTTTTCTGATCTAGAACGTGCGAAATCAATCCGCACTGGGCCAGCGTGGTCAACTAACGTAGCCACTAACATGACCCCATGTTAGCACTTCTTTAATATTTGATTCTGTTCTATGATAAGGTATGATCTTTTATATACGACATCAACTTGTACAGTTGTATACAATTAAACAGTGCAACAGTAATTTATTAACTGCAATGTACACTGCGATAAAACACTTTGTGCCACATTAACATGCCGTGAGTAGTACACAGCTGTAACTACGAAGTTTATAGTCTACAAAAGCTTAACGATACTTGTTAATGAATTTATTTGAAATACAAACAATCGATGGAAAAAATATGTTACTTACCGTGGGTTTGTCAGACCGAAATCTCTGTATATAACATATCGTCATCCCTTTTTAACGACGATTTTGGTCTCAGTAGAACATTCGAAATTTTTTAAAAAAGGATGTGTTATAACTAGTACTTCCTAAAGAAATATAAAGTAGTAGAGAGAAAGAGTGTAGTACAAGAGTGATATTCTTTTACTAATGCCACAGAAGATTCTCTACCACTGTTATACATATAAAGTTTTGCATTGTTTTTGTTATCTGTATTTAAATTTAAAAAGATCTCTTTTATCAGTGTTTTTTTTTTTCAATTTACTTTTTGATATTCCATGGAAAGGTAACCAATCAAATATATTGTGTTGTGTTGTACGATGAATTTGGAATGCAAATACGTTATTGCGGTCTCTTCATATTCACATAGGTTTAACGAGATATATTCAATCCAGACCAGATCACACTTGAATATGTAAATAGTTAGTATCTACTAGCGATTCGTCTTTACAACTCTATATGTTGGTAACCGTTTTTACGTGTGTTTCGTGGATTAGAAGTTAGGTTAGAAAATATGAAAAAAAGATGTTTTTCATCTAAGGTAAAGTAAGGTAAGGTAACAATACTTATTTTTATATACTACTAGCGGTCACCCGCGAGTAGTCCGCGTGGAATCAAAAAAAAAAACATAATCAATAGCCTATGTGTCCTTCCAGACTATGTTCTAAATGTATGCCAAATTTCATAGAGATCTGTTCAGTCATATTGAAGATACCTTCAAACGAACATCCATCCATCTAAACATTCGCATTTATAATATTAGTAAAAAGGTAAGATAGTAAGATTTCGATAGTAAAATTTAAGGTTATAAATTTCATCTGTCCAAACATTCATACCAAAGACAAACAGCTGCACAAACTTTTATTAAAATTAATTGGGCATTTGCAAATAGAGTACTTAATTAAAGTACTCTACAGAAATTAATGAATCTTGTTGCATTGCCACTGAATGGCAACACTGGGAGATATTTAGAATCCTCCATTAAGAGTACACTACAAAGTTATAGGATTATATTGTTAGTTCGTTTAACAAATGAAAAGTAAATATATAACTAAATATGATAACTTATCTGACGAATGTTACCATGAATGATTTTAAAATTCGTTTATCTTTCACTAATACCGTTTTCTCTACAAAAACTCACGTAAAACATATTTTTTTTGTACAAAAACTCCTTATCTTTGTTCCAACCAATGCTTTTAGGTTATATTTATATTATAAAGTTCGTCTTTTTTTAACAAATTCATAAAATATTAATCATTGAAATTTAACCAAGTCGTTTCCTAATCGAGTCATTAACTCCAGTGTTTCGGATTCGTTTAAAGTTTGAAGCGGTCATAAATATTTGATATACTTGAACGTTGAAGTTAAGCACTGGCTTAATTTTATTTTAAAGATTAATTCACTTCAAGAATTAAAGATAAAGTCTTCATGTAAATGCTTTATTAAACTGATACATTTATTTATCACATTTCTAATAAACAAACATAAACATTTCATATCCAAAAAAAAATAAAAATATACAAAACATATTATATTAAAACAGAACACCACCGGCTGCGGAATCCCATGACTCAAACAACCAGTGGTCAGGGCTGTAGAGACAGGAACCTTCTCACGATGCGCGCGGTTTCTAGGATGACTGCCTTTTGTATCGGGCCCTTAATCCAACTGTTTAGCGAGAGCTTATTAAACTTATTTTTACACTTTATTAATATTGTTTATACTTTGTAAAATAATTGAACATTGTTTCCTTTCGTTAGAGTTTCTTATGTTTAGTTTAGTGAAATAAAACAATATTCTATTAACAAAACTAGCTAATATACTTGTTTAAATATTAGCCAAATCAACCAGTTTCATATTTCAAAATGACAACAGTGAGTTTTCTTACATGAATTCAATATTCATCTTGTAACCACAAATATTAAAGTTTAATTTTATCTCTATTATAAGTAATTGCTAAATGTTCTCTTAGTTCTTATTAGATTTCCTAACTTGTGATATTTATGGAGATAACAAAAGAAAAAAAAACATTAATGTTAATAAAAACTCGTCAAATAATATTAATTTCATATTTTCCCCCAGTATTGAAAGTTCCCCGAAGTGTTGGATGTTACGAAGATTTCTGTTCCAGTGGAAAACATTGTTTGAAACTTCTCAGAAAAGACACGGAACAAGCGAAAGCGTCACAAGATATTGTAAATTCAATTTCATTGTTTATTCTTGTTTGTTACTCTCTTCTTTTTTATCTTGCGTATTTATTATCAAAGATGTTATTTATCTAATCGTGATTTTATTATTACAAGAGACTGGAAACCATAATATAAACCAATTAAAAAGGACAGTAAAATTTTTGAATATGTTTATAACGATGTATATATTTACGCTTTTAAACTTTGTATAGCGAACACTTTACACGAAACTCTCTATTTAGTTTTAAATAGAATTAGATGTAGGTGATAAATCCTAGCCTCATTGCTCAAAGAAAAAATTATAAACTTCGCAACAATAATGGATTTTCATATTTACCTTCTTAAATATTATAGATAAATTTGGTGCAGTTTTATTTTTGGTAGGGAAATAATCTGTAACAACAAAGCTGATTAAAATTTCTTACCTCCGAAAATTTTAATTAAAACCCAACACCGGTGTACGCTACGTAATGAACATCACCGATAATTGAATTATTTACGAAACTTATTAATGTAAACAATGATGTCCATTTAATATTAAAATGTACACAAGCAGCTGTTGTTCCGTGCGCCTGATAATTTATATTAGTTAAATTACTTAACTGTATTAAAAAAAAATATCTTTCAAAATTAAGGAGCTAAAATTTTAATACACCTATAATATTCATAACACAATCTGACATAGGAGACAGACATTAGATTAATGTAAGTTTGTTCGTATGGTTGTATGTACTGCGTCCGTTCCAATTTAAGGTACAATATATGTAACCTAAACGACTGAACCGATTTTGAACTGAATCCTATCAAACGATTCTTATTATTTCTAGAAGTGATAAGATGCAAAGCCGGCTTCGTAATTACGTAATTTCATAATATGACAATATTGTTATATTAAAAGCGTTAGCTACAAATTGAAAATAAACAGAAATTTAAACCACTACAAAGAAACGTTTAACAATACATTTCCACTTATTAAACATATTTTCATCCCTCTCAGTCACTTTGAAAAAAATAGAGACGACAATATGTTACAACAGTGCTTCACGATTATAACAGTATTCTTGTTCTCGCAAACAGATTTCATTCATTAACGTCACCAAGACTACTTGCTACAGAGTGCTCTTAATTTCCCCCCAGTGGGCGCCACTATCGCGAACATTACAAGATTTATTGTCTACATTTAAACGCAGTCACTTTTAAATGCAGCAACTTGTAAAAAATGCAATAAATACTAAATATAGTATTATAATATTGTTTTTAAATCTTTATATATAATATATAATTCTTCTGTGAGTGTGTATGTCAGTGAACTTCTCTCAAACGACTGGACCGATTTTGATGAAATTTTTTGTGTGTGTTCAAGGGGATCTGGGAACGGTTTAGATTCACAATTTTCATCAAATATTAACTTCATATTAATTTATTCAAATTAAAGACGTGTAGACAGGACAACGTCTGTCGGGACCGCTAGTTTATATATATATATATATATATATATTTCATTTGTATATACTTGTCTAAGAATAAGTTTTCATTGTCGAAACACTTGTTAAAAACATATTATCTCCCTTTTCAATTGAAATAGCATAGACAATTTTGTAGAACTGAAAATTGTTTAAAAACAAAATGTAAAATTTAAGTTTTGTATTATACTTATTTGTAAGTGAAAAAAATATACTGTTAATGTCTCTTTTAAAACGAGAATGAAAAAAAACATAGTCTCTTGTATACCATTTTTATACTGAAATCTTACAAAAACTACGATACGCAAGTTCACAAGCAAAATCGTTTTTAAAAGCTGTAAAAATCTGTATGTGTAATATGTTAATCTGATGCAGATTACTGTATATTAAAGGCATGTCATAAAATCTAGCAGGTCGGCAGTCCGCAGTCGGGAGGAGCCTCTTGGGAAATTTTTACCTCCGGCTTTTACTGGAATTATGTTTTAAATATCCTACGCTGCAGTAAATATTTATGAACTACCTTTTCTATTTCTTAATAGGAAAAACTTATTTCTATAAAATAATCATAAATTGTTACATTTTAAGTGATGGAGTAATGTTTTTTTTTCTGGTTGAATATGAAAGAGAAATTTCATGTACCTACTCGACCGGTTAAAAATTGCTAGAAAACTAGACAATTTGGTAAGACTTGAAGACTGAGATTAAAAATGAAAATTACTTTACTAGTTTTAGACAGTATTAGTAAGAATTATTTGGCGCAAATGACTTGCTTCCGTTGCAAAGTCCAGTGTCAGAATGATGTGAGGGGACATAAACGTCGACATATTAGTAAGGCTAGTGTTGCGTCAAATACACTGGAGCATTTTCGATTTTTTTTCCTTACACTAGGTACTGTACCATTTTGTCGAAATAATTATAATATAACTTAGATTATACTCTAAAATTATTATAGACTATGTGTTCTTCCAGACTATGTATGCAAAGCAGCAAAATTGTAGGGTTGTTCTGTTACCTTCTAATAAACACCAAACAACCAAACTCTCGTATTTATATTAGTAAGATGTTTCTTTCATTCACATTATTTTTAAACGCTTTTTATATAATCAAACCAACATCAATACTAATGACATTCTAAACGTTAACGTCAGATCATTAACGAGGTACATTATCAGCAATAATTTCGATCGGAAATTAAATTTCCAACGCAAAAACTTGCCTAAAAAGGACTCAATCAAATACTCATCAATCAGCGATTGTCGTCTTAAAAAAAAGTTATATCCGCCGAGGAAATGGATTCCGATATCAACTGTCTTCGACAAAAAGAACGTGATAATAAGTAGCATATTTGTATTGCCATAATATTAAAGAAGTTTCTAAAAAATCTTAATCAAAAAAACATGTTAGTGCTACCTTTTCCCGTGACTTCTTCCGCGAAACTAAAAAACAAACTTAATAAGAACACTATGTTCAATGTATATCTCTGGCATATTTAATCGAGATCTTAATTTAAATGTATGTATATATAGATATTGTATGCAAGTAACACGACCGATTGTAAACTGAGCGAGTTTTAACCCAATTCTTTATAATTTTTCAAGTTAGTCGGGATTTTTTTTGGGTGTGAAATTGACTATTCGTTTCTTTTTACCTTTGTGTTCAAAAACGAAGGTACAAAGGATCTATTATTTCGTTTTAGAAATAAAGATGTATGATATCAGTATTTTGCGGAAAAGTGGGTAAGCGATTTGGAAGTTATGACGTGTTGCAGTGGCTCCACTTGAACATGGTCCAAACACCACGTGGCAGTGCGCCAACGATCGCTCAGAGATACGGTCATTCGAAAACTGTCCATTTTACTGATACACGATCGTGTTACCTTTTATAAGAGCTATACAAAGATTTATTGTAATAGAAAATAAATAAGAATAAGATATTTAATCCGTTCAAAGACAATTAAAAACACTAAATATTGCCGAAATTAAACTTATGTTATTGAAATTAGGGATACGATCAATATTGGATATACAAAAACGCAAAAAAAAAAATATAAGTAAGCGTTGTAACGTCGAAACAAAATCAGACTATTAAAATGAAATCTTTTCCAATAAATGATCTTTATTTGTAAATAAAATTAATATTAAAAATCGCTTTAATATTGCAATACCTATTTCGAAAGAAGTTACACTACTTATAAATAAATAAAAAAACTTATTCTAATCATTGCGTATATGTTAAAAGATTATTAATAGTAATTTAGAAATATTTTAAATAAAAGAAATCTTTTGAATAAAGTCAGATTAAATCGTATAAATGTTATCTGAGAGCTACATATTCAGTGGCTTACGGCCGCTTGGGAAATACAATAACAGTGTTTTTGCTCAATCCTATATAAAATTACTTCAATCTCAACAAATAACTATGAATAGGATTTTATATTAGTATCAATTTAACATCAAACGTATAATAATTATAATTTAAATGTGTTTAAATCGTTAGTGTTTTTTTAGCTTAAGGAAATTCAGAATGATCGTACTTAAACGTAGACGAGGGTGTTAATAGTTCCGACCCGAAAATGTATGTATAAAAGTACTAACACACTTTCCAATTAACAATCTTTTCCTCTAGTGTTTAACGGTTCAACATATACTTCCAAATATAATATAAAGCCAGAAACACCCTTTCAGTTTTGACTTCACAGTCAGACTCATAAAACTATGCAGGTGAAACTACAGGTGTGTAACCGGCTTTAAATCACACATTTAAAGATCATAAAGTTATTTGAATTTCCACTCCCAAAAACACATTTAGTTCTCTTACCATATAAGGAAAGAATGGGAAGGGGAAATGGGTTAAACGGAGCATAGGACGCCTAGGATGGAGAAATATTCTCTTTCCGTGCTCCTCCTCCTTCGATTAAAGTTATGCCATGCATCAGAAGATGCAGAAGTCTATAGGCAGCGGTCCCTTCGATATTTCGTCAAATTCAGATGGCTTGCTTACTCATTAACCACCATATGATATAAAAATAATAATTATTAAAAAAACAATATTGATAATTGTCTAAAAAAATCATCATTAGTGTTATCTGTATTCGACAATTGCAATTAACGATTACGAACTGTTTTCAATTTGCGACTTGATTATATCAACGTTCAAAACAAAATGTATTTGTAATTAAAACCACGACCCCCAAACGTACTAGATACGTGGACAAAACAGGTCAAACTATAGATCCGCATCAATATTATTTAATTTTATATACTGATTGTAGCTAATCAGATCTCCTTGAACGAATGACCCGGAGGCAAGACATCCGATCGTATGTCTTCATATTAACAGTAATTTGTCGTAAATATACATCGACTAATGAATCTTGAGACTTTGTAAGTTAATGTTTTTGAATCAATGGATATTAAGATCAAAGCTAATTTTATGAAGGAGACAAGAAAATGGGTCGGCGTATATTCGCAAATAAACAATTGCAAGTTCACTAATCTTACTAATATTATAAATGCGAATGTTAAGATGGATGTTTGTTTGAAAATATCTCGAGAAAGGCTGTATGGATCTCGGTGAGATTTAGCATAGTTGTTGAACATAGGAAGAACACGAAGCTACTAATTATGTTTGCTTTAAATTCCGCGCAGACAGAGTCGACGACCACAGCTAGTAATTCAATAAATCTGCTCATTTTATCTGCAAGAAGTATACAATTTAACCGCTATAAAAACTTATAAAATAAATATTTAGTCAAAGTTGAGTTGTTCACAAATGAACTCTGGAACTCATAGAGTTCATTTGTGAACAACGCAACTAAACAAAAACAATTTATTAAATTCAATATTCCTGTTTATAAGTTTAATTTAATCCCTTCTATAAGGAAAATGACTTCAATTGTTTGCAATACCAAAGTATTTTCCTTTTATTAGTCCTTGAAAATTAATCGGTACAAAATATAATTATGAAATTATCATACTGTTTTTTTTAGTATTAAGTCTCACTTATAATAATATTTTTTTATTAATAAAAAATTGTGCCAACCCTGAAATGAAAACTCTTAAAAGATAACTTGTTAAGTAATTACTTGTTTAATACAACACGACACAGTCGAAGGCCGAGCGCTGTGCGTGACGGACGTCTATATAGATTTTTATTTAAATTAAAAACGTGATAATGCTGTTACCTATATTCCACTTTTCCGCTATGGCGGTTGATATGTATGTTTTGTGGTACGATCAGACGTATGTGGAATTACCGTTTAATAATCCTCTGGTGAAAGCACTACCGTTAAAGTCACGGTGCATGTTCCTAACTATATGGTGTCTTGTAAGTTAACTTCTTTATTATTTTTTTATTATCTTTACATACATATAAATAAAATAAGCGAGCTTATCACCACCTCAAAGGCCGGCAACGCATCTGCGGTTCCTCTGGTATTGCTGATGTCCATGGGCGTCGTTGAACACCTCGGTGTTCCCGCTGCTGGTGTGCCCCCTTCTGTTATAAAAAAATTGGAGTGTCTGTTTGTAATATTGAAATAGGCGTTTTTTAATACATGTATATCTTACTAATATTATAAATGCGAATTTTTAAATGGATGGGTGGATTGATGTTTGTATGAAGGTATCTCCATAACGGCTGAACGGATCCGATTGAAATTTGGTATAGGCCTATAACATAGTCTTGAAGAACAGATGGGATAGTATTTAGGTGTTTTTATTTTATATTCCGCGTAGACGGAGTCGCGGGTGACAGCTAGTAAGAATATATAAATGGTATATACACCAAAATATTTTTACAATTTTTGTCTGTCTGTCTGTCTATCTGTCTGTTTGTTCCGACTAATCTCTGAAATGGCTGGACCGATTTTAACGGAACTTTTTTTGTCAGATAGATAATGTAATAAGGAGTAACTTAGGCTACGTTTATTGTAGAAAGATCCCCTTTTTTTTAGAAAATTAACTCGGACAAAGACAGGATTTCGCGCGGACGAATTCGCGTTGACAGCTAGCTTATTATCACAAGTATTTTGTTCGTATGATTAATATTTTTTCTTATATAATTAAGTTTATCAATAGTTGCTTTCGTCTATTATAGTCATCATATAATTGCCTCTATTATTATTGATTATATAAGTTTTTAACAGTTAACAATATCAAAGAACAATTTTTACACACGTGTGCTTCCAGACTATTTTCTACGTATATGTCAAATTTCAAAGAGATGCATACAGGGGTTTTCAAATAATCAAATAAACATCCATCCATCCAAAGATTCGCATTTATGATATAAAAAAAGAAAGATTAACACATGTCATTGGCTGATAATGTTTATTGTCTATGGATTTATTTTGGAACATTCCAGCGTTCCAGTGTTTAATGATGATATGTCTGTTTATAATAAGTCTATGACTACAGCCTTATAAAGGTAAAATAATTAAGATAGGTTAATCATATTATATTATATCTTTAAGAAATATAAAATTACTGACTTCTTAAGATTAGTAAGCGTTTCTGGTCATTTTTGGTACATCGTTATCTAGTTAACTGTAAATTGACCGGTTTCTTATTTGGTTGGCCATGAACGACGCGCTTCGAATTAAAATTCGCTACAAAAAATTAAATAAAACAACTTGTAAACTTGAATTTTAACTTGCATTACATCATTACATGCAGTATTTTTAGCCGACTTCAAAAAGAAGGAGGTTATATATTCGTCTGTATGTTTTTTCTTTTTATCTGTGTTAAAGCGTAAATCCGTCCCTGGTACTCCAATTTTGATTTTTTTTTATTGAAAGATAGTTCCTACGATCAATGACAGTTGTACATACATGATCGTGACATTGAAAAAATCACCAAATAAGAGATAGAAAAAAAAATGAATTAATAAAGGAAATATTTATTTCATACACACACATACGCGGGCAGTAGAGTTTATAAAAAAAATATTATGTTCGAAAACAAAAAAATAAATATTAAGAGTCAAGTTTGTGGTTAGAAAAGATTACTAATTAAGTTTTAAACTGACTAGAAGTTTAGTATTATAGATTTTGAGTTTAAGTTGAAAATGCGTTACAAAAATTTCAGACATTTATGCTTTCTTCGCGTAATTTCTTTCATAATAATGTAATAGAATACAAACTATAAAACAAAATTAATTTTATAATATCGTCAACATGATTTTATACAATAAACAAATTATCAAATGTAAAAAGATTCAAATCTAATTAATTCTCCATTTTATCTTTCATAGTAATAAACATTGTATCGAATTATTAATATTATTTTGAGATAAGAAACCAGGAAGACTTTTTACCTACGTAAATGATCAATAACCGATTTCTAAAAAGAGTTAACAAAGTAAAATGTAGTACTAAAGTTATGAATATTCCAATGCAACACGAGTATAATTATATCAGTAGATTATAGATGCACTTTTCATATACATGTTTTGCCGCAAGATTCCACTACTGCGAAATTCTTCTATAAAACATGTTGGTTTCTATTTTTATGAAGGAGCTGTCACCAGCGACTCCGTGTGCGCGGTATTAAAAAAACATAAACAGTACTGACTGATGCTTGGCTCCTATTGGTCGCAGCGTAATGCTATATAGCCTAAAGACTTCCTCTATAAATGGACTATCCAACAAAAAAAGAATTTTTCAAATCGGACCAGTAGTTCCTCAAATTACCGCGTTTAAACAAACAAACTCTTCAAAAGTAAAAACTAATACAGTTTTTTTTCGAACGGTCTCGCTTACAAAATACACTAAAATTAAATTTAATATAATTTAATAAAATTATTATTCTAAAAACAATTTTTTAAATCTTCCTTCATTATAATATGTGTTACTTGAGTCAAATACAATATTAATTAATAAATATTGAGATAAAATATAAGAGAACATCAAATAACCATCATTTACTATTACAAACTGCTAATGAACGTTCATAGATATCATTAAAAAGTTTATTGCGTGTCTATGATATCTAAATATGTCAATTATTTGCACAACAATGAAGTTACACAATATGTATAGTCAGTCAATGATAACAAGTTTTTATATACAAAGTATAGTGCAATTCAAACTTTATAGCAGCTCGTAATTGCGCACCAAGCATTGTGCGCAACAAATTTAAGCATTGACAAACATTGAGTTTCCACTGCCATAAAAATTGTTAAAACAAATAATTATTATCTCTGTTTTTAAACGAGTAGAAGAACTATGATGTAATCCACAACTAGTCTTTCTCCACTCGCATTTAGAGACGGACACACTTACCTGCGAAAATATCCACTCACCACAAACCGAAAGCGGCCGTAAAGTATGAATCTCTTTATACATGCCTTGTTAACTGAACTAAACACTCTTATGCAATGTGTAATCAACTAAATATAGGTATTCGTATTCTGGTACTTTGCTTCGACAAATAAAACGTCATTTTAATTGCTAAACCAACAGGTTTGACAGCTTTTGTCTGTAGACTTTATTACAAAGTAAGACTTTACCTATGCATTCGATTCTTATTTTTCTAGCTGACATTTAGCTAACACTTCTACTACTATTATTGTCAAGTTTCCTTTCCCGTATGCTTCAGTTACCTTCCTTTCTGAGTTCCGTCAAAATCGGTAAAACGCAGTCTTGCGGACAGACTTACAGACAGACAGACCAATAAATTTAAATATTGGGTTTTCGTTATCAGCAACTCAAATACCACGTGTACGAAATAATTTTTTTTCTGGATATCACATACAGACATTTCGATTATATTAATATGTATATATATTAATACAATAAACAATGTATCCGTGTTAAACCATCATGACATACCTCGACTCCAGCCGCCAGGATGTCGCGACAGGTTGTGCCTACGTCGCGACACTAATTATAAATGTATGTCGCCTGCACTGCTGTGCCAGACACAAAATTGCTGTATTACTTATTCTATGCATCGCAATGTTTGTGGTCCCAGAAATGTAATGTATGAAAAAAAAGTATTTCTCGTTGTTTGCACCAAAAGATACCATACGAAATTGGTTGACTTTTGAGGTAAATTTATGTTTGATAACTAATAAAAAGAAATATGTATACCATAAACTAAACACTTTTGGTTGTTAACCGTGATATGGTTCACTGCTATATGTAAGCCTAAATGAATGAATTACGTGAAACGTGACTGGATTAACATGGAAATGACGACTAAGATGACGGAAGACAGATCGATGTGGAGGACGAAAACTGTTGCGTGAACCTTACGTGGGTGGTACAAGCTACACGGACACAATTTGATGAACTGTATATAGTATATTTGTCGTGTAGTTACATTGCTGTGTGCAAGAGTAAGACAATGGAAACCCAATTAATCTAATTGTAACTTTCCATATCAATGATTTGAATTAACAACGTACTATTGTTTAGACCAAAGACTAACTATAGGAGATCTGTGTGAAAAGACCTTTATTATGCAATTGATATAACAAAAACTCTACATTTAACTCAGAACACGACTTAATATAATTTTTTTGTTGTTTACTTTCAGATACTTCAAATAACGTACCACATGGTCGCCTTCCTAAACGATGTCTTCGGAACCAACGCTGCAGCACCAAAGAAGAAGCCTATAATACGACTAATTAAAGATGTACTATTTAGCGTAGCTTTCCCCGTGGCTGTGTACGTTTCTAGTGCATTTTGGGGAATTTACGCTATTGATAAAGACTTGATATACCCAGAATATATCGCTAAATTATACCCAGAATGGGTCAACCATATTTTACATACGACTGTAGCTATTTTCATGTTTATTGAACTTCTAATCACTAACAGAAATTATCCATCTAGAAAAGTAGGGTTATCTGCCATGTCCACCTTTATTGTTTTATATATTTCATGGTACTTGACTGTGTATTTTATGACTGGTACATGGGCTTATCCTCTTTTCGATGAGTTAAACTGGCCATTAAGAATAGTGTTCCTTCTGTTTAGTTATTTAGTAGTTGTCGCGATATATATTGTCGCTGAAAAACTAAATTATATTGCAGCCGGTTCTAAACCTGAGAAGAACTTAAGTGGTAAACATAAAAAACGTTGATTAACATGAGTTGCATTTTGTTTTCTAAAATGTATCATGTTTTCACGTTTATGAAGAATCTAATAAGTTATTTTATAAAAATAAATGTTGAATTTTTTTCATTTCTTTTTTTAATCTGTCATAGAAAATCGATTTTTTGTCGTCATCATAACATCGATTACGCTGTGTACTTTGTAAAATTTAATACAACTCTATTTAACGATATTACAATTTATTATTATGTTAAGTATTATATTGGAATTCACCATAAAATCTAAAAACTAGGCATAATAAAAATTACGTCATTACATATCCAAGTTGAATCTAATTTTTCAATCGTATCTTTTTCATCAAATGCGATACACGAACAATAAAATTAGACATAGGTATTCTGACAGATTAGATAATTAATTCAAAATAATAAAGCAATATAAAAAAAATGAAACTCTGTTATGACTCATAATTTATTTAATTACATAAAATTCCTGTACAAATCTAAAACAAGTCTATTCTGTTTTATATTCATAAATATTAATAGCCAGGAATCTTACTAACCTTATCTTACTTCTTACTAATATTATAAATGCGAATGTTTAGATGGATTGATGTTTGAAGGTATCTCCGGAACGGCATAACGAATCTTGATGAAATTTGACACAGATTTAGAACATAGTTTGGAAGAACGGTTTTGCGGGTGACAGCTAGTTTATTATAAAATTATAACATTTATTTTTAATTTAATTTGATTTTCTAAAACGTTAAAACTTCAACAATTTAGTCAAAGTATATCGCACTTCGGGCATCTGTTTCTTGTTGTGCGTGTCCTTATTACTAGGGGTATAAGTGCTATATTCGTATGCCACTCTTCTATTGACAGCTGTCGCTATGTGTAGCACGTCTAAAGTGTCGTGATACTTGTCAATCGCCTGGCAAAGTTCTTGTATTAAGAAGGAGCCTAACGCAGTACGGAATGCCGCATAACCTGAAATAATTACTAGTCTTTATTTTGAACAAAATCCAGAAGAAATAAGATAGAATAAAACACACCCCTGATCTCACAATACATACAATAATACTGAGAAAACAATAAAAAAATACATAGATAATAGTAAATATGGAGGTAGTTTTTCTTGCAATATAAACTTCTATCAAGCGATCTACCTTCTAGTAAGTTCTATACGACTATTAGACGAC
This sequence comes from Papilio xuthus, assembly GCF_000836235.2. Taxonomy (NCBI): domain Eukaryota; kingdom Metazoa; phylum Arthropoda; class Insecta; order Lepidoptera; family Papilionidae; genus Papilio; species Papilio xuthus. Next base: position 4,153,334 of record NW_013533994.1, read on the forward strand.
TACAGGTGCCTTTGGAATCTACTGTAGAAATCTCACTAGAGAGGTTTAAAGTAAAGAAGATTAATATCTTCTTTAGCTACCTTCAACACTAGAGTACATGGTGAAGAAGTCAGCGTGCGAAGGTACGTGGAAAGTGAGGTCATCATCGGCGTCCAGCTGCACCGTCCTGCCGTCATCCATGTCACCACCGCGACAAGCCTACGTGTGACAATGTGACAGAAAATTAAGAATGGAGACAACAGAATCAATAAAAATAATGACTTTCGCATAATCGTCCGTGGTAATTGCCTTTGGATAAAATAGGGCCAAAAATCAGTGTTCCAGTATTTTTTCACATCATACAATGAATTATTGGGCTATACGTATTTATTAGACCTATTTTGTCGCCCTTTTTGTAAAGAATCGTTAAAAAGTATTAATATCATTAAATTAACATGTCCTTCTTAATATTATCAACGTAACCGTAATAAACTATTACCTGTATAAAGAAGAGTTTTGGCTTATTAACTAAACTCTTGTCTCCATTTTCCAGCATCTTAGTGACGTCACTAAACTGATATGGACGGTCCGAAGCGAACAGTTGGCCACCCTTATCACCGTGAGTCAGAATAGCGAAACACAAACATGACGTCATAGTGTGGTCCATACGACTTACTGAAAAACATACAAAAATATTCTATAAAATTAACGTTATTTATAAATTGAAGTTCAAAAGCATATTGTTATCCCTCTCATTTTCTTAGACAAAACTGAGACAACATTACTATATTTTATATCGATTTTTCAGATAATACCAGAAAATACAGGCCAGTTTTAACATTATAATTGTCCCTCAAACTGCAGTAAACCATCTACATTTATGCGTTGACTTTTTTACTTCATAATTAAAGTATTATATGCTAAGTATATCACGTAAGTTAATAACTACTAAGGTTTCTAAGGCGGATCTTCCATTACATTCTTCTTTCTTATGTTCGTGGAGCAAGATAAAAAGAAACGAAGATATGTAAAAAACCTTTGCTAATGCGATTAAACAATTGTTGTATTTCATTGGTCGCAAAGGAAGAACAGATCAACAATTATACATTACTTTGTCCCAATCATATTAAAGTAGCCTAAGTGTGGCTGGCTGAAGAGAGAGATGGCTATAGAAAATCTCAAAATAAAAAATAAGCAGATTGTCTATGGGCACGATTCAATGTTTGCAAAGTTGTTCTAACATCTTACTTTCCAGCGCCTTGTTAAGTATTTCGCCGTGATCCAAGTCATGGTAAGTTAGGACCTTGTATCCTAAATTGGAAAAAGTTTTCTTAAGTGATTCTACGTCTTTTTCTGTTCCTTTCCGTGGTGTCGGTGTTTGAAAACTACATGAAAAAAAGTAGAAACAAACGATTCTTTTTACACCATCGCATTACGATTTACGACTATTTCAACATCGCATTTCAACAAAAATATATTAAAACCATGTCTTTGTACGTACTTAAAATATCTGGTCATTTTATATTTAGTGTGATTAAATATCACAAGATATTTATCACCGGACATATCATAAAACAAATCTTCCGGATTGAATATCGGTTGCGCTTTGGTCACAAATCTTGTTTCATTGCGTGCATCATAAGTCTTGCTGGTGTTTTGACTGGAATGGAAGTAGAAAGACGAATTAACTTTTCTTTTCTTTTAACCTTAAATTCACTATTTCATATAAATTGTATTGAAAAAAGTTGTATAAGAAAAAGAACATAAACTTAAACTGATTAAGGCAATGAAGAATTTATATGAAGTTTCGTGAAACAATTTATGGTATTTCGAAAAATCAAATATAATTAATTACCTGTCATAAATAATCTGTATATCGCAAATGATAAAACCTAAATATTTACCTTGAATTTGTTGGATAACTTGGATTTACATCTGAGAAAGTTTCTTCCATTTTAACAAAATAAACGAATTTGTTAGTTTAAAAAAATAGCCTGCATAAAAACCTAAAAAATTGTTTATACGACACTGGACGCACTTCTGCAAAAATGATAAGTTGCCGAGTGTTCAACGTATGATAAAATGATAAGTAAACCGCTGATATTGATAGTGCCGTCATATTCATATATCCACTTTTGACCCATTTATTTAGTTCAATTTATTTTTTCTACGGACAATTAATCGACTTCAGCTAACATGTATCCGCCTAAAGGCTTGAGTCTTAGCTTTTAGTTGATACTTCTATATGACTTTGCTAAGTATGCTACTATTTTTGTTGGTGTTGCTACCAAAATCTATCAATTATAGATATCACTTGACACACCGCCCGCGCGGAATAAAAAAAAAACGTAATAAGTAGCCTACATGTTCTTCCAGACTATATTCTACAACTGTGCCAAATTTCATTAAAAAGAGTTGAGCCATTCTAGAGATACCTTCAAAAAAGCAACTATCCATCTGTCTAAACTTTCGCATTTCTAATATTAGTAAGATTTACTATGGCCTAGTCACTCCTAAATTGTATACGCTGTAAACCTCTCGGTGGAGATATATGATGAACTGAAGACGACGAATAAGTCTAAACTTTGTTAAAACTGTCACATTAAGTTTGAGATGTCTAAAGTGAGAAGGTACAAAAAAATAAGGCTCTGAGACTATAAATAAAACGATTTAAACTACATGTTGCCCATTTGAAGGCACTAATAGTTCTACTGGTCAAAATAATCCGCCCGTAGTCAATTTGTAGTAGTGGGGATGAGAGTCTGTGTCAGTGTCTGCATAACAGAATAAGCTGACACTGCATTTAAGAGGGGAAACGACAACTATTTCTTTATCAAAATTTATTTACAAAGACTTTGTATAATACATTAAAAATTTTATATGACAACATGAGATTCAAATCCTTCCACAATAAATTTAGTATCTTCATCTTCCTTTTTCTTACGTCTTGATCGTCTTTTACGGTAACTCCATTTGACAGTACTTAAGTTCATAGTAGTAAGGCATTTCTTAAACAAATGACACAAACTTTTATAAAAAGTTAATACACTTGTAGCACCTTTTAGGTACTGTTCAATAAAATGTATTGGGTCATCTTGGTTTTCTAATTTTAGAGCTATATTATATATAAATGTTCCATTGTAACATTTGGAATAATTTGTACTTCTAAATGGATCTCCACACAAGTTATTGAGGCCATTAAACTGGAGCAAACAGCTTTGGAACTGTGCAAATGAATGTATTTTCTTTACATCATAACTTTTAGGCCTCTTCCTAATGCTGTCATCAATTTCGAAATGTTTTAAAAGAACACTACCAGCTATAAGACAATCTTCATATTGAATCTTGTGTTTGTTTAAAAATAATTCTTCATCAATTGACGCTGGTACAAAAGGACGCTTCTTCAGTTCTTCAATTTTTTTAGAATGTTTGTTATTGAAGAAATTGTGACCTCGGAATTTTCCAATTTTCTCATCAATAGCATCTAAGAATACATAAGTTAGTATCAAGCTGTGAACATGAGCCAGAGGTACACTGCAGCTCCTTATCCACCATAGAATTGATATCATGTATAATTGAAAATTATGTGGCAATAACTCTATGGCTTCATAGTCTAATGGCATTTTCTGTTCTAGGAAATGATAAAAATATTTCTTTAATTGTTCATTATTTAATTCATTAAATGGTGTTTCTATAAATCTTGATATTGAATACTCTTTATCTACTAACAACCTCTTATAATTAGAATTGTTTTCTCTGCTGACATATACAAAATGTTCATGTGAAAAGTCTGTTAATATATCAAACACATATCTAAGTATTGGCAATGCGCACAATGATGCATCTTCATCAGAATAATCTTCTGCCTGCGGTGAACTAAAATACAATTGATGAGTATACAGATTGATATAGAACCTTGGAACCTTATTTAATCTTATATACTCTGCCAGCCATTCTGGCATACCATTAATATGATTATTGTTTGAATTTTGCACATCTGAATCTGTGTTTTCTTTCGTTGATGATGTAGAAGAACTATCATCACTTTCCTCATTGTCAGTTTCCTCGCTGCTATCAATTTCATTATCATTTAAAGTAATTTGTATGTTTGTATCTAAACAGTCTAAAGGCTCTTCTTTACATAGATTGAAGTATTTTAATGACAAACAATGTGTTCGATGGTAACCGTTAATGCTTTTTGTAATTGTAGTAAGTACTTTGTTTCTTCTCTCCTTTTTTAATCTTCCTAATATTTTACTTATAGCTGAATCAAGAGATTCATCCTGCAGCCATTTAAACAATGAATGGATGTTTCTTTGTTGTTCATTTCTTTTGATCCTACTTTTTTGTAATTTTAATTGAGAAAAAAATTTGTTGAAAACTCTCTTCTCTACAAAATCATTTCCAAGTAATGTTGCCAGCAATGGTAGTAGTTCTTCTTTTAAACCACCAAAGTTTGCAGCTAAATATTCGACTTTAAAAATCCTGCATTCCATGACATGCACTTTTACATTGTTGAGGACAATCTGTTTTGGTTTAATTTCAAGTGTATTAAAAGGTATGTACAGAACATTGTAAATAAAGAAATCTGAATCATAACTGAGAACAGGGCAGTTCAAATATCTAGCCATAGCGGCGATTTCATCGTCAGCTTCAAATTCACATGTTGTGTACGGGACCATCATTTCTATGAGAACTTCTTTAAAAACATCCCTAAGCAGTAATGGAAATATTTGTAAGCTCGATTGTGTGACAGGATCTAATCGAGATGCCCCATTTATTTTAGATCTTAGTCTGTTGTATGCAGTTTTTAGCTTTCTCATCTCATAGCTTCCGTCGAAAAGAACATACGGATTGAGATTGCATTTTCGTAGGCTTTTGAAAAATGTTCTTATATATGATGCAAATTTGTCGTAGTCGCCGCCAAAGGCTGAGAAACAATTCAGGGACCGATACAATTGTGAACACAGGCTATGGCCATCAATCACAAGATTACAATCATGAAGATAATGTCGACGTAAAAAAATGTCTTGGTTACTATTTATATACGTAGTTAAGCCTCTAACTCCCATATTTTAAGCTTCTCTCAAATAGGAACAATTTGATGAAAAATTCATTTAGTAAATATTAACAAAAGCTTTTTATTTAAAACTATTCAACAAGTGTTTTTAAATTTGGAGTTTTGGAGGTTATGTCAGTTTTGTTCCATTTTTTGTCATTTTGTTAAAACATATTTTACGGCTCTAGGTGTCAGCTTGCTGGTTTTGGTTTAAGCCAACATATTTAATTTTTTAAAGTTTGCGTTTGTCACCATTTGCCAATACCTATCTCAATGTGAAATCATAAATTAGTAGTAAGATTTAAAAATATACAATGGTCTTAAGAAAGCGTTTACATAAACAAAATAACAATTTTCACTTTGGTAATTTTTCCCGACAATGTCAAAAACGGCGTTATTCATTGCAACATTAGCCCTGTTCTGTCATTTACTTGTCACTCTCGGACGCCCAACATCATCAAACCATAACTTGTGATATTGCGCCGGCGTGTTCGTTCGTAGTGAAAGAAAACTATAACACGTGTTCGAAATAAAAGGATAATTTCTAACGAAGTTATACTTATCTTATTTATTCAAGTCTAAAAGCAATAAAGACTCGTAAGTATTTTGAATCTGTTCCAACAATTACACCACGTTTTCACTTTATTACATCGCGTGGGGTTAACATAAATATTTTCTTGTATGCCGTAGGTTTTCTACAATGACTGAAGAAAAAGAAGTGGCGACTGAAACCAACGGTCAAGAAAATGATAAAGAAAACAATGCCGAGGAGGAAACTAATTTAGAAAGTGCCGTCATTCGGCAAGTTGAATACTATTTCAGTAAGAAACATATTTTTGTCTTTTGAATTTATTTACGAAGATGACATTTAGATTGGTCTAATATTAACTTTCATTCAAATTTTTATAAAAAATCAGTAGAATCTTCAAGTAAAAAACTAATTACTAAATAATACAAATTGTTAGCATATGTCATATGTTTAACATGTCTTATCTCAGGTGATGTGAATCTCCCCCGGGATAAGTTTTTGCGAGAACAAGTAACATTGGATGATGGTTGGGTGCCTCTCGATGTGCTCACCAAGTTCAACAGGCTGGCTAAACTTAGTACGGACATAGAAGTCATTGCTAATGCCCTTGCCAAATCAACATCTGGTCTCCTTGAGGTTTGTATAAAAACAATTAAAATACTTTCTTGCAACAATAAGCTTCTTAAAATGTTGAAAGTGCTTTGATGGGTTACTTTACTTTATACTATACTTAAATATGAATAAAATCTGTAGCACCATACTCAAAGTCCTTAATGAGTAATATATGGCAAGAGTGTTATAAATCATTAATGAGTAGACACTTATTAGTATAATTTAAACAACTCTATTTATCCACTATCAATCTCAATGGTACAAGTAATTTTTACCCTTATTTCATAACAATAAATGACTAAAGATACACTTTTTTCCTTTATATTTAGATTTCAGATGATAACAAAAAAGTAAGACGGAATCCCGAGTTGCCAATCCCAGAGATGAACGAGGAGCGGCGCAAGGAGATGATGGCAAGAACTGTCTATGCCAAAGGTTTCCCTAAAGATTCAACCTTGGATGACCTTCTTAAATTCTTTAAAGATTATGATGGTGTTGAAAATATTATAATGAGAAGATATCAGGACAGACAGACCAAGAAAAGACATTTCAAGGGATCAGTGTTTTTAACTTTTAAGACTAAAGAACAGGTATGTAGTCAAAAATACAATTACTATTTACTTTTGTTTATTCTAAGTTTTATCCAATAATCTAGACATTTTCCAAGTAAATTCAATAATATTGACATATTGCCCTATTCATTTTCATGGCAAGTTAAAATAAAACTAGAAAACACATCAATTAATATAGTCCTAAACATTCCAGTTAACACTTTCAATGCCACCAACACTTCTCCAAGTCCACATTTAGCAGCATTGGATGTGTTAAATTTTGTTACAAAAGTTCTGATTATTCAGTCATTTTTTTCAGGCTGACAAATTTATGGAAAACAAAGGTATGAAACACAATGACACAGAACTGATTGTTCTTTGGCAAGACAATTATCTGCAGATGAAGCAAGAAGAGCATGCTGCCAAAAAAGAACATAGAAACAAGAAAAATAAAGAAAAAGAAGTGAGTATTTTAAGTATCCTTTAGCAATTACATTGACAACTTTAGTTGATTAGTCTTTCTAATTTTTTTATAGTAAAAGGCAATCTAGCAAGTGGCCACTTGAATTTACCAAAATAATAAAACATTGCCCATATGCATTAAATCAACAGAGGAGGGGATGCAATGAAAGAGGCTGTTTTCCCATACCATGTGTCCCCTCCACAAACAATTTCACATACCATTTCCATCTTTCTATTTATTTATACTTATCCACCCTCTAGGATCTCTTACCTAATATTCTTCATCTAATCCAGAATTTGAATCGTCAATTTTAAACATAATATTTATAATGTTGTAATAAATTTTCCTGCATTTCAGGAAAAGAAAGAAGAGAAGGAATTCAAACTGCCGACCGGCACTGTGTTGCATTTTAAGCAAGAAAACGAGAAAATGACCAGAGAAAATATTAATGAAGCCTTAGTTGCATTAGGTAAGACTTTGATTTAATAAAATTATATTTATATTATGAATGTGAAAGTTTGGAGGGGTGTTCAAAAGTAACTTCAGATCGGCTCCATAGATAAAAATTTGTTATAGATGTAGAACAGTCTAGATAAATATATTATGTTACTATTATCAGGAGGAAATAATTCTTTTTAAATTAATTATCAGGTGCAGAGATAGCTTTTATAAGCTACAAAATTGGAGAAAAAGAAGGTTGGGTGCGACTCACGAAAGAGGATGCAGCCAAAGAGGTAGCGGTGAAAATACCAGATGGAAAACTGACAATTGAAGACACAGAAGTTGTCTTCAAACTTCTTGAGGGTGATGAAGAGAAGGCATATTTAGATAAAACGATTGAAGAAATGTCGAAACGTCGCAGAAACCAGAAGAACTTCAAACAGAATAAAGGAAAGAACTACAAAGGGAAACAGAACAGGAAACGTAAACAGGATGACCATGGTGATGCACCACCTTCTAAGGTTAAGGCTGATAGTTAGTTATTACATTGTACTGAATTTATTAATCTAAGGATGCTTCCATATTACAAAGAAACAATTTCAAGATATTTCCTATACATAACTATAAACCTGTGATTAAAATAAATATTTATTCCAGAATCGTAAATATTGATAACTTTACAGGGCACATAAACATAATAGTTGAGTTCTGTGCTATTAAAAAAAGGTTGATCAGAAAATTATATCCTATTTGTTTCAGTACTCAAGTAGAGTTCTAATTACTGTAATACTGTTAGATATTAAGAGTAAAATTTAAACAGCCTTAACTATATATGCATCTAAATGCACATAATTAAAAAAAACTAATATACATATAATTAAATGCAGGTTACAGTTGTTACATAGGTTGTAAATCAGGAACTAAGTTCCTCTCTGTAATCTGCTAAATTTGTGTAATTAAAATTACTTTTAAAATATAGTTGTTTTATTGATTACTGTACATGATAGTTATCGGACGCATTTAATTTATTCACAATGCGCTATCTAAGCGGCAAAGTATTCAACGTTTTCGTCGAAATCAACCAATCATCAGCCTATGTTAGTTCCACTGTATGCAGTGCGCTGCTTTCTGCATCCAGCAATTTCCTGTCATCAGAGGTCATCCTCCCAACAGGAAGGAGAGCGCACCGCGATTCTGGTACCCCCACCTTGGCCACCATTCCAGAATCAAAAATCTGTAACCTAACCACTTAATGATTCATTTAGTATATGGAAGCAAGTTTCGAGCTCAGCTTTGAGAGTACATTTTATCAAAACGATTTTGATAATTGCCAAAGAGTATATAATTGCACATAAAAGGTTGGTTTTGTTCTATGATGAAAATATTGTCTATGATTATTAGACAACTATTTGTCAGTGTCAACTGAACTGACACATGATTGACAAGAATCGATGAAATAACCACCAACACCAATAATTTTAGCTTCCTTATTTATTTATTTACGCTACTGTGAAGTCGAGAAGAAAGTTTAAATATTGTAATATATGACTGACATTAATTTTATCGGGATTATGTTTTTAAAATAAAAAAACATGAAGACGGATCCTGAATTAAAAAGTGAATCTGAGACTCCCGGGCCCGTAGTGACCGGCGATGTGATAGGGGACACAGCGTATAGCGAGCGCTTTGTGTTGAAAATATTGTTAAAATTAGCAAACTTGGACTCTTTGAAAGATGAATTAAACGAAAAAGCCTTCGAAGACGATATCTGCACTCTTTGGGATATGACGGTGGAAAGGGACGTTGTTTTGTTCTTGTTAAAACATAAGGTATTAAATCTTTTTAATTTTGCATTGCCGACTATAGAAACACCTCGTTACATTGAGATATTTGTGGGTATAATTGGAAATATGTGCTGTCAGAAAGAAGCTGTGAACACACTCATAAAAATGGATGAATTTTTAAATTTGCTACTGGATTACATTAAGACAGATGACAGTTTGATACTCATACAATTGCTGCGTTTGGTGAGTTCCGCATTACCTTCGATGAACAGTGAAGACATAGCAATCTGGTTAAACATGTTCAATAAAGTTGGCTATTCAGAAGCGCTTTATTATATCCTAAAAAACTCATCAAACAAACAGCTTCTAGTGACCGCATTAGAGAATTTAAATACAATTTGTTCATATTGTAACATACAAAAATATAGAAATCAATATTTTGAACATTTTGTTTGTAAAGAAGCCCTTACTTCAATGACAACAGCTTTCACGGAACTTAGTATCACACAAAAAGAAAGCTTATCAAAAGACGAATTGGAGAGAATTATGATCATAAGTTTACAAATGACTTTAGATATGGTTAGTTTTGAAAAGCCCACAGAAATATTTGATGATTGTAATGAAAATGTCGGGACAATCATAAGTACTATCTTGGGATATTATGAAGCTAAACTTGTACAAGAAAAAGAAATTGATTCCGATCTGGTTGACTTACTGGAATGTATAAATAACATAATCAGGATTATACCAATTAGTCAAGAATGTGAACCAGATAAATACTTTAACACATGTTACAGTATGTGGAAAGCTCTAAAATCTATAACAAATGTTAATCAAAATGGGGATAGTAACTTTGAAGAGGTAGATAAAGAGGAGTTTCAAGAATTTGTTAAGAATATGAAGCCATCTCTAAGTGTTGTAATGTGTAAGTACATGCAGGAATGTTCTCAGGAACATTTGTTTAATGTATTGGATAAAATTGGTAATGATAATGAGGACATATTAATGTCACTCACAGATATGGATATGAAGGTTGCAGTATCTAAAAGAATTTTTGATTATAAAACAAGATTAAATGAGAATTTCGATTCATAATTGTTTTTTTTATCTTTTATTGTGCGTTAAATATGACAGTGGGGACCTTACAGGTAGGTCTTTTACTACTCAAAAATTAACAACTCTTTGTTCTTTGGATTCAATAGTTTGTCACCTATTATGGGTAAAAACGTCAGCTCTATGTGAAGGGTAAGACAAAAACATTTAGCTTTGCTGTTCTTAACATCAATACTTTATTATATTTTCACTTCTTTTCTTAGTATTAGGTTGAAGGTTAATGTGGGTAGTTAGTAAATAAAACGTCATTTATATGGGATTATATATTTTGTAGACATTATAAAGCAACATTTACATTACCATAAACGAGTTTCGTACCGTCGCGAGTGCGACGGACTAAAACTATTCGAATGTAACAGTACATCGTAACAACGCTCGCACGGCGGCCATCTTGGCCTCGCACACTACACATTTATTCATCACATTAAAAAAAAAAACGTACACCACAAATACTGAAAGGGAGAACAGAGATTAATAACTGTATATTTTACATTAAATGTACTTATAAACTAACTAACCACGAGCCTACTTGCCCACTACCGGGGCCGAATCGCACAATTTAAATATCAATTCGTAAATATTTAGAATATTATATCGTTAAAGAATAAAAACAGAATAAAGACTAGACTTTACACTGATCAACGACAAAATGGCTAACAGCAACAAATCGCGAGTGACGCCGCTCTGCGGGAGGCAGCGACCTTAAACTTAAAAATAAAGCGACGCGCGCCGCCACTGGCAACACCGGTCCAGACGAACAACTCAGGGTAGCCAGTTCATTCTTTTATTTAATTTTCTATGTAATCACAATTTATAAATGACATACTGGCCATACTTTCATGTTTTATTGCATTACTGTATTATAAATATCCCCGCGTCGTCTGGAGCGAGTGTTGCCAGTGCTCTACTCAAATAACTGAGCGAACAAATAATATAGCATCCTTAAAACGTAACATGTGACCGAGTCACCGCCCCGCAGAGTACTATATCAATACACTACAAAACATACTTGTTACCTACTCAATAAATTACATAAATAATCTGAATTTAAAAACAAATCTTAGGCTTCTGATAATAATTATTGTTTATCGAATACACGACAGCTGTTAGCTACGCTTGACTCCGCACATTGCGACTGTCCCGTAATTAAACAATCATTAGGAAGCCTCAAAAGTTCCTTAAAACTTTATTATTCTTGCTGCATCTACTTTGTAGTAGCTTATCATTTAGTAAGACAGTGCAATGTGCAGAGTAAAAGGAACAGGAGAAATAATATTTACATAAAGAAGCGTAGACAGAACAAGCCCGCGAGTGATATGAACGCGTAGTGAACCCCCATTTGTACTGGCAGGGATATGTATCATTTATAACTTGTGACATTAAACAGTTAACATATTGCATTGCTTTTTATATCATCAAATCTTAACGTTAGAGCATAATTTACTTTGAATTTCAATAATTTATCCTATCCACATCAAGTTTCGTCATACAGTGAACTATACGAGAGAAAAGTGTAAATACTTATCGTATAAATAGTAAAAGCGAAATTCCAACAATACTTTACGATAGCCAAAACCCATCCAATTTGTATATTTTTTTTGAAATGGTCCATTTTTGGCACATTATCGTCCAAATATGTATAAATAATACTATGCGACGCGTGGTATGGCAACACCAACGCTACAATTATAAATTTACAAGAATTTTTAATAAAATTTAAGCAATTTTACCCGATATTGCAGGAAATTTTTAATTTATAATGTGGCAATACTTTCTTAGTAACCCCACGTATGCACCCGTTTCAAATGTTACCATACACATTTCTTTTTAACCTGTCTTTTTTTCTGATAAATTTCGCCTTTTGATATATCATAAGATTGCAATAAAAATAAAGCCTCTTTAAATTAGATCAACCTGTAAAGATCTAATGTGCGTGTTTGTAAAATACGTTCAATTTGAAAAAAATATTTAAGAAAATGTCTATGGAACGTTTGAAACAGGACTTAGCCCCTTACGAATATTCTCTTTGGTACATATTTGTGAGCAAAGACAATCGAATATAGTCTGTTCGAATATAATATAAACGACAAGCCTTAAAGCGACAAGGATGCTTAATAACACGGAATACTATCGTTGCCAATATATTATGAACGTTACGTCTAACGCATTAAGGTAGATTTTTAATTCCATCGATTAATGTTGCACTAGGGTCGATCGTATAGACCTCAAGGCGATCACTGGAATGTTCACATCGATACACCGTACATTCGCACGGACACATTACACATATTGCTTTTATTTTAAGCGTATTAACTTCGAGTAGGCACGACATCTATTTTGTACTTACACGAAACACTAAACACGATTAAATATACTAAATATATATTTAGAAACAACCTAAGTCCCCGTTTTCGTTGTCTTGAACGGACTGTGTTGACAGATAATGGCTACGGGGTCACACGATGACAAACCTCAGGGTTAACATATTGGTGTTAACACGGCAAGGAGTTGTCGATACATCGGATTATTTAACAATAATATCGTGATGAATCACTGAAATATTACTACAAATACTAAAATACAATTTCAACAGACGAAATAATGATAATATTTCAAAATAAAACGTCACGATTGCAAAGATTAGATCCGATTAAAAAATCCTAGTGATCCGAAAAAACTTCTTTGTAATCTATTGCCCACTTCATAAGTATTAAATTTGCAATATTTTAAAATGACTTCAAAAACAATTGTCATTAAAAATCTGAACACAAGTTCGCGGGTAAAAATATAACAGATAGCATAAAATGCTATATACCTTTGCTGATATACCGTAAAAGAGTTTAAAAGTAACAAATCAGGCAAAACTCAATCCGACTGTCGAATCCAGCAAAAAAAAAAACAAATCGAGTAATTTTTTAGCACAATCGATTAATCGTTAATCGGAATAACCGTCCTATAGTGTGGATAATCGAATAGAATCGATTGAGAGGTGTACAGCGCAGGATAAGGGGTGAGTGGGGAACAAGAAGACTACTATACGAGATTGCTCTCCGTGGGTGGGGTGTGGGGGTGATGTGGGTGTTGGGGGTCTACGCTCCTGAAAAGCCGTACACCTCGAGGACTCGTATCTCGAAGTCCCCGCTGGGGCAGAGCGGCGGGTTGTTGAACGTGGAGCAGCGGTCAGTCTTCCCGAACCTGATGTTCTCGTCCATCCAGATCGCTTGTCCATCACTGGAATATTAAATATTAAACATAAGCTGTCGAACTTTGGGTACATACGTATAGTTTTAGCATATCGACACACACATTTGTCACCAGGATGTTATTTTTTATATTTCATTTTATGCTAGCGGGAAAAACGCATCGAGTCGATATGAACTTTGATCCGACTTGACATCATCAAGCCGGTAGAAAAACTCCCCACGATTTCCACAGAACCATATAATCTTCTAGCCGACACTTACGTCACAATGTCTACCTACCCTCCGCCTATGGTGATCATAGTGTTATCAGCGGCCATAAACAAGGAGTTTGCGTGCGAGGTCTTCTCGCCGTCGCCCTCGGTCTCCTGCAGACAGCCGACCCAGGGGTACTTGGCGCGCACGGGGTGCAAGCTGCAAGGGGGTATAGAGAAGTGAGACTAACCCGCCGCCGATGGTGATCATCTTGGAGTCTGCGGCCATGAAGAGCTCGGAGCCGTGAGCGACGCGGTGCTCCTCGCCCTTGCCCTCCGCGGCCGCGCCGCCCGCGTTCGCCGAGCACCCCACCCACGGGTACTTGGCGCGCTCCGGGTAAAGGCTGCAATACGCACGCCGCACTCATTTAAGCAAGGTTTTCACTTCACTATACTCAGAATAACAACTCAGAATAAAATTAGTCTCCAAAACTATCAAAGTATAGTCGGTCTGAGCGTACTGTAGTGAAAACCCATTTTAAAGTTCACAGTAATCTTCTCTCCATTAATTTCTCAAAATTCAATTAAATATCTGAATAGTTTGGATATTTGAAGCTTACAAAAAATGTAGAGTCAACTAAAAATTTAAATTATAAAATTTGATATAAGACCTCGTGTGCATGAAGTGTAACCATTTGTCAAGAAAAAAATCTAGATAAAAACAATAGTAATAGAAAAGTGAAGAATATATTTAATATAAAGACTAGCATAAATTAAACTAAGCAAAGATTAAAAAAGTTGTTAAATGAATAAAAAGAAATAACTACAGTTAATTTCAATGCGTGCAAAGTTAAGACTAAGAAGATAAATAATTAAAGCAAAATAAAAGAGAGAAGATAAGTGCAGCCGCGTAAGAAAAGCAAACTTTACCCGAAGCGCTACGAGTAAAAAGATTTACTAAGAACTGACAGAATCTTTCATATTGAAATAATTTAAAACATTCGACTTACTGTAGATTTGCACTGCAGTAAACCAAACCAACAGTTGAATAAGGATAAAATTCTGTTTTGTTACTTAGCAATTCTTTTCAATCTGAACTTAAAAATATTTTTCAATAAACTTCTTTTAAGTTCAAATTATAAGGCGAAAAAAGAAAATAAGTGAAAGCAATTTTAAACATAAATATATAATAATGAAATACAGCTGAATAAAATTATTTTAATTAATTAAAGAGGCGTATAATAAAAATTTACTTAACTAAACAAAAACAGAAAAGATTCTGCGGTTCCTATCTATCTCAGCAAACAGCAAACTTATTATATTTTGTTATTTTACGCCTCATAAATATTAGAAAATTAGACTCATATAGACAGATAACAATAAATTTAAAAAAATACAATAAATAAAAAACAAGAAAAGAATTTTGTTAGAAGATTCAAAATAGCTCATTATATTTTGTAACATGTGTCCAAGACGTGCTAGTACTAGTAATCGACGCGTGAACACTGCGCTTACGCCGAGGCGATTCGGCTAGTCTAATACGCCTTAACCAGTGGGTCACAGTTGTCAAAATATTGAGTGTTCTGCCACCCATAGACATTTGCAACATCATAAGAAGCGATGCCTTACCTGAAGAGGAATGTCTCTCCGGTGCCGAAGTACGCCTGTCGGTTACCGCGCTCGTCCTTCTGGTTACGTTCGAACCATCGCGTAGAACAATACGCACCAAAAACCTAAAATATTTGCAGTGTTTATACAAAAAGTAGAAATTGTGTGTAATAGGAAGAGAATCATATCGATACGTCGTTTTGTATTAAAAAAACTTGTTAAGTAGCCTATGCGTTCTTCATCTATGCCAAATTTTAGCGAGATCCATGCGGCAGTTGCGGAGATACCTTCTAACAAACATCCATCCAAACTTTCACACTTTTATAAAACATTACTAACATCAATTTTAAATGGTCCATATTGGATACCTTGCTTCTAAAGTATTTTTTTTTTTAATTTTGGCTTCATCGGTCAATGCTTTTGTCTAAAAGTGAATTTGAAAAAAAAAATGTATACTCACTTCGTTATTGCACGTCTTTATCATTAGCAACGTCGGTTCGTGATGTTCAACACGAACGTAAAAGGTGGTCAGAGAGCAGCCGTGCTCTTCTGTAGTATACAGTAGTACCGGCTGGTACATCGTAATCCTCACCGGCAGCCACGACCATAGAGTGAACAGCTGCAACACGCGACCATAGATCAGACCATAGATTACAAATTAGTTGAACTCGATACTAATCTATGGTAACCGGATATTATCTATGCTACTCTAAATGACATTTGAGCAGTTTAAAAAGTTTTTAGATATTAAAAACATGTAAAATCAATTCTAATGAATATAGAATTAAAAGTATTTTATCGCTAAATTCTATGAAATATAAAAAAAAGACAAACATAGACAAAAGGACGACACAAAATTAGTTGTGTCATATTAGTCGACATCTACTTGTGCGGAGTGCGTATATCCAATCCTTATGGTACAACATTGAGACAGTCGGATTGCACGAGCATACATACAGACAAAAATTGCATGCAATATTAACAATGGTAATATGTATAAACATAAAGATATCTTAATCAAGCCATAATCTACCTAAGAAACCAAAGGAAGCCTTTCTAGTGGATCACGTGATTAGCAGACGAAAAAGAATTACGATCAAATCTGAACTAAAGTTTTACAAAGCAACTGTGATTAATTTAATTTATCGTATTTGGTGCAATTATTTTATTTATTTGAAATAACAAAATATCTACGGACACTAACACAACTAGCCACGCAAAGTATTAATAATTAAATCAAGAAATCTAATCATTTTAAGGTGAAATATTGAATGGTGAGTCTTTTTTAGTGTCTACAGTAAATTATAAAAAATATTATTTGTCGCGGTGACATTCTAAAGGTAACTAAAACAAACGAAATAACCCAAGAAAAATACTTTTAAAGTGATCAAAGTAAAGAACCTATAATTACGTTTAAATTTACTACTTAAAATATTTGCATTGTGCTAACACTGTTTAATCTATGACAAATTAAAATGCAACCATAGACTAAGTGCTAACTTCCACAGATTGTATTGACAGGAAAGCATAGAGTATAACTATAGACAATCAATGCCGCCGCGACATCTACAGCCCGAGTTAGTGATATTAACATCAACCCTAGTCCGGCAAACCTTCTGTCTGAGGTCAGACGAGTGCTGGCGCTGGTCCTTGAACACCGCATTAGGGAATGGGAACCACAGGGCCAGGTGGGAGGAGCGAGGGCTCTGCGAACACCGAGCTACTTCATGTCAATGCTATTTGACACAGTCAAATAGTCGTACATACGTGACACAGATAAAAAAGCTTTACTTTCATGTCATGAATGACTTTGTCGTGGCTTATGTAATAAAGGTGTATATGATGTGCTTTCTAAATGAACTAATAGTGGTTATTCAACGGATGAGTGGATCTCGTAATGCATATTAAAAACAAAAACTGTTTATTTTAAAGTACTTTAAAATGAAATATAAATGTCATACAATGTTCGGTGTTCAACGTGAGTATTTGGCCGTTATATTAATTCATATAAATGTATTACGAAAGTTTGAATATTTTAATTTTAAGCGGTGTAAAATGTATGATACATTTTTGTACTACATAATAACATTGTTATAAACCTTACTGTGGGATTCAACCACCTTAACGTTGTATTGACACGTATGTTTGTCTCCATTGCATCAAAGAGAACTCAAGAGAGGACATTATTTTTCAATACAAGAATCACTGCAGTTGAAACTCACAGTAACGGAGGCAATTTCATAAATACAGTTGAATCTGGATTAGCGAGTAAAATGACGCGATCCCTTGAAATTTCGGTTGTCCAGGTTCAACTGTATTCAATAAATTACCTTGCGTCTTAGGGTTGATGCTTATAGATATAAAAGTAAATATTAATTTACGTAATATATTTAAATTATATAGAAAACATTAAAATTGACAAACACTGGTAGAATGACGCACTACAAGACATGAAGTATAATATTTTCATGCAAGTTTTATGGTTGATACAGACTGCATTAAAAGATTTTACGCTATATTTAAGATAGCATAATTAAACATGTAAAAAACGAGCTGTTTTTGAATCTGAACCAACCATTACACGCTTTAGGCCGATTAAAATAGCAAATAAAAATAACAACGAAAAAAAAAACGAAGCGACGACGTCGAATCTCGAAGATATCTTGTAAGCTAGGCTATAAACGAAATAAAAAAAAACACCTAAGTGTTAAGCGGTGCATCTAAACATCGATAATGTCGCAAGCTACCAACGGAGCGACACTTATGATTTGTGACTTAATACTACTTAGGTCTTACTTCGCTCAGGTCAAGAATCTGCGACTTGATCGTTTGTATTGGGTAAACGCCCATCGATAGGGCGCGCGGGCCCGGAGAGTGGGAGCCCTAACGGAAAATCGACACACTGTTAGCACTCACACGAAACAATCGATAACATGCCACAGTCACATCACTAGTCGCGATGTCCTGCTCGCTTATGTTAATTCAAAAAGCCGTGTTCATCGCATCACCTGTTACTCGAAAAACATTTAAATTTTGTAAAACTTTAACAAGATCTTCTCACACGCATGCCAACTTGACGAAAATATAATTTCTTTTTATTAAAACATCATTAATTATCAGATGCTGGCCTCAAAAAAATAAAATGACACTTAAACACAATGATAAAAAAAAACATGAAGATAGTAAAAAATCTGACATTCAAAGCTAAAGATGAAATGAAAGTTGAATCCAATAAAGTCTCAGCAAAAGAAACTAAATTCGATAATGTTTTGTGGAATGATCACATCGAAGTAACACAACACCGTCATCGACAAATCTGGCGACACAGACTGAAAAATAAAATAACTTCGTGTTGACAAAGAAAGGTCTGAGATGTGTCTTGCAACAGATCGACACACGCGTGGTCAATGCCGTTCGGATCTGGTCAATCCGTGGTCTGAAGTTAGTCGTGTTAGGAACGCAATCGAATGATTTTATGACAAAGATAAGCCAAAGCCACGCCTAATGCTTTCGATACGATACCATTTGTTTGCACGTTTCCTCAGACATTCTCTGCAAATCAAGTAAAAACAATTCTAAACACATTATAAGTCAGTTGGTCTGTTCTGTTGCGTTTGGATGCAGTGTGTTTGTTGGACATCTGTAGTCATGTGTATCGATGAACAATCAAATCTAACTTTCAAATTATTTACCGTTGCATTATACAAATAATATTATATAAAATCTAAAACGAAATTTCCTTTTTTGTGATATAAATATTCATTTAGATTGTTTTTTATCTGTAAAATAAGATTCATAAAAATGTTTTTATTAAAACATAGAGTAGTCAATATCAGTAGTTCCAGTAGTTGAACTGAACATGTAAAGTCGGATTTCAACGATGCGTGATTCTCCGAACGGCTGTGGGTACAGCGACAAACACTGAGTCGTTTAAAATTGCTTTTCGTAGTCCGTTTGCAGAATCACGCATGGTGGAAATGCGTCTTAAAAGTTAGTGTTAATTATATATGTCGTCTTATACTGACCTCTCGTATGGTGAGGGTATGGGACATCATCTGTATGTTGACCTGCGACTGGCTGGTGGGTAGATTGTCGGAGGAGCGCGACCTCACCAGCCGCGAGCCCGTTATCACTTGCTTGGACTTCAAAGTCATCTCCGTCTTTATGAACACCCGTGATATGTACTGTGAACTGTTTACAAAATTACCAATCATTAACAGAAATAATTTAAATAATAACACAAAATTTCACAAACGGAATTATTAAATTTATATAAACCTCAATGCCCGTATGCTGAATGCGGTGCGGAGCAGCTTAGTGGGTGAGGCGGGCATGTTGCGGCAGAACTTGTCGATGGCGTGGTCAACGCCGCTCTTGCTGGCTTCCGCGTACCACTCCGAGCTAGTGTTGGCGCAGTGCTTATGGAAAAGGATCAAGATAGCCAGCGCTACCCTGTAGAACACCTATAACACAATATTTAGTAAAACAGAGAAAATAATATGCATCAAAACTTCTCAATTAGAGCTATGTGCTAGGTATATCAAAACACTTGCTAAATCTTCTTTTCCAGCTACATTTATCTTAGTAATCTTTCTTACCTTAATGCCCTCATTAAAGAAGCAGTCGAGGACACGGACGAGGTGCGGAAAGGGCAGTGCAGCGAGGATCCACCACTGCCAGTCGGCGTAGATGCGCTCCGGTCCTATGGCGCCAGACAGCCGCGACAGCTGCTGCGCGGCCGACTTCTGCAAGCAACGCCCGCGTTACGGGTACTCGCGACAACGATAATATTACCAGTAACTAACAAAAATAAAATACTAACGCCCAACCCAGAAAGGTAGAAACGATTTCGAATATCGATTTGCTGCGGTCCTGGTATACATCTTTTCTTTTCTAATAAACAGATACATCTAAGCATACATGCTCGTAAGTCTCGTATGTTCTATTGTGGGACATTAGTATCTTAAACATATACTAAAACTAGTGATTGGTAGAAAGCCAAAACTAAACGAGAAGAGATGCAATTGTATTTTGACAGATTGTAACTTAATACAATTAATTTACGTCACTAGTTTTGTTCCATAGAAGTAAAATTATGAAAAGAATATCCTTTACAACTGCTAGTTATATAATACTAAACATTAGTTGTAGCCCGATTGTTAAAAACGATACGGCCCCTACAACGAATTAGGGGAAAAAGAAAAAAATCTAAAATTCAAGTACATATTATCGTGACTTCACAAAAGTAGTTCCTTCACTGAATGTCGTTTATTAACATTGAAATGGCATAAAGAATGTTGTACACTTACCGAAAACTTAAAAAAAAAACTAGTAATGTTGACTGTTTTAGATAGAATTACCTTCAGGCACTACCGTATTCCGTTGATAAATGAAAAAAATATTATTTGTTCCAGATTAAATCTAAAAACTGATATAATTTGAAAAAATTATTTATGATTGAACTCTTCTGCTTGTATTTTAGTCTATTTATGTTGCATTTGTATACATACAATGCTGAAGCAAACCGAGTGCGTTGCTATTAGGAAATATAAAAATCACATGTGTAAACAAAGCCTTATAGGATTGCGTGTCAGAGCGTTATAATGCAGCCTACTATCGGACCCGCCACGGAATCACACGCAACATAAACATCAGACGTTTTTTATTATTAGAATAACAATGTTTCTGTATTTACTAATACATAACAAGATAATACGATTAACGCAACAATCAATAAGTTTTTATATAATTTCATTACGGAGGCCTATTGAAAATGTCAAATGACAAAAGATGCGAAGAGCTGTGTAGAAAAAAAGAATGTAATAAAAAATAAATATAGGAAGAGAGAAGCCTAGTTGAAATTGTAATTTATTGCAGTGTATCTAACAAAGGAATCTATTTATAATAAACCATAACTTGTAATCGAGAACAAACACCACAACAAAGGGCCACAACGTAATCGAACCCATAAATATTTGATAAGAATGTCGAGAGGGCAGAGGTAGTGACCGCTGGTATCGATTCCCTCGTCGGGTGAACGACATCGGTATAGCAAATCGATGGAGCACCTTTGAACTCTTCTCTCCAATTGTCACGTCAAATAATCAGTCGTCAGAATCACAAAGTCAATCTAACTGCCTTATTCAGAATTTTATACAAGTTCCTCATACGAACGAAGACTATTTAACGACTCGACTTAAGTTTATTAATTAGGTTTACTTAATCGATATCTATCCTGATCAAAGTACGTTGGCGGTTCTATAAACGCAATAATTAACTACAATTAGAGATTATTTAGCTATTTAAAAGTAGAAAACACTACACCCCTTCCATCCACTCTAAAAGCAATGTTGTGGCTCTCGTGATTGCTGCTTAAATTATCAGTACTTCGTCTCTCGACTACATACAAGGTTTGTACGTGGTAATGAAATCACAAACAAATCTTACGGCATGTTTCTTGGCGATCTGCATGACCGTCTTCCAGGTGACTTCGTTGTGCAATTTGGTTTGGGTGATGAACATCTTTTCCTTTGACGCCACCAGGCTCGCCATACAGTGGTAGCATTCTTCCTCTGCGAACAAACAAAACATTATATTAATACTGATACATATATAGCTTAGTAATGAACAACGTCACACAAGTTTAGAAATCCCTGGAGTATCACAATATCAAGAGCAGCGATGGCCACTGTTATGTGAATGTGTTCAATTATCGTGCCAACTGGGCGGGAACGGCGACGAAGCGCAGAGGCAATCAACACGATGCATATGAGAACGTAGAAATACATGCAGCTTAGTGTATTTCTTACAGTAACGTAAAATGCAATACTTCGTTTGGTTTTGTACAAGTCGAGTCATGTCTAACCATGGGTTTCCACTGTCGAAACAGTCACAGTAATAATCACATATTATGTTTGATCATAAAGCTTTAACTGACGTGGTAGTCATTAATTTTTCTGAAGGCATATTTTCAGTGCAATAAAAATCTGTGCCAGGTTAAAATTAGAAAAGTTCCCGACATATCTGAAGCCGCAATTGAAAGCTGAAGGCTACATCGCAATGCAGCATCGTTGCAGACGTATTATGAATGTCGTAAATGCCATTTGAAAAAAAAAGTATAAACCATTTTAACTTAAAATGTGTAAATAAAGAAACGTCACTATTTTATTACATTTGAAATGCCTTTATTAATGTTATTTATTGCATAAATATCGGTCATTGAACAAGAAATATTTTTTTATACGGAATTGCCGGGTGAAAAACACTATGATAAACACAAGGAGATAGGGAAAGGGTGGCATACATAAACTAAGTGGTTTATTAATCAAGGAATTAAAAAGTTAAAGTGAGTAAACTGAAAAGAAACGTTTCAGAAAATTTCCATTTGAAATTAATAGCAAAGGTCGAGACCCCGCCATTTGAGGTTAGGCGGTTACTAAGTGCTGTGTTGCTAAGTGACTCCCCCTTTCCCCCCATCGCCCCGGGATACGAAAACGCCGAAAAGGCAAACTGTACCGTCCATTAACGTGAAACGAATTAAATTATTCAGAACTTTGATATGAAAAAGCAATTTCACGTTACGTATTTTTAAATTATGTTCTACAAATTTTAATGGAATCTCTTCAAGAGAAAGACAGAACGTTTTTAAAGTAATTTTAGGACATAATCCAATAGGCGAAAAAATGTGTATTTTCACAATTGACTATGAGATTAATCTTAAATATTAAAAAGCTTGAACTGAAGGCTATTTTAATCCAAAAGGCAGTCATATTCAAAGGATAGCAAATTTATTTATCACTACTACAATCAAACAATTAAATTTTATCAGATAAAGCCACATTCACGTGTCCGAGGCGGCCAATGAGTGTTTGATTGTTCATAAAACGTGAGCGGTCTCATAGCCGGTAGTAAAAATGTCTCGCTGGTTGTTTATTACTGCCCACGCCCGCTAGATTGCGCTAATGTAAACCAATCTTTATATACATTGTTATTATATAACGATTGTATAAACAGAGTAATTTATATAATCGTTATTCTACATTTGTGATTGTTATTTCCAAATTATTTAAATCAATTCTGAAACGGCGGACATAAATATAACAACCGCAAAATGATGTCCAATTTCATAGAGATCGTTCAAATGTTATCAATTTTTGTGCCTAATCATGACAAAACCAGGACTAACTTTATTCGTACAGCTGACGATACTAATATAATTTAAAAATCGAACTACGGGAAGCGCAGACGCGAATAATTACAAATCTTTTCTGAGATCCTAAACAAAAAGTTTTCAGGTGGATATTTTATTAAACATGTCATTTTTCTGAAAATTGTCAAGACAATTTAGTTTACGTTTAACTAGTTTTTCAATTTACAATAACACTGGTACAATACTTTAATTGTAAAAATACATTATGGACGCTACAACAGATTGCTGGTTTGGCAACATGCCAGTGAGAGTCTCGTCTTTCGACTTTCTACATAACATAAATTCTGTTAACAACTGCCTACTTCACGTTTGATGAGAGGTCACAACAAATTATATTTACAAAGACTGTAGGGTCTGTTTAATTACTATTAAAATTATTAAGCAGACTTAGTTCTTTAAGAGCGCTATCCGTCCTAATACCTCTAAGGTATTGATAGAGTTTTATAGTATAG
Organism: Papilio xuthus; assembly: GCF_000836235.2. Taxonomy (NCBI): domain Eukaryota; kingdom Metazoa; phylum Arthropoda; class Insecta; order Lepidoptera; family Papilionidae; genus Papilio; species Papilio xuthus. The sequence continues at coordinate 4,177,528 of NW_013533994.1, forward strand.
ATAATATAGGCCGTTTTATTCACTGAAACATTTCGATTAAGGTCTTTGACCTCTGATTGTAATTCACGGACAAACCAATATTGATCATAAACATATATGTACACGGTCATATGGTTAACAAACGTCAACAAAACCACCACAAATTAATACGATGTAATTTGAATTCAATTACAAAGGCATAAAGGTGAAAATAACAAAATCAAAAAGCTTTACGTATGTTTAATGTCGTTTGTTAAAAATATTACCACTCTGATGTTATTTTTATCGATGACGAATCTTTTACAGCTTTAGAGGGCCTAGCACGAATATTTGAGCATCGCGCCTTCGTACCGTAATCGACATAATATGTCAAAATTTGTTTCAGATTTGTTGTTGTATTTTATGCCCGGTAGAGGCGCTGGACTAATTTTAATACAAATTTTGTCGATTAAGTTATGAAAACATTCTCACGGAATTTCGTATTAGGCATTCTATGTTTTAAAATGAGAGGCAAAGCTCATGTTTTATTTTTATCGCACTAATTTAACAGAGAAATGCCTAAAATATTACAAAAGTAAATTCCAAACAGTCTAGTTTCGTACGCAAATAACTGTAATGTAATAAATCATAGCTAAAAAAAAAATTGTTTTCGGCTTTCATTTTCGGAATGTTTGAAATTTTCCATCAAACTACTAAGTGAACAACGACGTTACGCATTTCATCAATTTATTTTCAATATGGCGGAGAGTATTCGAAATTCAAAATAAACATTTTAAAATGAACATGTATCTTTTAGTACATATTATTTAGATACTGTCTGCAACAACTTTTTTAAAACATTTCCTATCAAACAACGTAATCACAAAAAAATCTGTAAGATCAAAGGTTAAAAAAATAAAGACATTTACTAGGTAAATATACTGATTATTATTATCTACTATGTTAAAATTACCCTTATCTTTGTACATTAAAAATAATTATAACCATACTATGTTATCGTCTGCAAATTAAATATAATGACAGATTAACAAAATTGTTGGAAATAGTAACGGCAGACGAAAATGTCACGACCTTTGACCATATCGATAAATTTTGCTACTTAAATATAGTGACGTACCGTAAACTCTATCGACAAATTAAAGTCGTGACGTGACAAAACTGTCGAAATAATATGTTTCCGCTTTCATTATCAAGAGTTCTCCAGTTTCTCAACTGTTTACGCGTGACATTGTGCGTTTAGTTTTTTAAACATTAAACGCTTGGAAATCTTTTTCCTGTCTTGTCTATAAGGGTTTTTACACATCTTACTAAAGCAACTACACTGAAATCTATTGTTTCTAGTTGTTAGAATCCTTCTTTTTATACAAACTTTTTTTTATATCAGTCATCCACGCGTAATCTAGAATTGTTTTTCTACAATAGTTCTGTGGATGAAAGGAAACAATTTATATTATTATTTATTACTTAACACTTTACTTATTTATTTATATCAACTTAGGATTTAGTTATGTATGTAAGGTGTAAAGAGTACTATGAAGTTCTTAAATGAATTAAGTATTAAATTAAATAAACTCGGAAGACAGATTCAGAGAATCGTATATCATTCCTTAATAACATCGGATCATTATAGTAATTACTTTACTGAAGAAGTAAACTTGATTTACCAAACAAGGGTTAAAAAGATTAACTTTTAAATTGTCGGACGTGAATGTACGAAATTAACAATTAATTTTTTTTTATCATGGTTTCACGGACTTTACTCATTCGTAATCTTGCGACAATTTTCGTTGGACTGTTATTACATTTGTTATCCCGAGTCCATATGCATAGAATTATTTTAGAAGAGAATAAAAAACATTACTGTGTATAAGCAATTCCTTTTAAGACGTACCGTATTATAAACGGTTAGTTAGTATTATAAACTGACTGGTGATTGCCACGATCCTCAGACATACAAGGGGTACAAACATACACTAAGAAAACAGTTTTGCATTAGCAAAACAGAGTACATACTTTGTTATATATTGCATACTTAAGACATGCAATGAAATAGTAATTTCGTACACTAAATGTGCAATTTCAAAATGCTTATAACGAATTTATGTCACAGATCATTTATAAATCCATGACAGTTTCGATATTATACTAAAATGAGCGCAATTATCTGATATATGCCGTTATGACGTTAACGATCGCTCGTTTAAACATCGCCTCGACCGCGCGAATGTTTTTCACCTTGACATTGTTTGTGTAATTCGGCCGTTACTGACAACATAACACGACAGAGTAATTTACTTCCTTATAGCTCAATCTATGATGAGATAAAAGATTTTTTAAATAATGACTAAACTAGCAAAGTATCTAGACTACCGGTAATGTTAGTAATCTCGATATAATTTAGCATTCACTTAGCAGTGACGTATTTATTTTGTCTAGGTCATGATTTAGCTATTAAATGAGCATCAAGTTTAAAAATCAATTTGTTAAATGGTACCGTAACATACGTAGTACAGCATTTGCTTAGCAGTGTGACGTAGACCGTGTAGACCGTCCGTGTTAAAGTGATAAGTCAATTTTCAAAATGGACATTTCACATTTTCCCCAATTTAACAAATTGACCGCAACATACGTAATGACATATTCCGACATCATAGCGCTAATGTCCTAGCAGTGGTGACGTAAACGATATCATACGTGACGCCTCACACGATTCAAATCGTTAACATTATCAGCCAGTCACGTGCTTACATATGATTCACATTTTTACGACACAGAGTAGAACAGATAAAAATAAAACTAATTAATAGACTATTTCATTCATGATCTCATTTTATTCGTATCGTTTTAAATATTACGCTTTATATATTTAATTAATTCGAACGTTAGCAAAGATTTTTATATCTATTTTAATTTTCAAACGACCTCGTAGCCATCTGCGATGTCAAAAATCCGCAAAGTGCAAAATACTAATACAAAAGTAGGTTATGCCATTGGAATTCAATGAGTCGTTTTACGTATTATAGATACATTTGTGACGTCTATTGATAAGTTACTTACGTTAATGATAACGATGAATTGTACTTCAAACTGTTGAAGTAAGCCACACTAGACGCAAAAGTGAGGTGAATGGATTATCGTTACTATCATGGTTAATCTAGGGGTAATAATCGAACACCAAATGATAAAAGTGTTCAAAAATGTGTTTTACAACAACTGTATTTATGGCAGACTTTTGTCTTTTTTTTTATAACATAAGGTGACAAACGAGCGAGCGGCCACCTGAAATCGCTGAAATAGCGAAGTGACCGTTGATCATAGGCATACGCAATTGCATATGTGTTGTCTTCCAAACAGATATAATTCATCTCTTTAGTCGTAACTCCCTTTCGGTTAAGAAATGTCACCACTAAACCCAAATTATCCTTGTTTCAGGCCAAACCCTACCAATATAGCATTGACCGCTATATCTTACTAATATTATAAATGCGAATATTTAGATGAATGGAAGGATTTATAGATGTTTGTTTGAACAGCCTCCTGAACAGCTGAACAGATTTCGATGAAATTTGGTATACATATAGAATATAGTCTGGAAGAACACGTAGGCAACTTATTTTTTTAATTCTGCGCTGACAAATTCGCAAGCGACAGCTAGTTTTACATATTTTGGAACATATAGCGTTAGATAAGCACGTTTAGTCTACCTTGTTATAATCTCAACCAGTTTGTAACCAAACGTAGCAAGGTTTGAGACACGCCCACGTAACACCTGTGCCGTCGAGGACACACGAGGCCTCTGTCATTACGGACCAAGTCACCGTCCGCTACACTGATACAAGTCACGCAATGTTTACTACCATAATGGTTGTTATTCTTATAACTTTGTTATTCATGTCACTTATAGTTATTTTACTAATAGGGAACAAGGAGAATTACATATATATCACGTTGTCTACTCCGTGCACAATGTTATAACTTAAATATTAGTGCATAGAAGATGAGAGCATATGGGACATAATTTACGCATAAAAACACTGTTTATTATTCGTTTTATAAAATATTTGAATTTGTTAAATCCATGTGATCATTGTATAGAGGATATTTATTTCTTATAGTTAAAATGAATCTTGTAAAATAAATTTTAATTGGCAATTATTTTAGTATCCATCTTGTATATTTTAAATTAGCATTCATCGGATTCCATCTTCACCGCATCGCCCTTGCGCTCGAATAAGAGTAAATATTAAAAACTTTATACTTTGATGTGGCATCGTATAAAAAGAAAAGAGGCAAATTTTACAGCTGGCTCTTTTCAAGCGCGGATCGTAAACTACGTAATGACTGCCATTATAAAACTAGTCGAATTTGCATAAGCCTCGTTAAACATTGTTTTGACGTCGAAAACTAAAATACTATTATTTATATAGTGTGTAAAATTTTCATCATTGTGTTACAACATCTTAATGCCACCTTTATTGTTTGACAAAGTTTTTATTTTTAATCTATAGCATGGTAAATATATATTTATTTTGGGCCTGTTACATTGCAATTCAAATTATAAGCATGATTTTTTTTATAAGAGAAGGGGGCAAACGAGCGGTGGGAACACTGAGGTGATCAACGACACCCATGGACATCTGCAACACCAGAGGAACCGCAGATGCGTTGTAAGCAAATTGTATACCCCGATTTTACCTTACTAACTATTAGGAATATTAAATAAAATAGTTATAATTAATCACCACCACGTCGTTACATATACTCCGTACATAATACAGATAAAAAACAAAGCCGTTTAACTTCATTAGAATATTATAACATATATAGTAACATAAGGAAACCATAGCATTGATAGACATTGTCAGCACATTCCAAACGACCTACGTTAACTACGATTGTATTAGCATTTATACGAAATCAGAATTAATACGTAACTTAATTTTTTATAAGAGAAGGGGGCAAACGAGCAGCGGGAATACCGAGGTGTTCAACGACGCCCATACATCAGCTATACCAGAGGAACCGCAAATGCGTTGGTGGCCTTTGAGATAGTGATAAGCTTAGTGCTAAGTTGGTACAAGAAATAACGGAATTAAAAATGATATTAACACACGGGTAAGAATGAAAACGTATACTTTTGACACTAATGTTTGATGTAGAATGTCCGTTACTACGCTAAATAACTTGTAATATGCACAAAACTGAAGCACAAATACTACGGTTTTCATCAGCCGGCGATGCCAACGACCTCCATTTTTATGAAGACGTGTAAAAATATTCATTTGGTGCGAAGCGCGATGTACGTTATGCAAATATTCACAATGGCCCTACACTCAAATGAGTAGTACAAATTAATCTCACCTAACCATTGGAACAATCTAGATGCTTTGTTGACTAATAATAATAATCTTACAGGCGAATTTTTAAATATTTGTCTGTCTATATGAAACGGCTGAACCGATTTTGACAGGATTTTCACTTTGGACAGTTTTTAATATTCGGCGCTAGGGAAGTCGCGGACGACCGCTAATTACAAATAAAGAGAACCGCTTCTTGTTTTTTTTTTAATTTAATTCAATAATGTCAATTATTTTTTGTTTTAAATTATCTATCATTTCTATACTGTGATATGAATTACAATAATATCATGACTAGTAACATCATAGTAATTTGCAACAGCTCATACTGTATACAGGTTTATCGACTTTCACTGTCAGCGACATATAAACTTATGCAATTCAGATATAAAGCTAGACGTCTTAATCTTTAACATAGTGTGACATTACAAATTAAGCCATAAAGATAGTTTTAAACAGGTTTAACAGTGCGAGTTAAAACATTAACGGTGAAATTATGAAACTGGTGCAAATCCTTGCGTGTTCTCAGATATGGCCTAAGGCCGACCAGTGTGCAGGGTCACGTGTGTCTATGATTCACTATCGTATATTCTCACGCGTTATTTCATTGTCTCAATACAAAGTATGTTTATGAAATAAAACATATGAATAGAATGAAGCAATCGCTGAGTCGTGTTCATCTATACATATTAAATACAGGCTTTCATTTAATAAGAAACAAAAAGGTTTTTCTTATGCCAGTTACCCAGGACTTAGATTTCGGATGTTAGGAGAACTTATAACATAATATAAACAATCAGTTGGTCACTGTAAACCAGACAAGCGATCCGGACAGTCGTGTTGCTCGTTAAAACTAGAGCTTTTGATGTAGACGTGTTTACGTCCGTGCTTCCGCTTAATAGTTTGGTTTTACGCAACTACGACTATTTTTTATATCATCAGTTTGTATACTGCTTTTTTCACATTTGGTACAATGAGAAGCACCCTGTATATTAAAACTACGTATAACATTCTAGTGTAGTTGTGTACAATAGTCGTTTTCCGGAATATACGTATAGATAAATATGTATCATTCTTTGTTTATCAAACCTTTTTGTGTGATTTACCCATATAAAAACTCACCCTCTTTCTTTTTAGTACGTCTCCAAGCGTTCAATTGAGATTACATTTCGAACTTACTAACCAAACTCTCAGTGTTAAATAAAATCAAAGGATAGTATATACTTCTAAATGTAAGGTGCTGCCAAAGCGAACGAAAATCGAATAAAGGCACGTCCTTCATAAAATTATAGCTTAATCAGCTTTAAAAGGCTTTCCTCTCAAACACATAGAACCATCGACAAAGCAGAGATTTCAATCGGTTAAGCCGTCGAGCTCGCTCGAGGGCGTTCGAGGTACCGGAGGAGGGGCCAAGGGGGGAGGGAGTGTCTGAGGTCACGACCTATATAATACATAGTTAAAGCCGTTCCCAGAGGAATCAAGTATGCGCTGCGAGATGAAAATGTTCAGTTAAAAGCGAGCCAAGTGTATTAAAACGTTTTTATGAAATTCACTGTGTAAACGGTAAAATATTAAAAGCCCTTTTCTATTTTTGTAGTAACTTAACATTTTTCTTCTGAGCATTTACATTTGGTTGTATAGTAATTATCGTTTTATCTCCTACCAAGGATAATACATCCCATTCTATATTTTCTTAATTATCCTCGAAATAAACCTTGCCAAAATGTACAATCCCTATCAAGGACTAAGTATGGCCACAACATCATACTGAATAAACCACTTCAAGACGTCAAGTTTTTTCAAACGTCACAAAAGCACTTGACAACAAAGAGACGTCGTGGTAATAAACAACGGCAGAGCCATTGATTGTCCGTACACGTGCGTCGGAAATTTGAACAGGCGGAATATTTTTTGTAACAGGAAAACATCGTATCATTTAGTAATACAGAAACTAAGATTATAATCTTAGAAAACCAAATAGTGTTAATACAGCTTTATGTTCCACGTGCGAATTGCAAAATAGGACATAAAATCATAGTCAGAGAAGATAAAACCGTGTTGAAAAAATTGAAGACGTGTCCTTGGTGACAAGTGGCGTGACGTCACAATGCGCTGGAGCGCGGAAAAAAGCGACGCGAATGCTAAACGCGTGCTCAAGTATCTTTGTTCAGATATGGATCGATTTTTTCTATTCTATGACTCAACCACAAGAGTCACTTTAATATTATTTTCCCTAAAGAAAACTGAATAGCTCTGATTTCATTTTAACTATGAAATTTAAACGAACTTACGAAAAATTATGTATCCTGTTTCAATTTCAGTATCGAATTAAAACTTTCAACTTGCTAGGACGGGACTAGTAAAATAGATAGTACGTAGAGAATAATTTTATAAAAAAATTAAGTAGCAGATTTTCATCGTTTTTTGCTCAGTTTCATAATCGAGTTGGGCAATTTAACATAAAAACCTCTAGTCCTGTAATAAAATACTTTCGCGTCTAGTTATACTCCAGCTACAAATTGGCCGTCTGAGTGGCACGGGCGTGTCGCAGCCTAGATCTAAATTATGTCATCCGACGTTTGAGGCGCCGTCTCCGGGACTGTAAGGGCCATTACAGCGATGCGGGCGGGGCGGATATGAAGGCATGATGATAGTTTCACACGAGGGCAGAACGGTGAATCAGTGCAATATTACAGTTCAGTACTGCTATACACGCCGTGACAGAACAGTACAGTTTGGACAAAGTGTAGCACAACTATGCTATCCTACTGCACTGCTTCCCTGTTCTGTCCTCGTGTAAACTAGAATAACTCTGATAACCCACCCCGGTTCGTTACAAGCACGTAGAGGCTTCGCGTGACTTTCATGTTATGAGATTGCATTGAGCTTCATAGTAATAAAATAGATAACTTCTTGAAAACATTTATTACGGGCCTTTTTGCGGATTACTTCGGCGATTATCAAAGAAATAGCCTAAACATTTAAGATACAGGATTGAAGAAAGAAACACCATAAAGAGCTAGATTTTAATAAAATATCTCTTAATTCAATTCTCGTCTTTGTAAAGATTTTTGTAGTATAGCTTCTTAACTCACTCTTTGACTATGAGGCTGTAGTATCAAAGTACAAAAGACATAGTAAATAACACGAGGGCGGAAGAGGAAGTCCACCGGTCTCAGGCGAGCGGTGCGCCACCTGGCGTCTTGTAACCACAACACCGGTTTGTCCACTAGTTTTTGTTCAGCCCTTTTAACCTTTGCTTTCATGAATTAACTATGGTATCAACGTTTCTATTTAATTGTGTACTGTGAAGTGTTTATTCCGGTAGTATGAAGCTTTTGTATTGGAGCTTTGCCTCTTTATTATTTTGTACTACCTACATTATAATAGTTTTTTTTATGGTCAAACTTAAAACGAATCATTTTTATCCTGTTCACATCCAAGTAAATACTAGATAAAGAAAAAATTATATAGATTAGCTGTGATAAAGAATTTTTATTGTATTTTGTCAGCGAAATTAAATTACACTTGCTATCCCAAGATGTAGGGTAATCGATAAATAAACAAACTATTATAATGCCATAGTAATAGTTGTAGAGTTCTGAAAAACTCGAAGCGTCGCATTTGACACGCGATTCTAGGAAAAAAGTTGGAACGCAACGGTAGCGAGGCGGGCACGTGTATCAGCGCCCACCGGAACAAATACTTCCTATTGCTATAACCACAAACACGTAGAGTACTTTATCTCTTTCTGTCTTTATCGTTTTCTCATTGAACTCTATTAGACTTCTGTTGTCCTGGTACATTAAAAATTTTACTAAAACGTCAATAGCATTCTATGTTTTTCAAACAGAAAGTGTATTCATAATAGGAAAAATTATCATACATATTATTATAAAACTAGGTATCGCCCGCGTGTCCGTATGTGTTCTTCCAGATTATGTTTGACATCTATGCAAAATCAGCGGAATCAATGCCATTCTAGAGATTCTAACAAACATCCATCCATACAAATATTCACATTTATAATATTTGTAAGATGTAGACGTAAAAGTATATTTTAAAATCAACAAAACGAACCATAATATTTTATATACCATCACCATTCACCAGTATAGTTCTGAGGCCATTCATCCGTCTGGTTCAACATAATACAATCAGTCGAAGGCCTTGTCCCCGGAAGCGGCGTCGTGAATATAAATTGGCGTGTCGTATGCGTTCCGATCTCGCTTCTGAGATGTGGCGACGACGGGAATAGACTATACGATAAAATTGCGACCGCTTTTATAGATCTTTAAATACACAAGATCGAGGTAGCCGTGTTATTTAGCTGTTGCTTTTACGTAAGTGTACATTTATAGCATATGAATATATGTAAACAATATGACATGACCCATATGTGAGTTAATTGACATAGCTTATTAAATATAAATTATACGAAACTCCAAAATGCTAAGACGTACATATGCGAGAAATACATAGACCTACATATACATTAGCGATTACAGGTGGCCGCTCGCTCGTTTGGCACCTTTTGATATAAAAAAAAGAAAACAACACGAATTTCCAAGTAACTAAATATTGGGATAAAAGCTACTTATCTTACTAATATTATAAATGTAAAAGGCTGGATCCCGCTGAAATTTGGCATAGATGTAGAACGTAGTCTGGAAGAACACATAGGCTACTAATTAAGTTTTTTTTTTAAATTTCAATCCCGGCGAATCTGTTTCAAACTATAGCTCAGTGTGCAGGAAACAATGAAAAAATAACAAGTGGACCGTCAAAAGGTGTGAAGATGTCACTAAGAAGGAAATCAACACTCGGGTCCATCCGGCGGACAAATTGACGCAACTGATTACCGCCTCCTCTCGCACGGGCACCGGGCAGGTGTCCCAATTCTTCTCATTGTCACACACGTCAGAGATATCTTTGTACGATCAAATTATGCGAATTCAGACCGAAATAATTGTGCCATATCGGTCAAATACCAACCAATTATACGTTAGCTCGCGCTCCAACGAGTGAGACGTAGGAAATTGACAGCGCGACGAACACAATTCAAATCTGTGATGATGCGATCAACATTTATCGTATCTTACTGACACTATAACCGACGACCTATTTTAGATTTTATTACCACGCAGGAGGGTTCCATATCGATTTGGATTTAAATAGATCGTAGTACTTTCGATACAAGTCAGATCCGACTTTATTACATTGGTTTAAAGTTCAAAATCAAATCAAATGTGTAGCAAATATAAACTAGGAAGGTAGCTCCGGCAATTTGCCTATTGCTCTGCTCAATTATCGCCCCCCGCGCTCATTACTGAATTAAGGCGAGACCGACAGTAGGTATATTTCGTGACGCCTGTGTCATTGTTGAATCGGGAGGATGTTTTATGTGACCGGCTGTTACCTGTCGCTTCCCATCAATGGTGCAAAGTTCAATTACATCTTTCATAAATTTTACATTCGATACGATTAGAGTTTTATAGAAAAAATACAACTGACATATCTTACTTGTTACTAATATTATAAATGCGAAAGTTTTAGGTGGATGGATGGATGTTTGTAAGAAGGTATCTCCAGAACAGTCGCTCGATGACGTACAACATGGCCTAGAAGGACACACGGGCTATTAAGATTTTTTAATTCCGCGCGGATGGAGTCGCGGGTGACAGTTAGTTTTAAATATATTGTAATGGGTTGGTTTCTCAAAATCTACTTAAAATGAATAAAAAAACTATAAGAAAACATAAAGTAAGATGCATTTTCATAATGCATTGGCAGCTAATGACGCGGTATAAAGCGATCATTAGAGGCGAGCATAATTAATAAAGCGGCTGAAGCGGGCCAATAAAATTAACGGCGCCAATTCCTGGAGCTATGCTCCCCGGGGGAAACAAAATGAGCTTTAAAATTAATTGCATGTTATAATAGAGCTAATAACTTGTGAGATTTAACTTGCGAACAATTCATAAATCAAATTATAATACTTATAGCTAGTGGATATGAAGATGTAGTATATAAGTTGTCTAGTATTTTCATAATTGAGATTTGATTATTATTTAGACATTAGCGGTCGCCCAAGACTACTTTCGTGCGAAATTAAAAAATAAAACTTTGTAGCCTACGTATTCTTCCAGACTTTATTGAACAAACGCCAAACAGCGAGGTCCATGCAGCCCTTTTGGAGATACTCTTTAACATACATCCATCCATGCATGTTTTCATCAAAATTATCGCATTTATAATATTAGTAAGAAGTAAGATGATACCGATACTTATGAATAGGATGCGAATTATCTAATATCAGATGGAATTGTTATCAATTATTCTTCTGTATCGTTGAGATAAAGACAATACGTTAAATTATTTTTTTAATTAACAACTAAACGTTACTAAATTCAAAAAGGCAATAAGGATACTTACCAGGCATAAAATGCAGCAGTGCCGCAGTGATAGGATACAGGCTTGGACTGTAGGTGATATCGGGGCATGCATAACCCAGTACGGACACGACACGGTCCGCGACCGCGCGCCCCTTGCGCGTCAGGTGGTAACCGAGGCAGTGGGTCGCCTCCACGAACGGTGGCAACATAATCGGCTTGTCCGGCAGTTCCACTGTACCGAACACCTGTGAAACAAGGAAACAACTAGATAAGTACAAGGTTCTTTATAGCAGATACTTTGAGAAACGTAAACCAAAAAAAGAAGAGGTTCTTGAATAATATCAGACATAATCTGTTTTGCTTAAGAGACTCAGTTAACATATTGCCCATTTTGCAAGAGGTACCTAACGAATTGCGCATTTCAAAATTGTATTATATTTATATAATAAAAAAATCCATTTATTCATTGCGAATTGATTGAATAAACACACGTCGTTGACTACCTGAATGTAGACAAATTCGCAAGTGCGCTCGTGATTATCCACTTTGCGCGCGAGGCCGCTGATCCGGCTTCAACAGGCCCCACCGGCTGAATAATCGCCATTAAATAACAAAATCATTCAATTGTTTTTAGCTTACAATAAACTGAAATAGTACCCAATTTAACGACATAGAGTAGAGAGATACTGTTACTCAATATTAAGTACGTTTGGATCGTTTTTATTTGAATAATAGCTGTAAAAAAAAACTTAATATGTATACTTCCAGACCATGTTCTAAATTTTTGTCGAATTTCAGCGGTATCCTTGCAACTGTTCTGGAGATTTCAATCAAACAGATATGCATCCATCTATTCAAACATACGCATTTATAATATTAGTTAGAATTAAGACTATACACGAGACTTTAAAACCATTATGTCTTATTTACGTTAAGAATTTTATTTTTATAACTAATACAATTACGTTTATTCAAACTTTACTACTTTATATGTATTTCTAACAAGAAGTTGGTTGAGGTATTAATTGTATAGCATTTGTATGAACAATTAATGTTATTTGCATAACCAGTCATCGTCAAATACAAGCGCGCTCTGATCAATATTTTCGTCGGAGATAAGGAAACTTGTATTAAGACTACCGTTTAATTATCTACAAATAAAAATACCACTTCGAAATTAACGTGACTCGCATTATTCCCGGTTTACATGTAGAAAAATTAACCATGGATTTTCATTGTCGGAAAACATGCACAAAAACATATAACACTAAAGTAATGACTTAATTAAACGTATTCTTAGTTTGATAACTCGTTTTTATTAACTTGTAAGCGGATAAAGACACAATTAACAAAGCTATAACTTTCCATTTTATTTGGATGCGGTTGTTTATAGCAAACAGGCATCGTAAATAAAAGATTATCCATTTAAATGTTTCCTTCATCTTTCTTAATAACGTAATTCACAAACGCGCATGAAACATGCTAGAAAGACGCGACACCCGAGTAGTTTTGAAATGTACATATACTGCAAAAATTAGACAGTGAGTTTTTTCTGCGGGAACGTGAATTCAAAAACATATTTTTATATAAGTTTTTTAAGGTGAATGAGAAATATATCTAGCCAGTGGAAGACGGTAGTTAGATTATTTACATCAAACAATCATTCGAAGCAAGAGAACAAATGATATGTAAGCATATTACCTTGACGACTGGACTATTTAGCCAAATGGCAGTTCCACATTTAGCAACTAATTCATCAAGAAACAAAAGCTAGCGTAAAACTAACTCGTGAGTTCAATGTCCGGTGAATCTTAGATAAGGGCATTGGAAATGCGTTCGAGAGCGGAGACGGCCCAAAGGTGCGATGACCGTGCGCGTTGCGCGACTGATACAACACAAATCATTCTACGATGTATCTAGGGAACTTTATATAATTCAAACGTTATGGCTGCTAGCTTAGCTTGTAGCTAACCATGTCATCCCAGGTGAGCTCATGCATCAAAGGTCAAGGAAAGTACGCACAGAGGTATGGGCTACAAATTGTGAGGTGTCCAGTAACACGTACGAAATTACAAGCAATCATAAAGTTTGGATGGCATTGTACCAGCCTGCCAGCCGATGTGGCCGGTGCCAGATTTATATTTAGATGTCAACAGAGCTGGTTCGCTGATGTACAATGAATAAAACCTGATGTAACTCTAACTTTTAATAAAATTAAAACCTACACTATTATATTTGTCGTAAGTCTATTCTAACATACAAAACACGAGTCAACCTAAAACCCATACAAAACATATCGAAGATCAAATTGGTACATTTTACGAGCTATAAGATAAGGCTTTTAGTATAGCAACAATTTCACTAAAACATCCATAAAGTTTTACTGTCGATTTCGACCAAACAGATAAAGTCGAGCATCGTATCGGTTTATTTGCGAAACGCTTCGAACGTATCCAAAACATTCCATTACGTGTCCACTCAGCTGTGGGTGTGGACGTACGGGACGTACACTCGTATATTCTATTTCCACATTCACTTCCGAATATCATGAATAAGGCATTTAATGTACGTGTATTTCCTATTTGCTTCGATTCATAAATGTGACAGGAAACTTAAGGAAAGCTTCATATATTTATAAGCCGAATGTTTATCTTCTATGTTTATTATTAAAGCCATCAGTCTTATGAACCAACAAAGACACTTAAGTAAGTACAAAAACATTTTTGTCAAAGATAAAAGATGGGTTGCACATTTTACATTATATATTTGCCAAAGCAGTTCAGTTGCAGAATGTAGGCATGCTTGATTTACAAGCTTGCAAAAATGATCAAGCTCTCTGGTAACCTCTACCGTTGTTTCGTAAACAACTTCATGAGTTATGTCCATGACTGGCTCATTTTGTTATGAACTTCGTTTAGTGTGTTTTCTTTGATGTTGCCTTTTGTCTATGCCAATAAGTTAGCCGCAGCGATTGCCAAAATATGCGCGGAATCGAACGCAATGACGTTAATTATAAACAATTGTTGCCGATGCATTTTATATATACATTCTTACTTAAAAATAGATTTATTCCTATCAACTTTTCAGTGCACAAATATATTTTATTATAGCGACAGTTTTACTGTGTTAAAGAGCTTTTACTCTGGGAACAAGAGATCGTTAAAGGTTAGACTTATATAAGGGACTCTAAGTTTATTATGAGCGCAGGATGAGAGTTAAGGTTGAAAGGGCAACAGAAACGGGTCAATAGAGGTCTAACCTTTATTTATTTAATTTATACGGTCCAAAAGATCCAAGCAGTAAAAATGTGTGAAATCATTCAAAAAAATATCAACAAATTCAAAATAGAACAGAGTAAAAAGATCACGTCCCGACGCGCCGGCTGTCACTGTCACCCCGGCGCCCGCGCCTCGCCGCCGGTCGTCCTTCGCCGAGTCAAGGCCGCCACAGAGCAAACACATCGGTCAAAAACAAAACCGTTTAAACCAGTTCCACAACACCACATCCGAGACGTATTGTTCATGATAAAAACTTTAAAATGGCCGTCAGCGTAAATATTTGAGTTAAATGTTTAAAGAAAGAACATTGAAGTGCGTGAGTGAAATATAAACATCTTTTATAATTACATCGTGTTCTCGCTGTACGGAATATAATAAACAACAAGAAAGAAAACTATTCAGACTACATTGTAACTTATTTAAATTAGATAAAATTTTCAAGCCAATAAATTATTGTATGAAAATCCTAATAAGATTTGCGCAACACGTATAATAGGATTTAGGAGGGTTTTCGATACGTTCATGTTTATTCCAGTTAGATGTTTGCACAAACAAATGCACTCAGGGCCCGCCTTGATATCGACTCAAATATTTTATGCGTTGTTATTGAAAGCTTTCGACACACGTTCGCTAATAACAACTATAAATTATTGAGATAAACGGCAGCGGCCGAATGGTTCAACGCGAGTTGCAAATACGCAATCCAACGTCCTTGGAATACAAAATAAATTCTCACGGCTATATTAGACCAATGGTATGGTCTACAATACACGTATTTTCATTCTGAATGAAGCCACTCTTTTATATCTATAATTGAATTAATTATCGCCCGTGCCTCCGTCCTCGCGGACTTACAAATATACTTAATTAGTAGCCTATGTGTTCTTCCAGGCTATGTTCTACATCTATGCCAAATTTTGGCAAGGTCTATGCAGCCGTCCTGGAGATACCTTCAAACATCCTTCCATCTAAACATTTGCTTTTGTAATATTAGTAAAATTATTATTTTTAACCCTTTTAACTTGTAAAGCAGGTAAACATTTCTGGTAGTACCTAACATGTTACAAAATTGCGAACAATCTTAAGCGGGTACTAACAAAGAGACGTACTTGAATCGTCCGGGTTATAGTCGGGGGCACGAGGGGCTCAACAGGCACGTGGGCGAAGCGCTAAGGCACCAATTAGTGCAGAGCCAACCTCGACGCGACCTCTTGCCACCGACAATCAACGGACTAATTCAATAAAATGCTACAGACAATTACACAATTGCAAATTTTGTGTAACGATGATATTTGTTTTGCCGGTTCTGTGTTATTTACATCTCAGTGTTTGCTTCTCCTTTGTGTACAATAAGGTTGTGTAAATAGAAAAAGTTTATTTTCACACTGGACTGTGGTAATAAATAACTCACGATTATGTTCATAATTAAGAAAAAGGAGTCTTTTCTTGAGCGACTTTCATTATAAATTTTCAAAAAAGAACTAATACGTGAACAAAAAACCGTCGAGAGAGAACAAAATAGATGATATTTCTATGCGCAATTGCTCAATGTTTGTATTAAAAAAAATGTTCTCCAAATAAAAATACAAGCAGCAATTTAAAAGAATAAGGTTTATGACAATTGAAACGCGCAAAGAACTAAATGCGATTGCGAAATTTCGTCCGAAAATAATGTTGGATAAGGATTGAAATAAATACGCTACCAACGTTATACCTCTCGCAAATAAGATCGATGATACTATTTCGGTCGGAGCGAATCCACAAGGCGGATTCCGTCGGAAATAACTCCTCGCTACATACAGCATCGCACCGAACGCCTGTAAATCTTTCGTGGCGGCGAGTCGATTGTGAAAAACATACCGGCCACCTCGACAGCAAAACGTTACGTCACCGGCCAACAAACTGAACTGTAAACAATGGACCGATAACGCCACAATAAATTTATATAAAACTTACTGCCGCTCGTCACTCCATCCGCGCAGAATTAAAAAAGCCTAGATCTTCTTAGATCTTCTTCCTGGCTATGTTCTAAATATATTCCAAACAGGGAGATACATGCAGTCGCTCTAGAAATACATTCCAGCAAACATCCATCCATCCAAACATTCGCATTCATAATATTAGTGAGATCGAAAATGTACGCATAAGAGATCCAAATACCAGATCATGAGAAAGCGAACTAACAGTGCAGTGGCATTTAGTTTCATAAGCTACTATTGACTGACAGCTGAATAAATAACATGACAAGCCTGGCTGAATATACTCGCGAAGCCACAGAGTATAAATTGGAAAAGGTTATGCATTATGCCCAATGGAAGGAAAGTTTTGTTCTGATCCAATCAAAATAATTTAAATTAAATTATTCCTTAGCTAGTAATAAATCCAAATTCGATACCTTCCATTTAAAGTGTAATGGTATTTTGCTACTAATTTTCAATTAATCTCTACTGCCTACCCTATTACTGATTGGTGTGCTTTTTTATTCTATTTATAAGTCAGATGGACTGACATGTTTATTCCACGTTGGTTAGTTTAACAAATGTTAACCTAACTACGATAACGTTATCATTACTGATAGTGAAAAATACTAAGTAAATAACCAATGCAAACAACAAACTTAATAACACACAAAATTAAAGTCAAGATTTTTTTAATCATACGGGTATCAATTTGGCCAGATACATCTCTTCTCAAAGATAATGTACAGGTATCATAACAGTGGAAACGGTAAACTCAAACAATGTCATAAGTATTCCGCCTAACGGATACATCAATTACAAAGTGTTGAGACGGGCTCGATCGTGTGCAGCGACAATTTCCGTATCAATCTAGACTAGCGCAATGTAAACATAACTAGATAACCTCCGGCGTTGTTTACTGCGCCTAGCTTGATTGACAGCGCGATATATTGAGATATATTTGACCTGCGGGCTATCTGTTGCCTTTGACTATAGAGAAACAGACTAGGCAAAAAACCGTAGTAGTCTTATCTTACTAATATTGTAATGCGAATGTTTGGTTATATGGATGTTTATTAGAAGGTATCTCCTGAACGAATAAAATTTCTCGCTAAAATTTAGCGTATATGTGGAATTAAATCTGGAAGAACACATTGGCTACTAATTAACTTTTTTAATTCTGCACAGATGAATCGCGGCCGACGGATAGTAATATATAAATTCTACCACTTTTCGCGGGGGTGAAGTTAAGGTGACAATCACGCATTCACACATGTGAACTATGCGTTTCACTTTGTAAAAAGGCATACAGACTAGCAGATGTAGAACTTACAATTATTTTGAATATTTCTTTGACAAGGGAATGAGCGCGTTTAACAGGTCCTGTCTCTTAAAAGTCAAAGTCTGTAACGAAGCGAGATTTCTGCAGTCCGCTGCACTATACTGTTGAGTTTATCTATATGTTTTTTAGGTCATTTACGTTTAAGCACTTCGCAGACACCGCTTAAAGTGCTGTTATATTTATTTTGTAATCAAAACTGTTGCATTAATACGTAATATAGATAATTCAAGCTTCAAATATGGTCGGGTTACCCAATAATTTTTTGTCGAATCATTTATACAGTTTGTAATTTTACATGAAACCTAAAACAGAATTATGTAAAAACTGTTTTCATTACTTCTAAATTATTCAATAATATCAAATCACAAAGAATTGTATGAAAATTTATATACGTTTTATAAAATACGCTACGAAAATAAACGAAAAGCTCATTATCCACCGTGTCGGAAAGGATGAAAATATCAAAAGGTCGTGGGCTAAAGGCTTCAAGGTCGAATGGATCCGGCGCGTGGTAAAACCTGTCCGTCAACATAAAGGGCTCGATGACTCGAACACGTCAGAAAACATTGAATTTAATAAACGTACGTATTATTTTTTAATGTTAGCAGATGTTTGTAAATTTACTAATATTTCATATACCATTCCAACTAAGGTTTAAGCTTGTGCTAGGACACGGTTTACGATAGTGAAATGGCGGGATTCGGACCTCCGACCTCGTGATCGGAAATCCGTATTCTTAACCATTAGGATATTGACGCTTAATAACACAAATAATAAACGATTGCCTAGATTTTTATTGATAATAGTATTTATCAGTGGCTTCTTTTTTCACCCACCAATTTAAATAGCAAGTTTATTTTGTGCGCATTTTTAATTGTATTTACAAGTGGTTTCACTTGTTACATACTACAGATACATGGATATGTTTATCTCCCTTGCGTAATCCGTAGCGAGATACTCCAGGAATAATTGCGCAATCATTGCGTAGAAATGTCTCAAACCCTTGACGCTCGCGTTACATTGTATCAAATCTGATTCAGATGTAAATGGCAAGAGAATTGCTAATGGTGCATTTATTAAAGTGGAACGCAATGTACCTTTTTGTGGGTTTATAATGACACTAGCTGTCGTGAAAAAAAACATGACTATTTACTGTATGTGTCGAGGCCCGTCTCTGCTGGTGTCAATATTTATATTGATTTGATAAGCACAAGTAATAAAGCAATATTTAAATTTCAAGTATTATAGAGATCGCTTTGCAACTGAACAAAAATATTATAAATCTAAGATAAGATAGTAGTCATGATCCAATGTAATACCTCAATGTTAAATAATAAAAAAACATCGATCAATATATACATACATCTACGTATCTGTTGAATTAAACAAGCGTGGTTGTTTTAACTATTTATTGAATAGTTACTAAATAATTGAAATTAAAAAAAATAGCGTGCGTTATGGTAGCAAACACTTATGTCCAATGAATAATTGTTGCCAGCATAGGAAAAAAATTGTACTAATTTAAATGTTGCCAATACAAAAACAAATTATTGAGAATGAAATAAAAACAATTTAATAATCTATGTGTATTAACTGAACAGTATCTAAGTAGCTTTTATCCTCTCCCTAATTTTGAGACGTTCAGATAGTTCTGTTCTGTTCTGTTTCTTGTTTATGGCTCTCCCTCATCGGAATGGGCCAATGTCAACGTTCCGATAGTGCTGGCGTCTTTATTCTTCGGATTAATCAGCAAGCTTTAAAATATAATAATAATAACGAAAAAGCACTTTTTCCTTATTTGCGTAAACAACTTAATATACGAATTTCATGTTGACCGTAAATTTAAAATCCATGTCATAATATACAACAATTTAATAAAAAAAAATCTGTTAAAAGAAACTAGAATAGAGCACACGTTGTTCGATAGTGTACATATTATGAAAACAACTATTAAGCTACTGCTAATTAGACCGACTGAGCGAAGCTTTTGATTACAGAACATCGAACACACGATAAAACATGCAAGCGCGCATTAATAATTATTTAACATCAACATATAATAATAACTCCGGTTGCTGTATAAAGATAGGGAATATTTACTACTTATATATAATAAATATAACATCATTAATTGTAATACAATATACAATGTCTTTTATGTTGACGCAAATTCTTAGATGAACTGTAGGTTGCTTGAGCTAAAATACTTAGGTTGTTTAGGAAAGTTTTTTCCTCTTTAGATTTTCATCACTCGTTCTAGTGCAAAGAAAATAAATTAATAGATTAATTATTATTTTATTACTAAGGTATAACATTTAAAAAAGTTCTTGTATATACGTAAAATCAAGCAATCTTGTAAATCGGTAAGTCTTTACTTTGTAGTAACACTTAAATCATTATTAAGTCTATATTTGTACGTGATAATTAAATGATCAATTGACCTAGGTCGTCATAGAATTTCAAGGTGGATCGGATCACAAACGAACGCGGACGTTTGGTAAAAATTGGCAGAGCATGTGACATATTACAAAGATGCCAAATGTTAATCCGATTATCGATGTGCCAGTACCTGATTAATTTATTGTCAAAAACATAATCAATTTTCTATTTTTTTTTTAATTTAATAAACGGTGCCATAGGCACAATTTAACATTTATTGATGTCGACTCGCCTCTTTACAGTCATTCAGAAAAAAACCATAATAGCATGGAACTTATTATTGTTATTGCATTAAATAATTCTAGTTTTATATATGGATTATCATAGCCACGTCTTGCCCATAAAGTTAGATTAAATTTAAATTACTAATCGTCGGTTTCTGAGACTAAAATCCCTATAAAAACATATGAACATCCCTCTCATTATCTTTGATAAAACAAAGATAAAACAATGTATATATCCAGGGATTTTAAACTCGGAAACCAACGACTAATGAAACATTAATTTATAATCTACACTGTTCACTAGTATTTAATGCAATTTAGAATGAATCTTTGCAACTGTGGGAAACCTCACTAACCTTAATGCATTTAACACATATAACAATAACAAAGAGTGATCGAAATTAGGCAGAGTTCCAAATCAGTGCTGGCAGTTTCTCAATCACATAAACAAATCGAAAAGATTTCGGAAACTGTTCTACGGACGTAAAGTCAAATGTTACGATATTATTTTGTATCTTTTATCTGTCAGTCACTAGGCAAATATCTTGCATTCAAAATTCAATGCAACTTGCACATAAATATGATTGAATTGCAAATGACTGCCGTGTCCGTAGGCTCGAGCGTCAATAGCGCACAATCCACGCGTTTTGCGTAAATCGACATTGCTGGCTTAGACAATCTGAATAAAATTACCTTGTTTTATTAATATCGTCTAGACATGTGATTTATTGAAAACGTATTTAAAGGTAAAGTGTTACTGGAAACGACGAATACAGATAATCAAAGTTTTTGTAAACTTAACCATTCTAATATGTTAAACTAATACGCTACGAAATACTTTATAAAAAACATGCCAGTGTTATCATATCTTATCTATAAACTACTATAAACAAGAAAACAAAAAGAATTACGATAAGTTATCGCTACTTCCAAGCTAAAGTAGACTGTATTCATTCCCTTTAGTACAAATTGGCACAAGCATCAGGAGGCTTAAAAATGAAAACGGGAAGCATCGAAGACATATCAAGATTTTCGGGAGGAGGCACGAATGCTAATACAGGAAACAATCTGGTTTGTTCCTTAATCGTCTCCGTAAACCAATAAACCCCACTTTCCTCTTTCGACTAATCCTGCCGACTAGTCCCTCCCTCCCCACTCTCCCCACCTTGTGACTCGTTCATCGGACATACAAGGACATAATGCGTGAAATCTTTTTCAAATTCGACAAACTGATAATAAAGGCAAATTAAATTAACTGCAGCGCAAAAATTCACATGTTGTATGTAATCTAATTTGAGTATTTTTTTTATATTACTTCAGTTTATATTTAGAGTTACTAGAATATTCTTTAAACGATATGGGGATAGTACACAAACGACACCGAGACTGCAACAGCTGCGAGCTGGAATTTACTAGTTACATATTACAGCTGTATTACATTTGAAATACAACAAGATTATTATTGTGTCCTTTTTGCTTTTAGGATTCATCCTATTGGAACATCTATAGTCTTTGGTAGTATATTATCAAAAGAAAAGTGTTTACTAATTTTATATCAGAGAAAATCTGATAAGATAGAGCATCTCACAAGAGATAAAGTGATACATTTTAGTCAAACATCTCAGTCAAAGGTTGTATATTTTGCATTATTGCTTTTAGACGCGCAATACACGAGGAATTCGATGATGATGGTTTAACGTTTCTGTCTTCTAGAAGAATTGTCTACAATTTTTCCTTATAAAAAAAAAGAGTAATTTTTTATTTTTACTAACATTATAAATGCGTTTTTTTATTTGGACACAAGTTTTTTTTCATTCGGCGCGGACATCTAATAATTGAATATAGGATAATAGTACCTTAACTTTTTATTCCCGACTATTGTTGCTTAATGCGTTTTTAGTCCAATAAAACAATCATAAATTATGTCTTGAACATATCGATTGATATAAATATGAACAGTGGCAACACAGCGTGTAAAGTGCGCACGTGACTGCCGTGTACCAGAGGTGAGAAAGCAAAGTGAGCTGCTATTCTTGGACTTGGCTCGCGGCCACCGCGCACCGCGTTACCTATGCAAGACAATTAATGCCTTCTGGGATTTTTGTAAAATGTACGATGTTATTTTACTTTTAATGTCAAATTTGGTGCCAAGACTAATAATAGCCGCAGAACTTGCCGCAGAGTGGAATGATTACGAAAATTGTGACGAAACGACAGCTTAATGAAGCGTACTCAATAAAGTATTATCTTTTCTCACCAAATCAATGGTTATATTTAGGATATGGATCAACGCATTGGCACCTTTATAACTTTTGCTTTGGCAGCTTTTGTGTTAGTTAAACGTAAATATAATACGCAGCCAAAACATTAATCTTTCATAAGAAATGTAAACAAATCAAAACTAATTATTGAATTCAAGCGTCAATAGCCTAATGGTTAAGGGTACGAATATCCGATCACGAGGTGGGGGATTCGAATCCTGCCATTCGACTATTGTCGTAAACCATATCCTAGCACAAGTCTTAAGCTTAGTTGGAATGGTAAAAGAAATATTAGTAAATTTACAAAAAAAATGTTGAATGCTGCTGGGTCAATTTTTAAAATTGTTATCCAATATGCTCGCCTTTTATACAACCAAACATTGGATATGACTAAAATATGCACAAAATGCAATATATAATAGCAAACACATAGATTGTAGATGCAGTACCTTCATGGTATTGAGATAAGTAATTGAGAAATATTATGAAAAACGATTGCTCTATGTCAAGCTATAGGGAAGACATATCGCATCGTCATGTAGACGGGGGCGGAGCAGGTAAGGGGGGGATTGAGAGAAATAATTATAGATAACACTGTTACTAATCTCCATGAAATGAGTGATGACCGACAAATGACAATAAACAGATTGGATTCCTCAAGATGTGTGGTTGAAAGAAATAATATGCTTACCTTTGTCCAACAATTTATCTTACTAGTCTTACTTCTAACTAATATCATAAATGCAAACGTTTGGATGGATGGATGTTTGTTTGAAGGTGTCAGAACGACTCAATCCAGCTGAAATTTGGCATACATGTAGACCACAGTCTGGAAGAACACAGAGCCTACTAAGTATTTTTTAGTTCCGCTAATAATATAATTAAAAACAATTGCAATACATGAACGACTTCAATGCATAATCCCCAAAACAATATCATCCGATTACTTTATATGGTGCAATCAATATGATTTACAAGGAAATACAGATAAACGACTAACTGTAAATAATGCAAGCTTACAACTGACATTAATAGCATTATTGCAAAATAGAGGTACGTATAAATTTTTTTTTAAAGAAATATTGTACTGCATCTGAACCGAGTACTCAGAATTTTAGTTTTCTGGATATGGTAAATAGTAGGGATAAAAATAAGACCTTTAAAAAGGTATTAAAAAC
Source organism: Papilio xuthus (assembly GCF_000836235.2). Classification (NCBI taxonomy): domain Eukaryota; kingdom Metazoa; phylum Arthropoda; class Insecta; order Lepidoptera; family Papilionidae; genus Papilio; species Papilio xuthus. The sequence continues at coordinate 4,201,939 of NW_013533994.1, forward strand.
TTACAAATCTAAAGTCTAACCATACATGAATGTTTAATAGCCAAAAATATCTCCAACATTACAAAAGTCATCGCATCAACGGCGTCCTAATTACAGCGACAGATATCAAAACAGTTATTAAACTAAAAATACAAAGCGTGAATTAGAACCGGCTGAAAGTGAATTCATCAAGAAGAGATTTAGCAAAGGCCCGGGTTCAATTAAAGCCGCGCCGCACCAGGCCGGCATAATCGGATTGCTCTAATAGAATTACGGAATCCGAAGACGCAAAGCGCTCAACGACAAGCGGATTTCACTGAATATTTCATTTAATATCATACTCCCCGTCTTTAATATTGCACAGAGTAAAACATCAAGGTTATTTTTGTTTAAGTCCCATTAAATATTACAAAGGGATCAGGAAAGGTTAAGTTGGATAATGACAGATTTTCCATCGTTAATATCGGCATCCCGATCAATATATTCGATAAAGATAATAAGCAATAGTCTACTTTTAAAGTCTCGCGTCTATTTGGAAGATGTAATGCTTGGAATAATAAATCGACCATGGGAACTATTCTGAAAATGACAACAATTACAAACACGTATTGTGATTAAAACAGAGATGTGTCGGATGGCACATGGTCGAGCGCGAGGTCAAGGCGGCGCGGCCGTTGGCACAACACATGATGTCTCTCAACAATGTGATTGAAAGACGGCAAGGGACGCGTGCCGAAATACGATACTGCATAATCCAGATTTTAACCAGAACAATTGTTATTCGAACGAAAGAGCTAGAACCAAAATTTTACATGAACTACATTTGATGGCAGAAGTTTTCTAACTTTTTTGCTATCAATAACAACATTCTTTAACAAATTTGTCAAACCATAATAATACACCAGTAGTCTATGCAAAACAATACAAAATCAATTTTAGTCACAAAGATATCAAAGATTACGGTAGCTGCATACATAACACATAAACATTGTGTTCGGAAGTGAGTACCGGAATGGTCACAACAGGAAGCGTGACATCAGCTTGGAGGCGGATATTTTGAGATGTGCATGCCTTTGCCTTCGCTTCTCAGAAAACCGGAATATTGGCGAGCGACCGGCGCGTGCCCAACTGTTTGACTCATCGCTAACGTTCTCATTGTGTTTGTCATCGAGGAGTTGGATAAACAAAATCATTGATCTTTGAATTATCTTCATACAGATTCGGTATTTAAAAAAAAAACAGCGTTTTGTTAACAAACCTTTTACTAATGCCTGCGAATTGCGTTATTTAAGTAAAATAAGGCTGTTATCCGTTCATTTGGGACACAAAATAACAGAATTCACCATGATCTGAATTTATTTGAATATTACAAAGGATATCTAATAACGGACTTAGTATATTAAGATGTAATATAATTTTTTGGGCTATTTACTGGAGTAGGTACATTTCTTATGCATGTTTCGCGACCTTCAAGCGAACATTCGGTGTTTACGCTTTGTATTACGTTTAGCTTGCAAATACTCCGCGGCTTTTATCCTAATGGATGAGGTTAAATTTAGCATCAAGCTTAGGTGCACTTTAGGATATGTATTATAGAAATGCCATAACTTTTGATCAGATAATGTAAACAAAATAAATATAATAGACAGAACTATTATATTTACATACTGAAAACATTTACATTGTAACAACTTTTTTTATATTGTTTTTACGTGTCAATTATTATTATTTTCAACGCATCATTTATACATAATTATTTTCAAGATATATATACTAGCTATGTATATACAGTGACTGTCATACACATGTACATATAAAATTATGCGCACAAACGAAGGTGATCGGGCGTCAGTTGACGAGGTGCCAGCGCGTGCCGAAATAAAGTTTCATAATGCACTCGGTCGGTGAAAACGCCTCGGGCAAGTATTATTGGCAAATGCGAGATATCATAGAGCGCTCGGTTACAATACAGGCATCACCAAGAGAATTATCTCTCAATAAACTGATATAAAAACGGCTAAACACTCACGTATATTCGTACGGTGGCGGCACCGACTAGTTTCGAGCCCATCGGAGGCCCTTCATCAGGATGAGTCACTTTGTTAGCGACGGGCCGCGTCCCCGAAATAATACCAGTACCACTCATCCTGATGAAGGCCCCCGATGGGCTCGAAACTAGTCGGTGCCGCCACCGGACGAATATACGTGAGTGTTTAGCCGTGTTTATATAATGTCTCAGGAAAGTTTGAATAATTTAATGAATTATCTTTCAGTCTTAAAATCAACGAATCCCGTCTTTTGCCAATCAAATTTATAGATTTACTTTTCCGCTAAACAACTGTTTACTAAGTAAATTTTTTACCATTTAGCTCAACAAAACAACACATCAAAAGAATTTTAATAACTTTTAGAAACAAATCAAGCTCATAATTTTAGAGTGTTACACAAGATCTATGCAAGGTAAATTATCCTCTTAATAATAAAAGATTTGAGAAGTTAGAAAACGATTACAATTGTATTTACGTTTAAAGTATATATTTAATGTTGCCACGTGTTTGATCCACTCTTACACGCCGTAACCTTTAAACGGGCTGTTTGTTTATTGATTACTATATAATAACACTATCAATAAGTAATATATTATCTAGAACATGAGCTTTAATGACATCGAAATTTTAAAAACAAAGATATATTTACGCCTATTAAATACTTTACATACAATCATTTTTATGGTTTTGTCATACAGTAAAATTTAGAACTTTTTTATACATCAAACACTAGCTGTCGCCCGCGACTCCGTCGCGTGGATATATAAAAAACTTAATTAGTGTAGCCCACCCATCCATCCATCCACATAACATCCATCTAAACATTCGCATTTATAATATTATTAACTTAAATAGCTCTAAATAGCAGCTCTTCAAGGCTATTTGAAAAAAACGAATAAATAGTATCCTATGTCCGTCTCCTGGCTCTAAGCTACCTCCTCACCAATTTTCAACCATATCGGTAAAGCCGTTCTTGAGTTATAAATAGTGTAACTAACACGACTTTCTTATATATATTAGATATATAGATAGATTTTAGAAGAACATTTTACAAGAAGGTCCCTCTATGGGTCTGAAATTAGTCGATGCCTTCACCAGATTCACTTAAGTGTTACCTATTGTTAAATAGTATATTTTAGACATAGTAAAATTGTCTGATACTATATTTTCCCATATGTGTTCATATGAATTTTCTCCCTTTTCGTCAGTATGGATAGCCGGATGGTTAGTAAATAAATTAATGCAAGTTAAGATTAAGACAATGACGACCTCCCCGCGGTATGACGCATTCCAATACGCCAGTCTGTATGTGCGTCAGCCGAATTCTGACATTAAGATTTATAGGATAAACGTTTTAAGATTTTGATTTATTTCATAACAAAAACATTGTTAAAATAGCGCATCTATGGATTAGCCGAAAATTTAGATTGCTGCATCATTTTTTTTTCTTATAAAATTATGGTAAACTAGCTGTCCGGCTCCGTCCGCGCGTAATTAAAAAAAAACTAATAAGTAGTCTATGAGTCCTTCCAGACTATGTTCTATACGTGTGCCAAATTTCATCAAAATCCGTTGAGCCGATCCGGAGATACCTTCAAACATCCATTCATTCATCCATCCATCTCAACATTCGCATTTATAATATTAGTAGGAAATCAGATAAAGCGACGTAGTGATTAATTACATCGTTCTACTAAAACAAAGCAACTTACTTCACAAAAGCTTTAACCGACATCTGAATAATTACATTTGAATTTAGTTAAAAAACAATACGAGGAGTTTAATTACGAACGTGTACAATTTACGTTCAATTTCCCGAGGCATGGCTTTTGTATACCATTGTTTTCAACATAAATTCGCTAATGTAATTTGTTTTTAGCTTTACAATACAATACAATTGTTTCTAAATTGAGGGCATTCATCCCAAATTACGTTTTTGTAATCCGAAAATGTAATTTGATAAAAATTTTCTTTTATCACTTCTTTTACATTTTCCAACAAAACATTAAATTTAAATTATGTCTATACAAATTTTAAATTATGTATCTAATTACATATAAACTGTATGCTTAAAAATACTTTTTAATTTTAACATAATTATCTTACTACGATAGTTTATCGATACCCTCGAAGTAGCCCTTTGCCTCTTTTTGCTTTTATTCACGAAGGCTGAGGCTTAGTTTAATATTATATTTCTACGTTTACTTGTACAGTACTCGTATATTATCTAATATCAAGTATTACTATTTTCCCGCTAAAACACGCGTCAGTATTCGCCGACAAAAACATAATCGCTGCGAGGCGCGGTCAAGACAATGAGTGGACCGAATCACTTGCTGTAATCAATACGCACCAGCTGTGCAATACAGGCAACCTACAAAATAATAGCTTTTATTAAAACAAAATAATTTCACATTAATTAAAAACAAATAAAATGCTAATCGATGAAAATACTTGTAGTCTTTCTATTTTAACTTCTCGTAATTTTAACTTATGGTTTTAATAGATTTTCAAAATCGATTTTGTACCCGATCGATATTATACATAAAAACTTTTTGATTGTATTTTTAATACCGTTAAAAACTATAATAAAAAAATGATGAAGACCTTAATACTTAAGCCTTAATTACAATAAATTACTTTTGTAATTCATTTACCAGCTACGAGATCATACAAAAGCAATATTAAAAAAAAGTTTGTAGCAAGCCTTAGCGGGTTGTTTGGATCGCCGCATTAATTGTGATGCCGTGCGCGGCGGATGGATGCGCGTTGATGTCGTACACACCGCGCGCCCGTCTTATGTAATTGTAGAAACTACACACTACAATGCTTTACACTGTACATACATTTTGACAATATATTACTTCATATATGTTATTTAAAAAGATACAATTATTTTTAAATAGATTTCCGAATTTATTTTATAATTAACTATTGCTTCAGTATATATCAATCTTTAACGACATTGTAATAACATAGTAGCAGAGACGATGATAACAAGGGAAAAACAAGCATCTTAATGAAGTTGAACCAAATGTATTGTTAAAAGTAAACAAAACAATCACGTATAACTATGACAAATGAAAGACAATCAATGATAAACGAAAATACGAAAATGCGTCGGGATGTAATTTGTTCATAGTTTAAGTGTTGCGATGTGTCATCAGCGACGATAGAAGCTGCTATCTTATCTTCATCTTGTTTTCGGCGAGCGTCGCGCTCCACTGAATCAATATCGCCGACAAACAAAAGCGCTAGGAAACATTTTGGGCGACCACGTGACGTACCGACTTGCACGCTGTAATTTCATCTCGAAGCGGCCGTCACGTACGCGCTTACTAACTTGACAATGGAGACCGCACTTAACTAACCTGACAAGCGATCTTCATCGCATCGCATACTTACACTAAAGGTTATATTAGCTTGAACGAGAGCTTTATCTTGCGAAATAGCTTAAGGCTACCTGAATGAATATTACGTCCTCGATTCGATGACCTTCGAATCGAATACCTACATGTTATCAGGGGGCGCGGTATCTCAGCAGAATTCGGGCGGCGACGAACAAAGTAAATACACGAGACCTTGACGTAAGTTTTAGCGAGATAAAGTGCACGTTATGATCACATTAAAATAAAAATAATTATAAAAGTAAGGAGTACTGACCTGCGTGACCATGTCCCAGTAGAAGCCGTCGAGCATGGACTTGCCATGCTGGTGCTGTCTGCAGAGCGCGGGCCAGAGCGCGGCTCGCACGGGGCTGTTGATGGGCCAGGAATTTTCGCGGATGACAAGCTTGAGGTCGCGCTTGCGGCCCTGCTGGAGGAGCGGCTGCACCTCCTCATAGGTCTTGAGGGGCGCCTTCTTGCCTGCGAATAAGGGCGAGGGTAAGCACTGCGTCCAGACCGGCGCCGGCGTGTGGTCGCGCGCGAGCGATTCGTCGCTCGGAGCACGAAACGCGGCCGGCTCTATGTACATGACGGCTCGATCGCGTCGCACATGCTTCCTGTGCGCGCGCGCCGGCGGCACTGCCAGCCGAGCGCCGCACAGCCGCCAGCCTCCGGCCGAGCGCGCGATAGCGCCCCGGCACAACCGTACCTTGTTTATCTGACCGTGCAACGCCGCCGTGGCCGAATAGGCCCCGAGCGCGATCTAATCTTCTCTAACAGATAGTTGATAAAAAAGCACTACCTATGAAGTTATAAAATTTTATATCTATATAATTTAAGTTTTAGTTAAATAATGTCAGGTAGAACATGACTATTAAAATTCAAAGATGGGCCAAAATCACTAAAAGCCCTTAATGTCATCTTCATTTTTCAATGTTATTTGTTTTATTTTACTTCGTATCATACGTATATTTCATAACAGACATACTCGGAGAACTATTGAATATGAGGTCATGCAATATTTCTAATTGCGTCGCATTACCTAATTGCTTAGCGTACAAAGAAAAAAACGGTCTACATTGACATTGTAGTGTAAACACAGTGGCATATCAACATGCAGAAATACAGAAATAGTGGTGGAATGGTAGCAGGAACGCACGCGCACCGCTGGACGGTCGCCAATGGTACACAAGTGAGTAATTTCGTGTAATCAAAGACTTACGATTTATTTATAAAATCACAAAAGCACCAACACAAGTAATTCATACTGGATTCTTAGTAAGAATGTCAACTGTCATGTAGAATGTGATTTTAGGAAATCAAATGGTGCACATGCAGATATATATTTCCGTGCCAATGATTTAAAGTATTATTTTTTTCTCGGAACCGATTTGTTGTTTAACTTGGCTAAATCAATAAATTTCCTTGACTTGCATCACCTAACAATATTGTAATAAAATAGTATAAGTACGTAGGTTTAATAACAAGAAGATAAATACAGAAATTCTAAAAACTCTAAAACTCAGAGGGGCCGAAAGAGTTTAACAATTATCATTTGTCTCCCCTGTTGTATCTTCTATACTCTATTATTTATTCTAACACCGTCTTTCGCTCATACCTTACCAATTTAGCTACTTACTTATGCAAAAAAAATGTATTATGTTACTTTAAAATCAATAAATTAAAAAGTAAACATATTAACGGGTCAAAAAAGCCCCGTAGCAGCGGCAGTGTTAAGCGACAGATAAGACGAGGTTATCTAGCCGCAGTCTCGGCAGTCGCGGCGATTATCACTACGAGTTAATTTTAAACAGTTTAATGAAAGAGTCACAACACGCACACCCGTCACAATTGGAATTACAAATATTTTCGACATAAACGCGAAAATTCTCAAACCATAGATAATAAAAGTTTAAATAAAATTATAAAATCACTTCGTTTATATCTAATTAGAGCTTATTTTTGCGTCGATACATGATTAGCATTAAAAATATTAAAATAGTCGGTACATAATAACAGTTTTTATGTACTATTTACCAACATTTACGTAAAGTAACTAAAAGTTTAAACGTCTGTTAATACGTCGTATATAGAGGGATATAAAACAACCATTTCTTTTAATCACAGACATGTGAAAACTACAATAGTTTCGTATACAAATATTTGTAAATTGGATACAACGAATAAACAAAGTAAAATTATTAAAAAAAGAAATAATTAACCAACAAAGTAATTTCTAAAGTACACGAAGTTAATTAAAACAATTTAATTTAACAGTTGTATTTTTTCTTAATGAAAACTACAACATTATATAAACATATGGAAAACTAATATTTTACTGTCACAGAATTACTTCTAATCAAAGAGATAACTCTACATCAGAGGAAAATAAATATTAAATAAAAAGAAACATACAATAAAAAATATAGCAAACAACAATCGCTAAAAGAAATAAATGTAAACATAATACAATTGACCGTTGCAAAGTTTATTAAAAAGTAAACAACTATTGAAAAAAATAGAACGTGATCGTAAGAAAATAATACAGATCACGAGTTATCAGACATATTTTAATTTATCTATATAAATAAAAAACAATACTGACCTTACGTTTGTACACGACGACTACAAACTTTTAAGAAACTTCAAATTAAATCCGATTAGACAAATCCAGACTATAAACAAATAGTCTTTATAATTAAGCTCAAAGTACTGGCATATTGTAATTTTTTTTTAAATAAAGTACCAAGATTATTTAATAGTATACTCGGCATCACATTCAAAATGGGTCGGACTTTGAACAACGTTGTCTTGGCGATCAAAATATATGCAAGTGGAAAAAAAAGAAACATGAATTTAAATCGATACATTACGCTGTATTGGGCGCTATGTAGGTTATCTGCATGAAATTGTTCAGGTCGATAACACCGTCGCTTGCATAACACCAACATTCTATTCAATTCCTTACACACTTTCCTCTTAACGTTACAAATATACCTTCTTCTAGAAAAAAAAACTTCTCAACTATTTCATTTACGATAAGCGCATTAACCGTGGGTTTCTGAAACCGAAATCTCAGTTCAAAACATATTGTTACCTCTGTTTTGTCAACAATGATTACGATATAATTTAGAGTTTGTGGTCTCAGAAACCAACTACATGATTTATCATCAGTTAAAAACTTGTAACCTAAGAGTAGCACCGTCTTGTCTTCATTGGTTTGATAAAACTATGACAACATATTCTTGATACTTTGCTAATCGAAATATCAAAAACTAATTGTCGTCCGAGACTCTGCGCGGAATTAAAAAAAAAATAATTAAAATAATATTTGTAAGAAGTAAGATGTGTAAGTAGATGTCAAGATGTCAGTAAACAATTAGGAATAAATTTTACATTTTACTCTAACAACATTTATTACCTCTATTGTAAATTATTAAAGCGGATCCGTACACTGAAATGCTCTTTTTACTTTGATAGTTTTGACAAGACACAAGAGTTACTAAGATAACGAAAAGGATGATTAAATGTTTTTGTAATTGTTTCTGCAGTGAGAACCTTCTGTTATTGTGTCAAAAGTGTTAACAGTGGCAATGCCCGCTTTAACATCTTCGCACAAATTGGCCCGGCTCGTCCGGTGAAATACCACGACCACACAGAAGACAGACGTCAAGTGGAAGCAATTCCGCGTTTCGTCTCATGAGTGTGCGTCCCGGAGGCCTAATTTAGTCCCTTTCCCTTCCCACCCTTTTTCTTATAAGGAAAGGGAGGGAAGTGGAAGTGGACTTTCCGGATGAGAGGATACATGGAAAGGGAAAATATTTTCTTTCTGTGCATCGTCTCCTCCGTCGATTAAAGGCAACGCACATGCAATTGCATATGTCTTTGGGAAACGGTCACTTCGCTATTTCAGCGATTTCAGGTGGACACTCGCTCGTTTGCCACCTTATGATATAAAAAAGACAACAATAGTAGTATTAAACATATAAAAAGTAGATACATATTCATTTAAAAAGCAATACTTTAGTTATGTATTACGCTTATAAAATAACCAATTTATTTGCAACTTTGTGCGCTAGCTCATTATCAGAAACAAAACAATACTCAATTAGAGCTTGAAAACTAACTAATGTAAGGCCGTGACTTTCCGATAAAGAGGTTTCATAGCGCATTTCATTCATCAAAAGCCATCTCACGCGATCTCTCTTAAAAATAAATCATTAATAACGAGACAAGGGAATTATAAACACTAAGACATCAATCAGTAGAATAGATATTAATTAGTGAATAATTCACTTAAAACAGCCTTTTATTTCATCTCAAAAAGAGACTCAGAAACCGTTAACAACATGAAAACCCTATCAAAAAATTCTTAATCTACTTCCCTTCTATTGATTATGGGTGGATGTTTATTAGAAGGTATCTCCAGAAAGGCTGCATGGATCTGAAATTTGGTATATATGTAGAACATTGTTTGGAAGAACACATAGCCTACTAATTAAGTTTAACACCGCACGGACAGAGTCGAGGTGACAGCTTGTAATACCTAAATATTAGGTCACGTCAAACAGAGGCGCGACCGCTGCGCAAACTGTAATAAAACATTATTGTTTACACTACGGGTGATCACAGCAGCAGCTATAAAATCATTAGAGCGGATAAAATTTATATTTAATGGTAGACAAGAACACTTAAATTATCTATAATCTGTTACTCTACATTAATTACATCGAACAATGTTAGAATAGCTAATATTGGTTTATTACATTAAAATACAGTATCAGAACTATTTGAACGTCAAAACCTGTAAAGGATTTTATATGGAGATATTTATTATTGTTTAAATGTAAAATTATTTCCACTCATAAAAAAAAACATTTATATAGACAGTTGCATTTGAAGAAACTACTAATTTTAAGTTTTTTTTTATAATTTAATCTTAAATTTTGTATGTGTAAGTGTTAAAAAATTAAAATTAAAAATCTGTTGAGAATATCCGAACGTTTACTAAAGCGCACCAAATGTTGCCGTTTTCCCGCTAATCGAGGTGCGACTGACATCTACCGAGATTGGTTGCAACGCGTAGTAATTAAATCCGGTGACTAATACTCGGCGCGATTCGATTTCCCATCGCCATTGAGAGATGGCACCTCTGTACATAGTTTATCAACACAAAATAAACTCGTACGATATAATGTTAAATACGAAACTAAACAGAAACCTTACATTTACAACCAATTCGCTACTAAACATATCGGTTGAAATATATTTGAGAGTTAATTTAAAGCGTCTATTTTGAATCGAAAGTAAATCATTATTAGGTTCATTTATAAATCAAGCTTTTATTATAAAAATATTAGTTAAATAAATATGTCATATAAAATGCATTTTGGCATTTCATAAACTTTTTTATGTTGGCAACCACGAGTTTGACATTATGAGTGACAGACATACTGAAAGCATTTGTACGTACAATGTCAAAGAATAAACATTTATTTTCATTTAATCGATTAATCGATATTTTATTTACAATATCTGTTCTATTTTTCTTCATTCGTAAATATTCCTTTATACTCGGATTGTAAACAAACATTTAATAGCGAGATATCTATATATATCTGTTTATTCATTTTTTTTCGAATTCACACCTTGAAGAGTTGCTTTTTATTTAACTTACTAATATTATAAATGCCAATGTTTAGATGGATGTGATGTGGATAGAAGGATGGGTGGGGCTACACTAATTAAGTTTACTTATATATCCACGCGGACGGAGTCGGGGGCGACAGCTAGTTAATAATAAATCAATTCAATTTTAAGAAGCAATTAACATTAAATCATGACTATACAAAACAATTGAGTCACTGTTGGAACTACAAAGGCGTTCTTCGAAGAACCGCGAAAATTCTTTAAAAGATATAGGAAAATCTCTCGCAAAACGTTTCCAAGTGCCAAGTGGCGTGTCCCAACCGCGACGATGTTTCATTGCCGAAAAACGAGGAACACAATTACAATCCAAAAATAATTAATACATTTCATACGTTTATTATTTTTAGACGCAGAAGCGTCTAAAAACCGTTCAAAGTACTGCAGCTATTTATTATATTGAGGCTTTATTGAGGTTTAATAAAGAGAAAGAGAGTTTTAACCTACATTATTTACTCATCGTCCGATTTGTTAATATTCTCCCAACTTAGGAAAGTGTAAATAATTAATTGCAAATATTTGCCCTATCCATTCTTCTAACAATATTTACAGGCTTATGGCCACGTCTTCGTTAAATTTAAAAAAATAGTAAATGGCCTATACATTGTTATAGACTATGTTCTACACCTGTGCCAAGTTTCATCGAGATCGGATTCCGATCACGTGGTCGGGGGTTCGAATCCTGCCATTCGACTATTGTCGTAAACCATATCCTAATACAAGCCTAGAGCTTAGTTGGAATGGTAAAAGAAATATTAGTAAATTTACAAAAAAATCTGCTAATATTTTATTTTAAAAAAATAATGAAAAAAGAGATACGTAATAGAAACATCCAAACGCAGGTGCTAATATTTACCAGATAAGCTTCCTTTATTGTAAACCTTCGGTAATATCGGTGAATCCAGTTCTAGTTTCTCGTTAGTTTTAAACTTCGAAACATCTGTGACACGCCTCCGACATATTTGTAGCACACCGATCCCAGAGTCAAGTTTCACAGACAACACACAAGTCATCAAGACTATCCATTTTCGCTGACAGTGCGTCTCGACGAGCAAGAATTTGTCATGTGAACTGAACAATGAAGTACCTAGGGTAATGGATATTCCATTGATATTTTTTTTATTTTTTTTACGTCATATATTTGTGTTAAGCTTTCAGATGCATATTATTTTATTTCTCAATCTACATGAAGGGTTAGGGATTTGACGAAAGAGGAAACATTCGCTTTCGGTGCGTCCCCTCCTCCGTCGGTTGAAGGTAGACAACGCATCCGCAATTACTGATGTCTATGGGTAGTGGTTACATTTTATACTAAAAAAAAATACGCTACTAATTACGTCCAGACAGTGGGCGCGGCTCATAAAATCTATCAGGCGACTATCCCACATAAAAAAATTCAATAACACGCTATTTTCGCAACGTATCGGTTACGCAACAATACATAGCGGCCATTACACGTAAGAAGAATTATTTTCATTGTCAATAAACAATTTATTGCCCGCTTTAGTTAATAACTCTTTGTTCATTAATCTTATTTTACAACTGAAATGATATACGGTACATCACAAGTGCATCTAGTATAAATTATCTAGTTATTCCTTCTAGATTTAAAGCTTAACCTATTCTTGTTTACAATTTTATTGATAATAGTTTAATTGTGATGCATCTCCCTTCAAGTAGTTATCTTAAGTCAGACTATAAATTAAGACAAATAATTTATCTTACTAATATTATAAATTCGTATATTGAGGTGGATGGATGGATGAATGTTTGTGTGAAGGTATCTCCAAATCTGCGAAACAGATCTCATTGAATTTGTTATAGTTGTAGAACGTAGTCTGGAAAAACACATAGGCTACTAATTAAATTATTTCTCAAACACGCGCTGACGGAGTCGCGTGCGACACCTAGTTATAAAATAAAACAAATTTCATCTTTTGAAGAAATGTAACACGAATGCAATCAACGTGAAATTAAAAGGGATATAAACAGTTGTGAGAGAAATCGGATGTGGTAGTTGTTAATGATCCGCCGGTGGATATGGTAATGTAACAATTTAGCTCTTGATTTAATGATGTACTCAATTCTATAACAGATGACATATGCGATCACACGAAACATTTTCAAGACACGTTAACCCTTAATTCGATCTGGTCCAGTGTGACGAACAACTATTTTAAAAAAATCTAATGAACTAGTTTAGAGAAAATTACGTAAGCATGACTTTACTTAAAAAAAACTGTTTTTTTTTGCTACAAAAAGTTTCGTCGAATTAAGGGTTAATCCTTAGTTAAATGAATTTCTTGTGCATTTAATAAAATTAGTAAAAAGACGAACACTTAACTGGGAACGAAGTTTTTTCTTTAACTGTAATAAAGCTCCTATTACTCCTATATCTGCGTAGTTAATTTAAAAGTATGTGACTCAACAAAATAAATATTGCGTAATAAAAAACACAGGCTTGAATGCGTTAACAAACTATACAACACACGTTCATTCATAAAGGATACCAAAGGGTTCCAAACTGCGCACCTTTCGCCAGGTGGCGTAGTCCCCTAACCCGCATTCAATTTAAATGGGGATTGTATTGCGCAATTCTTTTGATTAAAATATGCCTAAATAAAACGCAATAACGTACTTTTATAATGTCAAGGTTTTTCAACACTTAACTCACTTTCGGATATAGATATGTATGTGGGGCATATTCATATAACATACCTCAGTCCATGTAAAGTAATTATTTATTTTAAAGACAATTAAATTTATAGCACAAAACAGGAAATAATCTATCATACTATATAAAACATTAGTTAAACAGTAAATCTGTAGATGGGCAAAGATAAAATCTCGAGGAGGCACTCGCGATTAGATTATTTTAAAATTATTCTGTCACTGCTTGCCGATTACATTGAGATAAGTAAAGTTCCTTAGACCCTCATCAATTTAAGTGTCAAAAGTATTGTGTAGCTAGGTTATCGCTAGAGATTTTACGTAGGGCTTGACAAAATTAATACACGGATTTAGAAGTTACTAACCAAAAGTCCTGGTTGCGCAACATCCGAGAGTGGACAGGGGTTGCGAGTGCCGCCCAACTTTTTCGCCTCGCAAGAGACAAAGGAAAATATGGAGAACTGATCGCCAACCTTCGCTAGTCGGAGACGCACCTCAAGAAGAAGAACCAAAAGCAACTTTGTCGATCGAGTTAATTAAAATTTAACATATCGATAGGTTCATTTCTTGATAATAAATTACCATAAAAATGTATTATATTTATCACGAAAGTTACCAAAAGCTTTGCCACTTTAAACTACTCTAACTAGCATGCACTATTAATTGTTACAATGATTCGATCCCACGACCTTTCAACCCGCGACCGTATCCTAACCACTGCGCTATAATCTCCGGATAAAAACACAAACATACAATTAAAGTGTATTGTTTTTGCAACATAATATAAGTGTTAGTACTTAAGATACACAACAGAGTACACTCAGGCGAGATTTGCGCACTGATAAGGTAACATTAGTCGAGATGAGGTGTTTGTCTCTATTGATAACGATCGCACGTTGACCTATATAGAGCGAAGATAATAACCACATATATACAAAGATTATTTATAGATAATATACATGCAACTCTGAATATAAATTGCATACATAAGAATGAGGTCTACAGCATCATTTTAGCGGACTTTTAGGTCATAAGTTACAAGAAGAAGCTATTACCGCATTACGGAATCCCACCCATGGAGTAATTTAAGAAGAAAACGGGTGTTGACAGACAGACAGATAGATGTACGGACAACAAAGTTACAAATATAATTCTACTAGTATCAACAGTAAATAATGGTTATCTTTGTTCATATTATTTACCTACACTCCTATGTAGTTAAAAACATTTATACAAAAATAAAGTTTAGTTAAATAACATATGGACCGATGACCTGGTCAAGGTTGCGGGAGTGCACTGGATGCGAGCGGCACAGGACCGGGCATTGTGGCAATCGATGGGAGAGGCCTACATCCAGCAGAGGATAAATCTAGGCTAATTATGATGATGATGATGAAATAACATAAATATTAAACAAAGATGTAAATTTAGGTAGGTAGGTATTGATAGAGCGTTTGGCGTCATCTTTCATGACCTGTGCGGATTATTTTTGGAGTAAAATTACCTCATAAGTTTTACAAGGAAAGCACGTGGCAAGCAATCTATGGCGGAAAAATATTAACCATGTCATAATCTGTTGGGTTTGGAAACCCTATCTATATATAAAAAAAACCTTAAAATTTTGAAGAACAACAGAATGAACAACAAAGGAACAAGATACATATCAAACTTGTCAACAAAATTACTAAACGCGAACGTATATTGCATACACTAAGGCAAACAAAGACAGAATCAAAATAAAATAGACTAAAAGGCGATGATAGTTCAATTCAAAATTATTTAGAATATTAAGGGTCGATCTTACTATAATAATATTATAATGCGAATGTTTGGATGCATAGATGGATGGAACATATCTCCGGAAAGGCTGAACGGATCTCGATGAACTTTAGCATACATATAGTACGTAGTCTAGAAGAACACATAGGCTAGTTAATAAGTTTTAATTCTACACGAACGGTGTCGCGGGCGACAGCTAGTATTTAAATAAATTAAGAGAACATTTCAAGGTTACACCGAGATAAACCGTAGACAAAGTAACACAAATAAACGCACTATCGCGTCGTGTGTGGCGAATTCGTTTACTTAAAACAAACAAGGGAAAGTTTATCTACCAACTAACGTACTACTTTCACATAATTGCCCACAAAACGTACGAATTCAAATCAAAATTACAACACATCGTGTGCCGCCATGTAATTAAGCGGCGAAAATGTTGCAACGTATACATGCCTTAATTGTTTTAAATAGAAATAAAAGAATGCAAGACTTTAATATCAGATTTAAGCAACGATTTCTTTTACTAAGGTAATTAATTTTTTTTCTTTAGTTTTCCTTAAATTTAAAAGGAAGTAAAAGAAAGAAAATAGTCGCGTCCTGTTTATAAACAATTATAAATAAACATCCTCAATTATCCTGTATATGGGTACTGTTTTTGACGAATATACGTATGTTCTTTCCAATGTAACCAGCAGCCTAAACCAATGGAATGATTTTAAAATGTATGGTACTATTATATTAAATTCCCTGAAATGTTATTATTACGATCACATTATTATAAATCATAAAAAATAATTAGGAATAAATAAATTAAAAATAAATCCATATAGTTCATTTCCATTGGTTAATTTAAAGTTTTTAATCAACAGCCTTGTAAACAAGTATGTCACATTAGTGTTATACACGATAAGGGCCTACGCTTTGCACTCCAATGGCCATCACGTCATTAACTTTGAGGTGACTAACATTACAGATGAGAATTGCAATAAAATGGATTATAAGTGAAAGCTTTTTAATTAAGAGAATGCTGACATAACAAAGTTGACATAATTAAAAAACGAAGTGACGATCGAAATGACATGAGGACATAAACTGGTATACCAACCCTACATAGAGTGTGATGTACAGGGGTGATGGTGGAAGAGTAAGGTAAACATTGGGGACACATTTTGCATAAAATATACTTTTTCAGGACGAAAGAAGAGCACCCTATACTATCCAACAATGTTTTTGTGTACCACTTTACTGATAGACTACTCTTTCAGATTAAGGCTTCAACACATCTATATATGTACAAAAAACAATATATTTAATAATAAAAAACAGGAGTTTTCATTATAATTTTATTGTATTTCTAACTCCATCTTCTAAATCAATCACATATTTATAGTATCCCATATAAACGTATGTGCTATGTCTACCAACATTCTATCAGTATTTAAGTTAACATAACTGGTTTCTATAGCTGAATAACCATCATACAAATTGATAGAAATTATATTATTACTAATATAACTGACAATAACAACGAGGCCAGCAACATAGTAACCTTTGTGCAAAGCCTACATATAACACCTTTACTACAAAGAAACTAAGCGTAGATTTTAACTAGCGATTTTTTTTTACATTAGCCTTACTAATCTTACTAATACGATGGATGTTTGTTAGGAAGAAAACCCGACACTATGCCGGGGTATCGGCGCAACACTAGCCTTATTAAAATGTCAACGTTTATATCCCCTCACTAATCAATCTGACACTTGCCTTGGTACCGAAAGCACTAGATTCGCGCCAAAGGATTCTCGCTAATAATGTCTTAAAGGTATATCCAGGACGGTTGCATGGATCTCGCTGAAATTTGGCATAGATGTAGAACATAGTCTGGAAGAACACATAGACCACTAATTCATTTTATTTTCATTCCGCGCGGACGTAGTCGGGGTCGACAGCTAGTTCAAATATAACTGAACAACATCTTGTAATCATTTGCTCGTTTACCTCATTCGATCGTGATAAAATTAAAAATAAAGAACATTGAAAAAGTTCAGAGAAGATATTGGCTTTTGGCCCAACGTTAATAGCTTCGATGAAAACAACGGATTTAATTTGTTGAATCATCTGATCTCGGTGTAGATAAACTGTGTAAAAAAACTCAACGTAATCATTCCTGCTAAATACTGGCGACGTGATCAGATGCATGCAAATATAGGAAATGTTAAAGATATCGTTTCCTCTTACAAAAGTCAAGGAGAGTTAAGGCGAATGACATGTCAGGGTAGAGTATCTTGAATAATGCGTTTGTATATCAAAAATTTTAGCAGACAAAATGCATTAAAAAACCCATTGTAAGTGTTAAATACAGTACAAAAGATTAGCAAAACTACAAAATAAATTTGACATTGGCTAGTAATTGTTACATACAAATAATCTTCACATTTATCAAGTAACCAGCTTGCCCACGACTACATAACCGCGGAATTAAAAAAAAAACAAAGTAAGTAGTCTATGGTGTCTTTTAGATTATGTTCCAAATTTTGTCAAGATCCATTGAGCCGTTCCAGATTTACGTTGCAGAGTTACTGTCGAGTTGTTAGCAAACATCCATACATCAATCAATCTAAACTATCGCATTTTAATATTAATAAGATAGTTGGCAGGTTATCTATGTTGCTAATTTTCAGTTGCATTTTAAAATAAACCATGAACATAATGTGCAGTGTATCAAATGTGAGCTATTGTTCATGTGTTTGCCGCTCATGTGTACATACGGCGACATATTTCAAAAACAATGCTCGCACACCGCTGTTTCTGGAAACTATTCAACCGCAAGAAAGAAAACGGTGTATGCAGTACTCGATGTCACCTACAACCAGCTACTGATTGAAGCCACTAAAGACTCCTTTTTCTTAATGCTTAATCCTTCAAATAACACAAGTTAAAAAAATTAAACCTGTGTACCTTTCAGGATTTTATTGTTATCCATGTTTTTTCAAAACAATAAAAGGGATGACAGTTATTTGCGTGAGCACCGTTTTCATCACTTCTAAACTGTTGTAATTCGATTTTACAGGCTAAATAACAATAACATATATCCGGAATCACTTTACCGTACACGTGACATACTATGAGTACAATATAAACCGTTTTCCTTGCCTATCACTTAGCAACAGAGCTGCCGCGAACGCGTTAACCGATCACCTTACAACAAACACATGCACTGCAGTATTCCTCGAACACAACTACACCAAATACATAGAAACGAACCTATCCATTTGCCATAGTGTTGGAATAGGTTAGGTCTTCATATGCACAATCTGTGTAAAACAAACCCAGTCAAGAAGCCGCTATTCAGTCTGTGCATTTTCGAGAAATTAAACTGGCATATTTTAAAGCATAAAGAGGACTTAGGGTTTTCACTGGCGAAACATTTATACGAAAACATATCGCCTTCCCTCTCATTCCTGAAGAGAAAACTGAGAAAAAGCAATGATATACCCAGAACAAAGATAGGTGTAACTCTTACACTATTTTTAATTTTTAATTTTATATATTTTTATTTAAAAACTCACATTATCGTTAGTTCAAATACGTTAATGTAAATTATTTCTACGCAAAACATGCAAATAGCTTTCGTCTGGATAGATATGTAAATGATGGACGTAAAAACTACGAGACAGCGCTGCGCCGTTATCGTATCTAGTCATTCAGACGAGGGTTTCTATTCTATTATTTAAAGTTTTATAAAACTTCTAGCTGTCGCCCGCGACTCCATCCGCGCGGAAAACTTAATTAGTAACCTATGTGTTATTCGTGATTATGTTCTACATCTACGCCAAATTTTAGATACGAGTCGATACATCCAACCATTCGTATTTACAATGTTAGTAAGATTTATAACACATTTAATTTTAAGAAATATTTATTAAACGAGTAGAAGCTATACTAACTATCAATTAGGCTACATGTGAATTGTAATTTTTAAACAACATTTGGCAAACAGTACCTACCTAATACACTCCTAACAGACATTGCCACAAAATATGCTCAGGATAACGAGTCAAAGAAACTACTGTACCTTCTACTAAAAAATTCTACGGAGATCACAATAATTTGCAAACTTATTCTTATAGCAATATTCTATATATTGCAGCTCATTTAAATTCGTGTAATTCACTTGTTTATTGCATTCTACAATAACAAAAAATTGAATACTATTTACAGAGAGCGATAATGTTATTTACTGTCGACACCCGTCAACCGGCAGCTGCTGGTTTAAACCGATCTGTCACCGTTTGACCACGATACAATCAACTCGCTAACGCCGTAATGAACAGATTCATGCTTTCTGCGAGTTTAACTGACTACACACATATAAAATAAACATATACGTAGTTATCTGGTTTTGTTTAACAATGAAAAGGATAAGTTTTTGTAGAACCTTCATGTGTCTCGGCAGTGAAATTTGATTGACACGAATTTACATAAAATTAAAAATTTTGTTGCAAGTGCTGGAATTGAGTACCACTCCACCACTATAAGATTCTGTGAACGTCACTGTAGCGTGCTTAGATAAAAAAAAGCTTTCGTTATAAAATAACCTAAGAAGGCTAGTAAATTCATCACCATATTCATAGCCTTATCCCACTCATGTGGGATCGGTGGACAAGGTTCTATAAATATTAAAGTTTTAGCTCTATTTTTTTAAAGCCAGCTGCTAATAAATTGAATATGGAAAATCTAAATTAGCTAACTGTATACAAGCCAAAGATCCTAATAACAAGAGCTTTACATTATTTGCAAATATTTTATTTTGCATGCATTGTAGATTTAGGTACGCATAACAATATGAATCATGACTCAAATTCTACGATTACACAAAACGACTCATGTATTGCACGTTAGCAAGTACCTGTGAAAAGCATATCGTGACATAGGAAACTTTGCATTAACTTGATAGATCTAATTAAAATTTGCGTATTACATTCAAGGACAGCAAATCCGAAAAATTATAAACACTACCACAATGGCCCAAGGACCATAGATTAAATAAAAAAGTCTTTTTAGCCGACTACGTACTTTTTTTTATAACAGAAGGGGGCAAACGAGCAGCGGGAACACCGAGGTGTTCAACGACGCCCATGGACATCAGCAATACCAGAGCAATACTTCTGCCATATTGCTGCCTAATAACCGTCTCTATTATTTGTGTGTGTGAAATTCTGGATTAAAAGCTAAAAGCTGTGACTCAAACTTTATTACGTCATGAATAGAACACAACTCTTTTCTCTATAGTGAAGTTTATTTCATAATGGTATAAATTAAGTTGCCTTTTTAATCGACGCTTAAGTTTCGTTTTGGATTAACTGTTAAAAAAATTCTAGCCTTTACAATAAACTAACTTCCTAATATGATTCTTATGTTAAATGTTGCTTACGCTAATGTATGGTTGATCGACAAACCATTCGTGATTGACATTTCTTCGATCTTCGTAATATGTTAAAAATGACACTGGTACTTTTTATTATACTGGTACACCATGTATATACCACGCAATTTTTGATTCGCATGTTACATGCACGGAGAACATTCGTCTAGAAAAGCGCGTAATCATGCGCACGCATGCACGCGTAAAAAAATATTGTCTGCAAATTTGATTAGTTTAAAAATTATTTACTTAAAAATGCAAATGATTTAAAATATGTCTCATGATATTTAAATACTATTTTTACATATTTTATTAATGTATTTTGTTTAATGTATTTTGTTCAATTTTCGTATTTTATTAGATTTAAATTACAAAAACAGAAAACTAAAACTAAGATCAAGGCATTATGTCTGTTACTTTGCTATACTTTTCAAATCATGTACAAATAATAATAATATTTATGTTACAAACATATTCATAGCTTAAAAAATATTTGTATTGATTTTCCTTAATCATAAAATGCAAGTCAAAGAAACTCTCTTAATATTTAGGTAAAGCCGTGAACACATAGGCTTAATAAATCCTATAAGATGTTTTAAGTAAATAAAGATTATGACCTTGTTTAGATAAATAAAACAAGGTGTGTATTGTTTGTTATGCAGTAGGACAAATGAAGCCATTTAAAAACTGCTGTAACAACATTGATATAATTATTTGTTCGGATCATTACAGTAAAGATAAGTCAACTCTACATTTTGAATTAAGCTATCTTAGATTGTCTTGCTATGATAAGATATTTATTACTGTAATCATGTCATTTAAGTGTTGATCTTTACTGTATTTAATGAATTTATATTAGAATTTTCTTTAAGAAAATGGATTTTGGGACTGTGCATATAAATACATTTCTTATTTATAAATTAATAATTTAATTTATAATATAAATGTAGAATAAATTAGTTAAGAATCTTACCTGGGGGGCTATCAGTCAGGATTGTAATACCAGTTGGGTCAACATGTGGGGGGAATGCCTCATACAGATCCGGCTCCTCTTCGAGCACGGCGGACAACATCGCGGAGGGCATTCCGGGTCGGACAACACTCACACACTTTCACTATGACTAGACACAACACAACACTGCACCAGAATCACTCAAAGTTCTTAGCTCGCTCGGAACTCACACTAATGAGCATCCCTGAGCCATCGCTGGACCATCACCCTTTAGTATGTCCTCTTCGATCTAAGTCAAATCTTGCTGCACCATTTTTAAATCTAAAACAGACAACACTCATATAATTACTGTAGACTGAAAAAAATATTTTATACCAAAATATAATCTAGAGATAATATTTTATCTATGTCGTAATGAAAGGGCTCCATTGACACGCAAGCTGAGGACTGCCAGGTAAATGGTTAATTGAATTTAAATATTGTCCCCATCAGCTGATTGCCGCCGCTGCCAGAAGGGGCTCGACAATATAAGTCTATTTTAAGAATACATGGCAGCTGATCGGGCACTCTTCAATGTCAGAAACGGGCGAGCGCGGAACGATTTCTGAACTCGAAACAAGAATTAAAATCTAGGGCGTGCACTTACCGAAATCCTGGCGATAAATGATGCGAAGCAGGATTTGCGACTCCGTATTTACCGCTTTGGTGTCCCTGCGGCAACTAAATCAAGTGGCTAGTTCCCGGCCCAACGTAATCTCGAATGGGATAATAGTTTCGAGTGGGAGCCGACGCTTCTGCTTTGTCACTTAACTCAGCCACTCGGTACATCACACAGATATATCTGATACTGACCATGCACACGGATGCATTGTGAGATCAATCACTGATATGCGGGATGATTCCACAACCCTTGATTCGACTAATCAGATTATTAATGTTTCCGGTGAAAGTCGCTTTTAATTTTAATTAAAGATATTTTTTATGGTGTGTTGACAATTTTGGTACAGTCTAGGTATACGTTTCAGTGGTAAAAAATTTACTGGGTGAAGGGAGCGGCACGTCTGCTTTATCCGCGATTTGCATGAACGTAAAACTACATAAAATGTATAGCTATACACCAGTCAGCAGTACACCGTCATTCAGTGTTCGGATTCGGTTCGGAGTTTGTCGAGTTTACTTTCGTGTATTTCTCAAAGAGTATAAAAAGATGATAGGTGCCTTATTTTGTATATGTATACTGAAAACCCCAAGAATACATCGGTCCCTATTAAACTATTAAAGAGATGGGATTTCCATTGGACATATAATATATTTGATAAATTTTCAAATTAAAAGTGCGACAAATATGTAAACGCGATGTTATCCGTTATCGCGAGTACATATTCCTCGCACTATGCATTTGTAAAACAATGAATGTGAAAATGAACAACGAAAACCTAGAATTTCTGCACTAGTTATTCTTTTACTTCACTGATTTCTATAAATGGAGAGGCGATTGCTTGGAAATGACAGCTTTTAATTCCTTCTTATTTAAAAGCTTTTGCTGACTCAACATGACAGCTAATTCTATGTTAATTTTTGTTTAGAATCCACACCACCACTTCAAACCGCTACCATCAGCGCCAAAATGGCGAAAATTAAATAGGCACAAAATACTCCATTCCATAGCCACTGCATTCATAGATGTCAGTGTTTTACTTCTTTAACGTTCTTCTCTATGGTATTCAACATAATTCTCTCTGGTCATCATTGTCATTGCTTCCAGTGTTGACGACATAAGCAATTTGTCAAAAATTAGGCTTCTTAGAATTGAAATCGGCGACAAAAGATTCAAATGGCGACTCGCCTTTTAATCTACTTGAGAGAAGCAGATGACGCTGACAACAGATGAAGCAGAATGCTTATGAAACTCTGATTTGATTTTAGTTGTGAAACGCTTAGTAAAACTAAGTTGTAACGAATTTTATAGCGATTGGGCTTCTTTGCTTGCTGGAAAAATTTCAATAGCATATTCGGAGTTGCTGGCAACACTGACTTATTGTCAAAACGAAACGAGTTGTAATTTCGTCGTTTTCATTTCGTTCAATTTCGTCAGTTTACATTTTATATTATAAAAAGATTGTTTATTATGAAGTATTTTCGGTAAAAATAATACGGAATCATGTCAGCTACGAAAACTGATTGTTTACAAGGTAATTATTGTGCTAAGCATTATAAATCGAATCATTTGTGGTTTATAAAGTTTTCATGAATTATTAATTTGCAGATACAGTGACAGTGTTAATAAATGCTATTGGGGATAGTGAAAATTCCGTAAATAATGTTGTAATTAAGTCCCTAACGAAAATAGCAAACATATATCCGAATGAAGTGATAGATATATTTAGTGAATTTTATAAGAATAGCGCCAAAGTCAACAATACGCAGCTGAGCAATATTGTTAAGTGAGTATTCAACAATTTTCTATTTAAATGGCTGAAAATAAGTCTTATAAGAATTACGTAAAGTCTTAGCCAATTGCTTCTGATCATATTTTCAATAACTTTAGTTTAATATTTTCATTAAATTTAGGCAAATGCTTTGCATTAACAGCTACGTATTTTACGCCACACATACATTTCACCTTTTTTTAGCTTTTAGTGACCTTGATAAAGTTATCAAGATAGCTATACATATTTAGAAGCAATTATTAGATTAAATAGCTGTTTAATATCTTGATCTATACAATAATAAAACTAAAACAAGTTTGCGCCTCTATTTAATTTTTTTTATTTTACTATATTATAGTACCGCAGATGAACAAAGATTCATGTAAGTTATTACATACCCTTTTTTATTAAATAAAAGTACTAAAATTACATTTTATTTCTTTATTAGTAAGCTCTTAGTCTAGAATTTTCCTTTTACAAGGTATTTACAAATGTTACTTGATACATATTGATATTCTTATAAATATTTTTGAATGTTTGTATTGTTTTTGTGACAAACTGTATTTTATGGGTATAAATATTCTTGATTTAATTTGTTTGTTAAAGTTGTAGTTGATTATATAGTTCATCAGATTCATTGAATTTAATTTATTAGAAATACATTCTGTATGCATTTTCATTACATTTTGATACAAATGTGCTAGTGACCAAATGTCCATATCAATAATTATACTAATAAGACAATTTCCATCTCTGACCATTCAATCATTTAACTATAATATTACTAGAAACTTAAAAGATACATAGCATTTAAAAGATTAAGATTCTTAAGATAAGATAAGATCGCAAAACTTCCTGCCTTGCGCAGCAGAATTGTGGAATGGCCTGTCCTCGGCGGTATTTCCAAACCACTATGACTTAGGGTTCTTCAAGAAACAAGCTTATCACCACCACAAAGGCTGGCAATGCATCTGCGGTTCCTCTGGTATTGCTGATGTCCGTGGGCGTTGTTGAACACCTCGGTGTTCCCGCTGCTTGTTTGCCCCCTTCTGTTATAAAAAAAAAGATGTGATCTGCTGCAAAATTAGTAATGTACATAAAGGACAGTCAAAGTAATACATTTTCAGTGCATCAAGATTGAGCACAAGTACTTAAGAGATCTTGGCAGCTCTTAACTTTGCTTGTGTTGCTGCATAGAACACAATTCGTTAAGAGTGCCTTGATCTTGAGTCGCCTAGATATTTGAATAGAACTACACTATGATAAATTTAACCTTATTAAATTGTGGATCAAAGAGGCATATAACACTTGAAAAGTTAAATGCTTTAGTTATGAATATTATGTACTGTCAGTATGTCTCTTCTTAGTTTGATAACTGTGTGGTAACAAGACTTTATATTGTGATTAACAGGGTTTTAGAACAAACATGTGTGAATCAAGTGAAGAAACTCAATTCAAAAACAGCAACGGATCTGGTGAATGCAATGCTTCGGGCAATGACGGAGAACACAGCTTACGAGCCTGTCATACAGATGGGAGCCTCGTCAGTGCTGGTTGCTGTCAGCCATGAGTACTTGGATATGGTAATTATTTATTTTAATCAACACTTTATACCAATTGAGTTATAACTCTTGAATACTTTGTTTTATATGGGCATAATAGTTTGGTAGATTTTCCGATTTAC
Organism: Papilio xuthus; assembly: GCF_000836235.2. Lineage (NCBI taxonomy): Eukaryota > Metazoa > Arthropoda > Insecta > Lepidoptera > Papilionidae > Papilio > Papilio xuthus. The sequence continues at coordinate 4,227,997 of NW_013533994.1, forward strand.
AGATTTTAAAATTGGCATTACAATAATTAATATTTAAAGTAAACCTGTCAGTTCGTGAATAGTAATAGTGACTTACATTTGTATCACACATTTTTTAATGAGTTAATTATTGAATGAAGTCCTAATAGAAACAGTAAAAAAAGAAAAAAAAGATATAGTACACTTGAGTAGATATAGATATTGGCAATAATTTAGTTACAGTCAGTTTCTGAGAACAAAATTCCCATTAATAGCATACTAGCTGTCGCCCGCGGCTCCGTGCACGCGGCTTTAAAAATAGATGTTGGCCGATTCTCAAACCTACTCAATATGTTCACAAAATTTCAAGAGAATCGGTCAAGGCGTTTCGGAGGAGTATGGAAACGAAAATTGTGACAGGAGAATTTTATATATAAGATTATTATATCTGCTATGTCAAAAAGATAGGGATGATATGTTTTAAATAGGGTTTTCGGTCTCAGAAACCTAGAGTAAGTGAAGACCGTAAATTTTGTGCAATATTTACTGTGTACTATCCTTGCTTTTATATATAAAACATAGTTTTTATCACAATTTGTTATTATAAACAATGTAAAACCAGGATCTTAATCTATACATATTGCATTCTATTTTTAAACATTACAAGCAGGATCATAACAGAATACATAAATAAAGGTCAAGATAAATATGTTTTCATTCCAAGCTCTGGAACAGACTGCATGATTCATATGTAAATGTAAATATATTGCATTTGTCTGTCCGCCATGTGCATCAGTTGTATTATCAATATAGATATCAGAGCTAGCTAATTTTATGACATGTGTTAGATATTAGAAGATTCTGTTACCACATATCAATAATTTACACATTGTTACAAAGTACTAATACTTTTTTTCTACGCATTTTTTTTTGTTTTACAATCTTTTAGTGTGGAGTCTAAAAGTCATCTGAAAGATGTTAATCTTACTTCTTCTTACGTACAAATACGAATGTTTAGATGGATGGATGTTTGTTTGTTTGAAGGTATCTCGGGAATGACTCAATAGATTTTGATGAAATTGGGCACACATGTAGAACATAGTCCGGAAGAACACATTGACTTCTTATTAAGTTTTTTTTTAATTCCACGCTGACGGAGTCGCGGGGGGCAGTTAGTAAAGTATTATAGGTGAAAAATATTTGCCTATGTGTCACTAAAAACTGTTATGACCATAGGTTTATTTTTGGAGACTACTTATCTTGGAAACAATTCACACAAACAACATTAAATGATAAAACATTGCTTGTATAATAAATTACAAACTGCCATGAAGTGATATACTTGTTATTTATTGATAGTCCAAAGTCTAAATGAAAGTGTTATTCCGCGAGTCAACAAGTGGTATAATCTTACATACAAAATATGTACATTCAAGTTGGAACAAGCAATTGCTACTTTACGAATTGTATGATATTGTATAGGTACTTAGGCTCCTCATCAACCAGCTGTCACCGGCGTCAGTGCCACACTATGCCATTGTTCACACATTGGGAACACTCGCTGCGGTCAACACGCACGACGTTGTGCCCCATATTAAGGAGATTCTAAGCAAAATGTTGCCCCTTCTAACTCTAGTCAAACAAGACGGCGTCAAACAGGCCTTCGCTTACGGTAAGTAGAGACAATGAAGAAGATAGGACTCTATTGAGATAGGTAATTTATAGTATTATAAACTTTTTTACAGCATTCGGTCACTTCGCAGTCGCCGTCGCAGAACAGATTGGTGACAATGTCGAGAATGATAATATTACATCCATAAAAGAAAATTTTGTTACGGAATTCTCCATAATATTTGATGTACTATACAACCAGTGGCTCTCATCTCATGAACCTAAAGTATCTGAATCGATATTGGAAGCGCTCGGCCCAATAACAAGACTGATATCTGAAAGGCAGTTCAACGAAACTGTAAACAAGTTTGTCCTTTCATTGCTGTCATTGTATCGAAAACCAGCATTAAACTTCTACTACATTAGTCAATGTATCTCTTATATGCTTTCACCGTCGACTTTGAATCCCAAGCTGACATTAAATGACAATGTAATAACTGCTATTAATCACGCCATGTTCAATTTGGTCCTTGTCGAACCGGATTATGATCAGCCGCACACTGTAAAAAATCATTTCGAAGTTTTAAGATGTTTCGATCACATGGCCGGACAGTTTCCAGAACAGACCATCGAAGGTCTCCTACATCACTGTAAAAATAACCAGGAAAAAGATAGAATGAAGGCTGTGATAATATTGACACACTTGACTACGTCGTCGCAAGTCTTTATTGATAAGTATGCTATCAAATTTATAGCTATTCTAAAAGTTATGATTACTATGGAACAAAACGTGAAAATGAAGAAATTGCTTATTAAAGCGATCGTAGGTTTAGTTTATAGAAATTGTATAACGACATCCGAAGATTTCTCTATGATAGAATTTATCATAAAACACTGCGGCTACGAGGGAGCTGCTAACATTCCTAAACACGACATATTAGATCTGCACGATACTTGTAAAAGTTCCTTAATACTTATGTGTAACACGGTAACGAGTGTTAGAACGCAATTACGAAATCTATTACTTACTGCGTTAACTGTTGAAGAATTTACTAGTTCAATGACTACAGTGAGTCATTGTTTAACTTCGCTTCTACAAAACAATTCCGATGTAATCGTAGACGAGCCCACAGACAAAGCTCTCGAAGTCAAAATAAGTGCAGATTTAGTTTTTGTTAGATGCATAACACACATCGTCGATCCTAACGAGAAAGAAAAGAATAAGAGTTTGTTGATATTCTTGGAGGAGTATTCCGGCGATGTTCATAAGAATTTAAAGAAATCATGGACGGTCGAAATTCAAAGATTGTTAAAGTTTGTAGATAAGAATGAATCGAGGGATCAGTGGCATGGCATGTTACTGGACATGTTGGTGTCCGCCATCGAACAGGTGAACAGCAACAAATGGGTGGAGACGATAGCGACACTGATTTCACAACAGGTTCTAAGCAAGAAACAGTCTCCAATGATAAAAGGTGTATCCTTACAGTACTTGGCTATCCTATCTTGTCACATGTCTAACGCAGCGGCCGTCGAGAAAGTCTTGAAAATAATACTCTTCTCTTTAAAAGCGATACCTTTGGAGAGTTGCGATTACGTCAGCAAAGCAGTCGGAATAGCATCTAGGCAGCACGGGGAAGACGTCATGAATGAGCTAGATGCTATCTATAAAGAGAATGAAGCTAAAAGAGGCAGTAAAATATTTAACTTCCTTTCGCCGAAAAGTTCCAAAAACGAAACGGAAATTAGTGTAGTTAAATTTGCAGCTATATCTTGTTACGGAAAAGTGGCCAACGAATGCTTAGACGTACACGTTTTAGCGCGTCTCGGGGAAAATGTAACATCTATTCTGCACGAAACATTGAAGTCCAATCCTCCTTTTGACTTGTGCAAAGCGAGCGTGACAACACTCTACGAAATAAGTAAGGCGCTTCAACCCGCGTCACATCATAACATCACGCTGCGGAATCGCTGGCAGTTATTAAATGCTGTCTTATCACAAATTTACAACTCAAACATTGACGGTCGCAACGTGGAACTGTACCCGATAATAGTAAAAGCTTCGAAAGCCTTAACTAAATTACAAAAAGGGATATTACCTGAAGAGAGGAATACTATACTGCGAGTTCTATTCGGAAGTATCTTCGAGGAACTGTCATCATTTAAGGATAAATATGAAATAGATGGGAACAGGGATAAGAACGATTTATTGGCTAAAACTTTGAACGATTCATTGACGTTACTGCACCAACTGATTAGAGAGTTGATAATACAATCGACATGTTTGAGCACGATCGATGATCTAGTCGGTCTTCTGATGGAGTGGATACGCAGTGAAAATGATGAAATCAGATCTGCTTCCATGCTGATCCTTCAAGTAGTTTTCGACTCTTACATTAAAAATGTAAAGCTAAATTATGAAACTCCAAGTAAATTCGGTCAGATGGGATATCTACTAGGGATACTGGTTCCGGGCGTCGCCGACACTAACTTCCAAGTGAGACTGACCACAGTGGATTGCATCAAATTGATAATTCAAACGCAAGATTTGTACGAAGGACTTATTGTCGAAGCGGACAATGAATGTATGGCGAGTCTCGCTCACCTACAGAACAATATATTGACGAATGATTTGAATATGATAAGTGATTACTGCACGATATTGTGCGATACAATATCATCTAAGATACCTCATCATCACACGATGCAGTTTATAGAGAGTTTATTAGAGGGTTACGATAGCCAGGAGTACAGGAGTGTAGGTATCAGTGCGGTGCTGAACGCTCTCTTCATGAAGAAGGGTCAAGATCTGTACCAGAATATTGAAAGGATAGTGGAGGTGATGCTGACCACGATGGACGAAGTGAACGAGGATGCCATGACCAGGCTGCTGTCGCCGCTGACGTCACTAACGCGGCACCACTCCAACGCGGTCACCGCTGTACTACTAACGCAGAAGTTGCCCTTGAAACCGTAAGTTTTTTATTGTTATGAATTTTTTATCAAAAGAATTTATCATTTATTTTTATCTGAGTGTCTTTTTTTAGATCAGTGATGGCCTGTTGGCGATGTCTAGCGAGCGATGAAAGTCTGTCAGAAGCTATCATAGACAATTTCCTAAGGCTGATGACGTCTATCGAATTGTACGAGGATCCCTACCATGTTACTGAAACTCACATCGCTGCGTTGCAGCCGCTTACTGTGAGTTTCATTATATTTCCTAAATACTTATAGAAAATTTGTTTTGATATTAAAAGTCCTTTTTCTTTGTATTTTCAGCTGATAAGCGCGCTCGGTGAAATGTTACAAGTGGGCACAATGAAGGCGCTGTGTATCGCGAAGTTCTCGGACATGTTCACTGTACTGTACACGACGCTGGCTTGTTACCTGGAGGCGGCGGCGCCTGCCTACACCGTGCCCACTGGCGGCCGCGAGCGCTTCGCCATCGTGCCCAACAGGGACGCCATCAAACTCTCCCCCGCCAAGATCACTGTTCACACCTTCAATGCATTCCTAGACCAAGCTGATTGTCAAAAGGTATGTGCTGGTTAGATTTTTTTGGATGTTGTGCTGCAAAAATTTATCTTTCAATTATTTTTTATAGAAAAAAGCTGCAATTTCGAGATAGTGAGGTGACCATGGCGCGAACGCAATTGAATTATTGTTTGATTTGGTGACCTTGAAAAAAAGTTGTTACGTCCGTTTTCAATATCTGTGACAATACATAACTGTAGGTGAGAGAGGCGTGCTCGTTGTGCCTGTCTGTGGAGCACGGCGAGGGCACGCTGTGCGAGCTGGCGGCGCTGCTGGCGGGCGCGCTGGCTGGACCTCGGCTGGCGAGCTGCGTGGCGCGGCTGGCGCGGTGTGCGCGCGCCCCGCTGCCCCCGCAGCGCTGCGCCGCCGCCGCACTGCTCGCCAACCTGCTCGACCATCGGTCTGTACATACAAATATTACAACAATGGTGACAATACATAACTACCACACTATTTCAAAGGAAAGACATATTTCTTTTTTAAAAATACCTCTTTGTTTGTTTTTTTGTCTTTCAAAAAGGTTGGCACCGGCAACTAATTTACATACTCATTTTTCTACTTAATTTGAAAGAAAAATAGGCGTCTATCAAAATGAAATTGAATTATACAGTAATAGAGCTATGTTAAATTTCAGTTGCAACGAGAAGCCGGTGTTGGCGGAGACGATCCTGGCGACGCTGAGCACGGGGTGGAAGGACGAGAACGCGCGAGTGCGCGCTGCCAGCCTGCGCGGCGCCGCCAACGTCGCGCGTCTGCCGCCCGCACTGCGCCCCGCAGCACTGCCCGCAGCGCTCAGCGCGCTCAGCCAGGGCATCGATGCACACAAGACACAGTCAGTTCTTTGCAACACTCTTTTGATCCTATGAGATAGATGCATTCTTAGACAATCCATTTATATTATCTTCTATCGGTAATTAAATATTCTTCTCTGCTTTTATTTAATTAAATGTATCAATAAACGTGTTTATTACTTCCTAATAATTTAGGTCCTTCGAGTCGGATATGTCTTTACTGATTACGATCATTCTTGCGCTAGCTACTAGCTTTAAAATCGTTAATAAACATTTTGTTTCAGATCTCCGATTGACAACGTGCCCCTGGCCGCCATCCAAGGTCTGAGCCGTTTGCTGACTGAGCTGGAGACGTTGGACAAGGAGTTTGATCGCGAGCTGCTGTCCATATCTCAGAAGATACGTCCCTTCATGAACACGGAGTGCGCGCAGCTGCGGGAGGCCTCCATCAGGTTGTTCGGCATCATCGCCTCCAGAGTCAGCTCGGAGACACTCATAGAGCAAGCTGTTAGCTCCCTGCCCTGCTTCTTGTTGCATTTGTGTGATAACAATCCTGCTGTTGTTAGAGTGAGTTTGATATTTTATATGCTTAATTACATTGATTTAAGTTTATTTAAAAGTAAAAAGTAATTGAACATAAAATATATATATATATATATATATATATTATGTTGAATAGCTACATACCATATATAAATTCTGGGGTAAACAAAGTTATCAAATGTCGCCAAAACTAGCCACTGTGATATTTGAAAAGACATATTTATTCCAGGCGAGTAAATTCACATTACGTGAAGTATTCAAAACATTGAAAGTAAAGAAGTCGAATGATTTCGTGCAAGCGCATCTCGTGGACGAGGGGCGGCTGTACCTGGACGAGTTCCTGGGCGCGCTGCTCCGGCAGCTGGCGGAGGAGATGCCTCGCTGCGTGCCCTCATGTCTGCAGGCCGCTGTTAACTACCTGCACTGCATCGTCGAGGAGATGAAGCCACATCCCCCGCTCTTGTTAGGTCAGTTGCAACTTTTAATCCAGTAAGTGATGTTTGCTGAGGTTTTAGACCCTTATAAAAAGGGTGGGAAAGAAAAATATTTCACATCACAAGCATAAAATGATTTAATTATGAAATTTTATTTAATAACTTAACATTTTCCTCAGGTCTACTATACGCGGAACTTTACCGTATACAAGAGAAGACATCAGAAGATATAGATCTAGATCCAGATATAACAAAAAGTGCTAAATCACGCTTACTGCAGTTGATTAAAGATCCCAACCCAGCTGTGAGACAGAACTCGGCGCTCGCTCTCGCTAATATATGTCTCGTCTGTGCTCACCATGGATGACCTCATGAGGTCTTACCACGAAGACAATATGGCCATCAGTATGACCGTATGGTCAATATGGTCATACGAAATACACGCTATGTATTGAAGTAAATATTTGAAATTATTAAGACATTTAAACACAACAAATATGTAGTCAGAGTAATTCCATTTGCCGCAATCATACATCTACATACAAAAATGCTTGTCACTTGGCAATATGATGAAAAGAGACAGACGTATTTTAACTAATATTTATCTCTCGCTCACTCATTCGGTATTCAAACATCATCAATTAATAGACGTCGCTAGGTTCTAGATCAGTGTGTTCCCAAACTTATTTTGTGTACTGCCCATTTTGAGATTAAACATTTTTTCACAAGTTATTGTTGAGAGTCGAGAGCTCATGCATCGTTGTCTAAGAGGCCTCCTAGCTAAATAAAGTTACAAATCACCCCCCAGGCCTCTACACAACGCCCCCATTTTCTTTCTGGGTCTCTTACCGCCCCCCTTGTGACCTGCAGCGCCCACAAGGGGGCGTTATCACCTACTTTGGGAAAGATTATTCTAGAAATTGACATTTTTCATACACAATTTATGTTGCTATTTAGATGCATTCAACACTTCATATGTTTGATTTGTATGTTATGCTATTAACTGCAATTTTATCACCTATTTGGTGTTACCACATTATTCATCATCAGCTCACTATACATCCCCGCCAAGGGGCTCGGAGCCTACCCTAAATTAGGGGTGAATACCACATTATTATTTAAGTGATTTTGTTGACATATGTTTTTAAATAAGCTAAGGACGTAAGACATGTTTGCCTTGAAATATGTAATTATTTTTTGTAACTGTTCTTTTGATTTCAAAATTAATTCCAACACACGTCATGCTATTACGATTTTTCGTGTAAAAGTGAATTTGGAAGTGTCGGCAGTGCACGTGTTATAAAAAAATATTTTATATTTATTGAATTATACGCAATTGCGTTTATTGTTTAAAAGTCTATAATAAAGTCTTTGACGAAAGTGTTTAGTGAGACTGAAAAAAAAATTAGAAAAAAAATCGAATAAAAATACTGTAATTTAGTCGGTTTGTATGAAATTGTTAACCAATCTAGTTATATTTTTAATATTGTTATATATATTGTTAGCTTCCTATATTTAGTGACAAGACATATAGGAGATAAATATCGCATAAAAATTAACCACCAGTCTGATTAAATGGCGTCGTCAGGGGTGGGGGGGGTTAGAGAGGGGTAGCTGTCGATTGGAAATGTTTAGATATCTGAATGAATGGATATTAACAGTTAAACAGATCTCGCTGAAATTAATGATAAATATAAAACACAGTTTGGAAGAACAAATAGACTATTTATTAAGTTGTTTTAATACCGCGCGGACGGAGTCGCGGGCAACAGCTAATATAAAATGCATGTAAATATTACTTTCTTGAATAAGATTCCCCCTCCCCTTAGACTTGGGTCTAGATCATCGGCTGGCGACGTCCATGTGACCTACAGTTTAATGTTAATTTCAAAAGACATGTTTTTATTATGTTTTACTAAAAAAAAACTGTGAAAATTATACCATATGTAAAATATGTTTTTTTATATAAATAAGTTTTATAAAATATTGTTATTGTATTATTTCAAAATTATTTTTTATCGAATATTTGTGATATTTGATTTTAAGTTTGATTTAAAGACGTTTTTTATTATGTTTTTTTTTAATGTGCTGTTTTATATAATCATGAAAAGCCTTATGTAGTGTAAGTAAATGTTGAAATTAAATTAGAATTGTATATGAACGTTATTAAGCTTAAAAAATAAATTTGAATCTTGAAATGTTTTACTTTATTTTTAAATCAACATTTATAATAAAACACATATATAGAAGTTAAATAAAAAAAATATTTTTTTTATAAAAGACAGTTAAACCATAGTGCATTTACACAGTCTATGTTAATCAACATTTGTCTATGGTGAGATAGGTTAAAAATCTATATTTTTTACGTCTTGTCTCGTTTTGGTTTCGTATAGAGCCAGAATACTTTATTGGCGTCGCAGTAGTCCCTGATCTGCCGCTGGTCCCACGACGTCGTCTCCATGCGCCATTCCGGAGATACGTAAGGCGGCTTGTATTTTGATATCGTTAACTATTAAAAAATAATAATTAGTGACGTCATTTTAATCTAAAAGAAAAGATTAATGTCAAAAAGATCGCTACTACGATTAAAACCGTCAGGTGCGGTTTTAACAAATTAATTTAACTTGTAAGAGCAAAATAGTCTTCAAACGATTAACGATTTTGGTCCGAAAAGCATTAGTTTGTGTTGTAATATTCACTACATCGCAACTCTACTGCATATTTTTCGTATATATCTATACAAATTACCGGAGCTGCCGGTGAATATTTCCCGAGCAACGGCGCCACGACATTTGACACCTCGGTGACAGGTTCGTAATCTATGGTCATTCGCGTTGTGTACGAACTGTTCATAAGCAGGTTCCATTTACTGAAAATAAAAGCGTTTGGTATAGTTCCGTATGTATTTTGCATTTTTTCTACTATAAACTTAAATTTAGGTAATATTCTTCATAATATTGTACTTACTCCTGGTCTTCGATATCATCCATACTAATGGCGGGAGTCATGACGAGTCGCGGTCTCGTTTTTCTGACACTCTCCAATTCTAAATCTTTTGGTTTACCCTATAAATAACATTAGTTTAAACTATATTAAGCAATCGATGCCACAATACTTTTAAAAGATAAACATAGGAAATGTCTGACTTACCGTAGGTCTCTAAGACCAACCAAAGAAAAGAAAGACCTAAATCTCAGCATAAAACGTATCTTTGTCTATGACAAAATAGAGATAACAATAAGTTTTAACTGGTGATTTTGGTCTCAGAAACCCACGGTTAAGGCATGAGGTTATGTGAAATTATTAACAAATGATTGATTCATTATTTAAAATGTGTACTAACATAAGCTGGTTGGATATGATGTGGATTTGTACGTAAAATAGCTTTTCTTGGAATTGTAAAATCAAAAGGTGCTCTCTCTCCATCCCATTCCCTCATCGTGTGAATATATTTAACATATTTCCATTTCTCTCGGATAAAAGGTTTTTTCTCTTGGTACACAGTTTTTATGAACGGTTTGATCGCACTTTCTCTGTAATCATTGGCCATAGTAGTCTTATAGTCGTTTATCATAGAATCTAAAACTTCCTGTCGAGTAGTCATTGTTATGTTTTTGTAAACACTATAACTACGTTGAATTAAATCAAATCGAAAATAAAATACTCAAAATAAACACAATTACAAAAGAAACCTCGAAAATATGTTTATCAAATAAATTTCTTGGATGACATAAAAACGTCATATTTTTATTTCTAACGGTTATTTATGAAAATAGATTATATTTAAAGTTTATTAAAGACTTGAAAAAGGAGATAACATGTGGAACTATGGTAAAATTCATGCGCCCTATTTCCCTAGGAACCTTTGCGAAAGGCGGAGAAATTAGCTTAGTTTAAAATTTTTGTTTGGTGTAAAACAAACTTAAATGAAACTACATTGAAATGTAATAAATTTATTTAAATTAAAACAGTAAGTTTAACAAATAACTAAAATTATAATTAAAAATCTTATGAAACGTATAAGCTAATCAAAAATACCACTGAAAGTCCATCAGGTTGACGTGACCTGTGAACTGTTAGGTTGTGTATACTTATGTACAAAATTCTATAATAACTTTATAAACTAATTAATTCGCTAGACATCATTTAAAAACATAATCTTCATATAAACTTCTGCTGAATAAACTACATGACTCTTAAAAACTTTACCTGAAAAATAAATAAAAAATATTATTAAACAAATTGAAGATCTGTTAATGGAGATATCTAGGACATTTAAAATCAAGGAACTTACCTCGATAGTGACAAAACATTTGTTGAGTTCAATACTGCCTCCGTTTTGTCCAAAAATGCATTGTCGGCTCGCAGTGGCTTCTTAATTGTTTTCTTTCCCATTTCATGGAGTCCATACGCCATTCCGGCGCTATGGTAGGTGGCGCTAACTTCGGAAGGTCGACCTAGAAATTAACAAGGTTTAAATGTGAACTCGGAAGTACATCGAGCTAAAGGTTGAATCCTAACAGTTATGATTCTCTTTTTAGCGTGTACCTTTTTCCAGTAAAATCCACATTAAGCGACTCTGGCGAAACAGCGCCAGTGAAATCAAGGATCAAGGTATTTTATGTTGTCACACAAAAAGAGAAGATTTTCACAACAAATTAGGGTAGGGCGTCGGACAGAAAGGGGAGTCACAGGTCTGCGAATTACACAATCTCACGTAATCCTGGTAAACCCCCTTCCTCTCCAAAGGGTAAAAAAAGAGGGCGCCTTAGAAATCTCGTCCACTGCGCTATTAGCAGTAAAACTGGCATTGGGACTAGAGTAGTTACAAAAGTAGGCTTACCACTCTTGGCGGAGCGTACTTCTCACATAAGGGCGCCTTTACTTCGGGCCGATCTCGAATGAAGCGGAATGCTTTCCTTGATTCCGAAGTATAAGTACTCTCCATCAGAATGTTTCGGGTTCTAAATAGTAGAAATTATTATATTTCACTCTTTAGTATTTTAAAATTTAGATTATTGTTTTTTAAAAGCAATTTATGATTAAAACTTACACCTTGTCATCGACGTCGTCCACGACGACAGCAGGTGATATGATGAGACGAGGTCTTGTTTTTCTGACCTCATCAGCTCTCAAATCAGGTGCCTTTTCCTAAGAGGAGTTAGTCAAGATTGTTAAGCCGGGTATAAACCGATTCGCTGTAGAAGTTAGGTAAAATTTTTAGAAATTTTACTTACGAAAGGAGGTTGTATATGATGTGGGTTTGTTTGTAATATTGGCTTCGGTCCAATCAATAAATCGAAAGGTACGCTTTGCCATTCTTTTAGAGTCTGAGTATATTTAATAGTAGCTTCCCTTTTCTTTTCTACGTTAACTGTTTTTGTATGCTTATTATCTTTGAACACTGTTTTCGGGGTCGGCTTTAAATCGTATACTTGGTAGTCTGTCCTCGAAGTCGTTAAATAATCGAATGTTAAAGAATTAACTCTCTCGTTGCTGACAGACATTTTTAAAAGTTATAAATATTTGAAATATAAATTCCAAACTGTCGTAACTGTCAATGACATTTAAAAAGTTTTTTTTTTAATTTTATGACCTGGTAACATAGACCTTTGGGTCATTTAAAAAGTGTCTAAATGACATAAACATAGATTAGTAATAGACGAAAAAAAAAACAAAAAAAGGCCGTTCATTGAATTAATAATTGCAGCACCAAGATTTTTGATTATCACTCGCCTCGCCTACGTTTCTTTAGTTAAAATTATAGCACGTGAAAAACCATATAGAATATCGTTTTTGTTCCAATGCGAATCAAAATACAAAAGCTTTGAACCTTTCTCTGTATCAATTTTTTTCAGTCCAAATGTTTCTTAGAATTGTTCGAAAGTTGTTTGAAACAAAATATGTTAGTTTAAGCTTTAAATTATGTTATTTTAGCTATGTTTTTTGTATGGTAAAAGTAAATAAAGATACAGTTATATTTGTTATAATTTATTAAGATTTCAATATTTAAAACAAAGACTATAACCGTGGATTTACACTGCCGGAATATGAATCGTTTGTCAGATATATCAGCTGTGAACACCCACGGTTACATTCAGAAATATATTACAATGAAAGAAAAGGTTTTAAAAAAATAAAATATTCATATATTTATCACATGTTTAGGTAAAACTTGCATAAAATCGTACAGAGTATCGTAAATCAAATGATTTTTCTACATTCGTTATTAAAAATTAAAAAAATGTAATAAACATTATATTTTTAATAGAACATTTTCAGAAATGAAAAGTTAAAAAAAATATAAATTTATACATTTATGAAGATAAACAAATTATATAAAAAAAATCACATCCTAACAATATATTGGCATATCTTTGTTTATATGAGATCGTATTTGTTTTATAAACAAATTAAGTAGCCACCTTCACCTAAATCAAGTTATTCCATTTAAAAATATTGATAATTAAATGTTTGGCGTTGACTCAGAATCGCTAAAAATATTTTTATAATGAATTTAATGGAAAAATATATGAAGAAATTATTTGATATAAACAGTTGACACATCATTGATATTAAAGTCTATAAGAATGAAGATATAAGTTTAAAAATTCACTTGCACAGATATTTCTTAAGGATACGACATATTAAAATATATCAGTTTTCTGATTGTATACTCTTTGACAGAAACTAAATTTTATCTGTCAAATTTGACAGATAACCTCAACTTGACAGATGACAACTATGTCATAATTATCCAATAAATATATTTATTTCTTAAATAAGCCCCTTAAATGCATTCCCTAGAATAAATATTTTTACACCTATCATTTATAAAGGACGCAAAATTGCCATTTCATTAAAAGGAAGATAATCAAGAATTAGAAAATATAAATCCCTGGAGACCAATAATGTTATATTTTAAAAATCTCTATTTACAATATAATTACATAACATTTAAATATATTACAATTTTCTAACTAATAAATAGGTAACATTTTAATTATTATACATTAAATACAGAAGTGGTCAACCTTTTTTTACTTAGCGCTCACGTCCAGGCGCCTCGCCTACCAGATTTTTGCGGCGCCTTTTTTTTATATCGGAGAAAATCTTCCAAACATAAGATATCTTAGGCGGCACTGCAGGCGCCCCATTATGCAGGGCGCCCTGGGCGGTCGCCCCATCTCGCCCTATAACTCTACTGCCCACCGCGAAAGATGAATCGTCCACAAGTGGGCAAAGATAAACAGTTGACTACCACTGCACTATAATTTATATGTGAAAATAATTTCTAATAAATAAATTAATACAGGAAAGTTATGCTTAAAACTAAATGCACACAAAATGGCGGGCAAGTTGACAAATCCGCGTAACCTCAATAAGGAAACGTGTGCATCAAAAGGATCAACATAAATAATGAAAATACAACGATATACTTTGGGGGTAAAGTCTTGGCTTGTATATATATGAGTGGTGGTCAATCTGGGATGTTTATTTCAGCCCAGAGTGGGCAGTGTGGGGAGGCGGGGCCGCCCCACGACCAGCCGCGCGGGATGGCCAGATGGCTGAGGCCGGAGCGGATGGCCGCCGCGCGCCCGTTGCAGCTGCTGGTGGCCACCTCGCCCGCGGACAGGATGGCGCTCTGGCCACCGCTGTTTACGTCTACTTTAGTCGGCACCGATTCATCCAACACCGACTCGCAGTTCTTTAACACTGAAAACAAAACAGAGATGATGGTGTAAGGATGGATATTTGTTTTCTTCTATCTCCAGAAAGGCAAAAAGGATCTCGCTGAAATGCACATTTAATTTTGCACGGACGAAGTCGCGGACAACTGCTATAGACTATATGATCACAAGTGACTTTCTCCGCTGACAGATGACGTAGGTACTTTCGCAAACACTCGGCAGAGTTAACTGATAAAGCACTGAATACTGCAGCCTGTAGATATGACAACGCGTACGCAATGCAGTGTCAAGAACATTACATCATTGCAACAAAAATAAATATTTCGCTTCAAAGAATAACAAATGACGGCATTATTTGTTTTATTAATAAAATATGTTGTGTTTTGTCGTGATATGAAAATATTTACGGATTGGAATTATCAGAGAGACGATGTAATTGTTCACTTTTACTTATTGCAAAGAAAGAAAATAATATGTTATTTACCGAAAGCAATATGTGACAATCTTATTTACAAGCCAAAACAAATATAGACTTTCTATTAACGTAAAAGGTTCGTAATTGTAATGTGAAAGGTTTGTTATATAAACTGAATATATACGATTGCCAGAAACAAGGTTATTTACCTTTTTATTTATTAGTCACAATTGGCACGAAGTGGGACATGTTGAATACTTTTATTTGCAAAAATTCAAAGGTTACGTTATGTTTTGTGCCAATTTAAATAAATTAATATTATTAGCATTAAACTTATAATAATTATAACATAACATTTAAACCGTAAATGTTTCTAGAAGTAAAAAAAATGAACTATTAGATTTTTTAATAATCAGATTAGGATTTCCATTAGCTTTAATTTATGCATCTAGCATATTCTGATACGTGATTACCTAGATATCTCATTATTGATTTAGCGCTGACCGCGTTTATTTATTTACCCACTTTATTACCAGTCCACAGATCATTATAATACAAAGCCGCTTGTTAATTGATTTATCAATTTGTAGCGTGGTACAAGTGACGAGATACAGATTTTTAAATTGCAACACAACTGATATTATCTTTTAATTTCATATGTTAAACAAAGAAAGCTATGCTAAGCTGAACACTTCTTTGGTTATAAGACCTAAAGAAACAATTGAACTCTATAACAATCAAAGTTAGTTATTTTTGTTTTGTTTGTTAAATGCTCGTAACTCTTGTTCAACTTCTGGTTGTAAACGACCTCATGGATACTTCTGAACGGATGCAACTCGGCCCACGACTACAGGCTGGAAACCAGCTCAGTACACGCTCAGCCTGCATTGTTCTCGTCTTTTTTGTTAAATTACTGTACAAGATGTACTTTCGTTTCTTATGACAAAAAATATATTTTTTTAATTTTTTTTTTATTTTAAGGCGTATTGGTAATATAACATAAGATAGGAAAATATTGTTTAAGTCTACAATATACCAAAGCCAGTCTTTTGTTTTATCTTTATAGACATTCAGAAGTATTTACTTCTATCAAACTTCGAAGTTTCTCTTATAACTTGTACCATATGAAATGAGTAAGATCTCATCAAGAACACGATGTTTTACAACAAAGGATGCACAGCTGCGTCATTACAACGAATAGCGCTGATAGCTCTAGATTGTTATTGACTTTACGCTACGCGTTATTCGATATAGTCAAGGACTAGGCGTAAATATATACAAATGTTCACGTATTGACTTTAGAATTGTATATATAGTGCGTTAAGACGACTCAATTTTCTGAACAAGAAGTTACAAATGTGCCACTAAATTATGCTCCTTTAAACTGAGGGTCTTATTCACTTTTATAGGAGACTAGCATTCGCCCGCAACTCCGTCCGCACGATATTTAAAAAAACTGAATTAGTAGCCTATGTGTTCTTCCAGATTATGTTCTACATCTATGCCAAGTTTCATCCATCCATCCATTCAAACATTCGCATTTATAATATTAGCAAGATGAACTCGTATGTCAATTCTAGTGTCAGAAATCATGTAACGGGATGTGAATCAAAATTTTAAGACTTTAGGCTACACTAGTAATATTGTACGTAGTACTTACAATGTATATTATCCCATCGATGGAAATCTCCTGCGAAGAATAGCGGCAGCTTGCAGGCGAGCGCGAGCACCGCCACCCCATCCAACCGAGCGCATTGCTCCTCCACCAGCGGCTCCTGGCACTGCACGTTCACCATGATCACTGGACGACCGCATATTAGGAATACTACAAAAAAAACCATTTTATGTTAATGAAAAAATCAAAAAACTCGATTCACTTGTCAATATCGCTTCAGACGTTTAGGCTATAAGAGATCTTTATCTATTTATATAAACAGCATAAGTCTTCATACATAAGTAAAGAAAGATTATTCGCTTAAATCAGTAGAGTAAAAACAGTAATTAGTAAGTTATACACAACTAAGTCTACGTCGATTTCTTAAAGGCGTTTGATAAAGTATTACTTATTAAAATGAGCAATAAACGAATTATTTTCTTATTACGAGCATTAAAACGGACTGATTAATGTCGATTTCTGATCTGATTAAACCTTACATAGAGTCTTGAAGAAATATTAGTCTCAACTTTCGAAAGTAGACTGCGGTGTACCTCAAGGATCCAATCTGGTGCCGATTGTATTACCTTTCGATTCCTAATATGTACTATCCAAGACTATTACTTAATACATAATACGATAACATGTTACATAATACAAGAATATTATTGTCATAAACATATGGAACGTCTATATTGGTATATGTATTGATTTTGTATTACTCATAAAACACAGCAGCGGTTTGTGATAAAAGCAGATTTATAAGTTCATCAACGACACATGATAGTTTATGTAATATAATAATGTATTTACAAGTTGTTATGTATAACAAAATATATATATTCCGAACACATTTGTCTTCGTAATACATTTTGTCTTCGCTTTATTTTATACTCTTGGTCACAAAGACTTTTAAATATGTACATGCCTTTGGCGTTATCACATTATGACAATTTCTTTTATTATCTCGACTTTAAATAAATCATAGTCCAATAAACGGTTAATCCTTTAACAACACAGACAGACAACAAACATTTGATAGTAATGTTTGTTATAGTTTTAGAAAAATATTGAACATTAAAGACAATTTAACTTGTATTATTAAGTTGTCTTTTTCTATATTTCAGGTTATTTCTTATCCGTCTTCAGTCAATAAGATGATTTTATAATACTTTTTAGTTTCAAATCCAAAGAAAGTTAAAGGTTTACGTAAAGAATGTTGTCCTGACCACGACTAGTAATGAGTTAATGGCTAGGTAATTGTCTCATTGACCCAGTTTGATAGTAAGGTTTCATAGTTACGAAGAATTCTCAAATACCAAGAAAAATTCTATTTGTCAAGACGTTGACTTTAAGGTAAAAAGAAGAGTTTTAAATTGATTCTTTATTTAGACAAAATGTGAATGAGACTATAATTAGGCTTATACGAAGATAACTAAATCTAGAATAATAAGTTATATGACTAATTTGAAGATATATTGTGAAACGAGGCATAAAAATACTAAAGTTCTTAATTATCTTGTAGTATGTAAATTTACTTATTTAGAGCGTCGGTGGCTCAGGGATCAAGCACTTGACTTGCGATCTGCAGGTCTTGGGTTCGAATCCCGCCATGTACCAATGTGTTTTTCGATTTCCGATTTACATATGTATATTTATCCGACGTTCTTTTGGTGAAGGAAAACATCGCGATGCAACCTGCACATATCTGAGAAGAAATTCAAAGATATGTGTGAAGTCAACCAACCCGCACTTGGCCAGCGTGGTTGACTATGGCCTAATCACCCTTAACTTAGGGAGGGTCCGAGGCCCTCGGTGGGGACGTATACTGAGCTGATGATGTAAATTTACGGTACATATGACTTCCCCCCAAGCCAACAATTCGTGTAATGAAAAAACAACCATAAAATCTACACAATAAGTGTACAAATTGGTTGTAGAAGACTTTTTGCATGTATTTTTGCAACACAATCGAATAATTTTAACAACGCGTAACCGCTATCGCTTTCAGCTTTATCGACGACTCACAACCTTTCCGTTTCCCATAAAAATATCGACATCGTCACGGACGTTTGAGGTTTTTTTACTATTTTTAGTACATACCTTTTAAAATGTTTTGTGTGATATTGCAAATGGCACATACTAAATTACAATAATATCAAATTAGGTTACCCTAGATATTAAATGTTACCTTATTAAATCCTAAAATAAGGATAAAATTGAATGTAATAGTTTGAATAAACGAACAAACAGTATTTTGTTTGCAATAACAAATAAGGCGTTACAAGCAAAAACTACAAATAAACATGACCAATTAATTTATATATATTGAAGTTGTTGCATCATAGTAACCCGATTGCTTACGAATTCTGAGACTAAAAATAGCTATTAAATTTGTGTTTTAATTATTTGAAAAGTGTATACACATGCTGTAAACTATACCTACAACTTTACTTCTTTAGATTAATATGTTGCCTGCGACTCCGTCCGCGAGGAAATAAATAAACGTAATTAGCCTATGTGTTCCAAACTATGTTCTACATTTATGCCAAATTTAATTGAGATCCGTTAAACCGTTCTGGGGATCGAAACATCGAAACATTCGCATAATATAGCCCTTTATTCTGAAATTATATAGTTACAGGTATTCAAAAATTTATAAGATGTCTCTAATCTCAGTGTGCCTCTTGGCATAGGCCTTCTCTAAACATTTTCATTGTTGTCTGTCTTGTGCGTCTCTCCTCCAATATGGGCCGGCTGCCGTCTGTATGTCATCCTCCCATCTCATATTGTTTATGATTACTAATATTATTCTTCATTTAAAAAAGTCAAGATCAAATAATAATTGATTTTATATTAAAATGATATTATACGTAAAATAAAATGTATCACGAGGTTGGAACATGCGATGTAAATTGGCTAACGTCGGATATCCGGCCGCATGTCACACTCATCGCTTTATGATGCAGATATATGAATTGTTTAGACATGCCAAACAATTATAATCGTATTCATAAGATAGTGCCAACTTTTCACTTAACATGCAATTAAGAAATCTAAGTATTTTTAGACATTATTAATTAGAATCCTTTGGCGTGAATGACGTGCTTTCGTTACAAAGTCCAGTGTCAGAATGAATTGTGAGAGAACATAAACGTCGACATTTTAGCAAGGCTAGTATTGTGCCAGTATACCGACACAGTGTCGGATTTTCTTCCTAACAGTACTATATTCTAAGACTTTAAATTTAATATCTAGTGAAGAACGATAAAAAAGATTGACAATTTGGAAATTTGAAATAACCTTTTATTAAATTCTTTTGTAATGGTTTATCTAAAAGTTTTATGTCAACATTTATATCGTATAGTTAATTTTGCACCGAACGGATTTATTGCACGGTTGATATAAACTAATCCGATTTGGTTTATTTATACATCAGTGTCGCCAGTTGCGGACAAACGACATCAGTGTCGACGTCGGCTAAAACAAGTTCCCTTTGTTTTTGCAATAAGAGTGCATATAAGTACTATTTTAACTTCTGAAGTGAATATTATAACCAACTAGGTAACCAAGTACTACTTCTCAATGAATCTACTACAACATTTTGGACACTAACTTCCATACCTAGAGAATTAAGTAACCACTAAAGAAATACTATTATTGCATGTAATTTTAAAACAGAAAATCTACAATTTGTTGATATGCAATAGCTTTACAAAAATATATAACAAATCCAGGCCTAAACTTCCGTGACATGTTGCTATATTATATTATCATAAGAATCGAACAGGAAGCTACTTAGCATGGTGCGAGGTGCGCTAAGCGATGCTCTTTAATGCCTTTGCCGCGATATATTCATATTCATACGACACATTGTCGTGTATCCGTTGTGCCTAGCGACGGGTTACTTTCATTTTAGTCTATATCACACTTTGGTTTAGCGATCTATGATGCGAGAGAGGGAAAGAGCGAGAGAAATCTAGGAATCTAGGGGTCCTGTTACCGCGGAAAAAAGAACATGTCTAGACATAAAAGATGACACACACGACATAAGGTAGCAGACACGAAGACAGACAAGAATTTTTGGTACTTGTTGATATTAACAAAGATCTCTAATAAGCTATTGTGATTTATTTCTCATATGCACACCGGGACAGATAAGGACCGTGTCGCACTTTTTTGAGATTGCCGTAAGGGTTTTTGATACCTATGTTTACTTAGTTTTAAGTACTAGGCCACATAAGTATGTCACAATATATGTTGTTGAAGCACTGGTCTATATCGTATCGCTTTTAAACATATAAAACTCCACTTGACAAGTAAAGGTTATAAACACGGAACCGGATGCTCTTTGTCTTCCTTACACAACATAAAGAGACTTTCCTTGTTAATTTACATTGTATGTAAGGGCGTATTTGTCTCAAATATATATCACATGATGTAATCTTGTTTGTCGAAGTTTAATTCAAGAAGTAATCAGATATAAGGAGTATTATTTGACTATACTGTTTGTACATTCTTCTTCTTCTTGAGGTGTCTCTCCGACTAGCGAAGGTTGGCGATCAGTTCTCCATATTTTCCTTTGTCTCTTGCGAGGCGAAAAAGTTGGGCGGCACTCGCAACCCCTGTCCACTTTCGAATGTTGCGCAACCAGGACTTTTTTCTGTCACCAACACTCCTTTACATTAATTACATTTATTGTAGATATTACTTATTACTATGATTATAAATGTGAAAGTTTACATGGATGGATGTTTGAAGGTATATTCGGAACGTCAGAACGGATTTTGATGCAATTTAGCACACACGTGGAACATAGTCTGGAAGAACACAAAGGCTACTTACTACGTTTTTTTTTAATTCCGCGCGGACTGTGTCGCGGGAGTTAGCTATTTATATTGAATAAAAAAAATATTATAAATGTAATAGGGTTAACGAATGCGCTGAGATCAGGGTCATGGTGATGTCAATAACACTTGTGCGCGCCTGTCACATTACCATAGCCAACTTAAATAAACTCATTTACACCATACGATTTGTGCGAGCATTCTATTATCATCATCCATTTATTTAGCACACCTAACTCTTAAGCCCGCACACTATAGACTTTTAGTTCCCCGATAATTTAATTGTGCGCTTAATCACTATGAGCACGTAATCAGTGTAATGTGCGCACCTCCCTTCATGCTCATTCTAACTAAGCGCACGATCAAACTAGCGGCTAAAAGTCTTTAGTGTGGTGGGTCTCTTAAACTGATTAATAGACCATTACTAGCTGTCGCCCGCGATTCCATCGGCGCGGGATTAAAAATAGATGTAGGCCGATTCTCAGACCCACTCAATATGCTCACAAAATTTCATGAAATCGGTCAAGCCGTTTCGGAGGAGTATGTGAGCGAAAATTATGACACGAGAATTTTATATAAAAGATAATTGTTTTTATATTTATTATTATATTTACCATACTTTTTATTTACATTTAATTTGCATTAATTCTTTGACATTTAACCTCATTAACAAAGTCTCTTTGCAAGAGAACAAGTTTTAGTGGGAATTGTTTTAAATATTTTTGAATACAGTAACGATAAAAAGTCGTATCATGTAAAGGCGATGAACGTATCACGTCCTTTGCCTTGAACGCGCACGGAACCGGTCTTTTCGTTTTTTTTTTCGACATTCAATAAACAAGTGCAACTCGTTATTAACGGTATGCTTAGTTCCACAACTTGCCTGCACAAGGTTTGACATTTTAACGCGAAGGCAATGGAAAAATTGCATTTAAACGATTTTAATGGAATATTCCTTACAAAATGCATACGAATTTCAACGATATGTTGGCAGAAGATAAGGTCTAATTTCCTGTAACTTTTAATTTTCACAATAGATACATTATAATAAAAACCGTATGATTTCTCTGGTAATATAATATTATTTCTATAACTACATAAACGTCTCAATACCTTCATATTTTTCTGTCTCCAAGCAGAATAGAGTGAAATTGTTAAACTAAATGGAAAAATCTAATCACGAAGGACCAAAAAGATTATCGTCAGGTGAACGTTCTTCTCATTTCATAGTTTAATGATATAAAAATATAAACTAGCCACTATCTACTACTTATAGATATATCCGTGATTACATTTGATGATAAAAATTATGTGAACACTGGAATTATCATTTATATATTAGAACATGTAATTAACCGACAATGTAGTGTACCTAATATAATATTTAATTAAAAAATTACAATACAAAGACAAATAGAAAGGAAATTATCTTTCAAATGCGCACAAAACGTGTTTTAAAAATCAATAATTCCGATATCCATCATAACCAAATCAAAAATACGTTTAAGCCCACAGCAGTCACAAACGAATTATCGACAGCTGTCGCTCGCGACTCCGTTCGCGCGGAATTAAAAAAAAACATAATTAGTAGCCTATGTGTTCTTCTAGGCCAAATGTCATCGAGATCCGCTTAGAAGTTCTGGAGATACCTTCAACCAAGCATCCATCCATCCATCTAAACATTCGCATTTATAATATTAGTAAGAAGTAATATATAAAAACATACGTTAATACAAGCCAAAAACATGAATCCTATTCCCAGTCGGGCAAATAAACATCTTACAACACGATCTCTTCCTCAAGGTCATATTTTACCAAAACAATGTCACTGATGTCATGCATGCAAATTTAAAAAATAATTACAACCATTTTCCTCACAAAAACTAAAAGCAAATTGTACAGCAAAAATTAATATGCAAATTATGTAAACTAAAATAATGAAAAAAAACTCGGAGTTGACGTTGGAGCACCTAAAGAAAGAGAACGAAAGAGAGAGAAAGAGAAGAACATCGTTCCTTTTGTTTCTATTTTGGTTCGCAAGGTTAGTAACACTCAATCAAAGAACAACTCACACTTGGCGTTCATTGCTCAATGGAATCAAATTGAATCAATTATGCAAACGACGAGGTGTGCGCTTTCGGACCGGCCATTGTTCCAAAGACTTTCGTGCATTTGCTGCATAACAATTACACGTAAACTATATTACAATCGAAACAGCTATTAAGTGTAACTTTACTAAAATAAAAAAAAGAATCACGCGTCTATCAACGTAACTTTTGATCCACAACTTCAACTCTGAATGATCGTATCTAACAAAATTCGCGAAAGAGCAAGTTTAATTTAAAAATACAAAGAACACTATTGCCAATCTTCTGGACTCCTGGTAATTCGACGTGAAGACTGGTAATCTATACTAATATTATAAAGCGGAAGAGTTTGTTTGTTTAAAAGCGCTAATCTCAGGAACTACAGGTCTAATTTGAAAAAATATTTTTTTGTTGGATAGTCCATTTATAGAGGAATGCTATAGGTTATATAACATTACGCTGAGGCCAATACTTTTTTTTTAATTCCGCGCGTACGGAGTCGCAGGCGACAGCTAGTCTTTTATACAAAATCATATTGTAATCGTTTCCAATTTCCTAGTTACATAGCTACGTAAACGTGCACAGTCGTTTCCACGAAAGAAGTTTCCATGTTTTATCAATACATAGCGAGCTATTTTTGGAACATAGCAGTTTGCGAATTTAACGAAACTATTCCATCTGAACGCAGATTCAAAGTAATTGAAGTGGTTAGAACTGACTTTACTTTATGAAAAATATTTTTAACGTTTTTTTTTGTTCTATTTTTGAAATTTGAATTTATATGTTTTTTTTAGATAGAATGCAATCTAAATGCTGTCCTCTTATAAGATTTTTATATATCAAAACTGACTACTTTTTAATCATAATCATTGATAAAGCGGCTTTTTACTTGTGATTGAATTGATGGAGGTGTAAAATAATCGATTTGGTGAAATATCGATGTGGATAAATGCAGTTTTTCTATTTTCAGCAATATAAAACTTATTCATGAATCGATCTGCGAGTTACCTTACGATACCACACGCAATACAAGCAAACGAAACGCCAACGCATTATAGGGTTGACACAATTAAAAAAATACATATAATCTTACTAATATATATATATTTTTTTTGTATCATAAGATGGCAAACGAGCGAGCGGCCACCCAAAATCGCTGAAATAGCGAAGTGACCGTTGCCCATAGACATACGCAATTGCATATGCGTTGCCTACCTTTAATCGACGGAGGAGAGGATGCACAGAAAGAAAATATCTTCCCTTTCCTTGCATCCTCTCATCCGGAAAGTCAACTTCCACTTCCCATCCTTTCCTTAAAAAGAAAAGGATAGGAAGGGAAAGAGGACTAAATTAGGCCTCCGGGACGCACACTCATCAGACGTAACGCGGAATTGTTTCCACTTCACGCCTGTCTTCTGTGTGGTCGTGGTATTTCATCGGGCGAGCCGGGCCGATTCGTGCGAAGATGTTAAAGCGGGCTCTACCACTTTTAAATTATTAGTGCGAATGTTTAGATGTTTGTTTGAAATTATCTCTAGAACGGCTGGATGGATCTTGCTGAAAATTGGCATAAATGTATAACATAGTTTGAACATATAAGCTAATAATTAAGATTTTTTATTACCGCGCAGACGGAGTCGTGGGCGACAGCTAGTTATAACTCTTGATCAAAAAAATATATTTGTTTAAACTATGCAAACTATTGAGTACTTTAATTTAACTTTTTGATATTAAATTAAATTTTACACTAGTCATTTTGATAATTTGCTGAATTTACTATACTATAATGAAGTCGTTAGCATCACATCATCATATTGTCTTTATTGTTTATTCAACTAACAAATAGCTTTATTTTTGCCAGCCCTATCGGTTGCAGTTTCCCGTTCACGTGGCGTATCGTACGAGTGGTATAATTGTGTGCGCGGTTTTCTCAGGAAGGCGAAATGTTTCAGCCGCGATATAAACATCGGCCGGCTTGTTACATGACCGCTTGCCCGTGTCTAAACACGACGCTGTATCAACAACACAGCGCAACATTCTCAAGCTATAAGGTTTCATTTTAATACTTTGACATGGAATAATTTGCTCGTTGCTCATTGGTCAAAATTCACACGTAATTAATCAATCATCAGTTTTCTGCACTTCCACACATTTACTTTAGATATGTAAATTTTATAACTGTACAGCATTAGTGGCTCTTGGTTTGGTCGAGTGGAACAATTTCTTACACCTCGGTCCGCTCCTTGTTTAGAAACTAACAATTCTTACTAATATTATAATTATAATAGCATCGCATTTGTGAATGTTTGGATGTATGGATGGATGGATGTTTGCAAGAATGTATCTCAACAACGGCTGCACGGACATCGTATGTATATTTGACATAGATGTACAACATAGTGTGGAAGAACAATGAGGCTACTAATATAGTTAATTTTTAATTCCGCGAGGAGTCGCGGGCGACAGCTAGTAACTAAATAAGGAAAGCAAGGCCAAGAAATCGCATTTCCCATTTCCAGCTATGTCTATGACCTTGAAAAATCACAATAGTATTTGTTTTGATTGGTCATATAAAAGACCAATTGTTATGATAAAAAACATAACAAATATGACCTACAGTTATTATCAAACAAATCCATAGACCAAACACTCGTATTATAACCGACCTTGACTCTAACGTATTACAGTGCCTACCACGAAAATATGCGATAAAGTATTCATAAGTTTATCGACAAAATTTATATGAGAAAGCGGTCTTATTGGGAATTATTTTGTCGAATACTACGAAAACTTATGTCGCAAATATTCATGATAGTCACAGATCTGCGACCCCACTTACAAAGATAGTGCGGTGCAAACGCGTCCAGTCAACGTGTATTTATAGAAGCCAGACGAAGACGAAGAAATAAAAAAAAACTATTCCACATAAAGATCCGTTCAAAGTAAGTACGTTCAAGGATTCAGTGACTAACTCACACAGTTTCACACTAAATGATAAAAGAAAGAACTTTGCGATGTGATTTAGCTGTAGTCAGACAAAAAAGAACAGTCTGAAACGTATAAAATTTGATTAGGTTTGTAAAGAGACTAGACTGTTTTAATAATAGGTAAAGGTATACATAGATCAATTGATTTGAAAGACTAATTTTTACTTATAAAACAAGTACTACCTCAAACTCGTTAATAACTAAGTGGACCATTAAAGCCACGCTAAGGATCACAATTAGCGATTGTGAGTGGACAAAAGAGTAATATATGTGTAACTAACCTTGTGGCGAAGCAAGACAGTCGTCAGTTCGAAGGGCTGTCAGAGCTTCGCTAAGTCGTTTAGCGTCCGCTGCCTCTGACAACAGGTGCAGCTGATCTACGCCCACGTCCTCCACAGTCACGCCCTTGTGCGACGCCTCGTAGATGAAGCCTAGGGATGGCCTAAAACAAAATTAAAATAAACTAGGGTTGTCATCGAGTTGAAAAAACACTTCTTCACAACACATTTTTACTAAAAAACAGATCACAAACGCAATGATTCCAATATGCACCTTTTTGTCAGGGGGGAATTCGTTACGTACAGTACGTGCCTTGGGGAAAGGCACGATGGTTACGTGGGATTTTCTCCCCATCTCCTACTCCAAGGAACAGGTAGACTACCCACTAAACCCCTCAGTTTTCTAAACCAACACTATCCACCGGGACGAGGGCTCACTTACGTATGCTTTTAATATGCGTCTTGTGAATTCTTTATTTGGATTAAAACTGAAGTTACGACCCTAAATTTTCAGACATATATTGTGATTAAACGTGTGTTGGATTAAACGAATTAGTGACGATTTATTATGTTTATTTAGTCAAATATAGAAGTAAAATATCATAGTCACAATGATGAAGGCGTTTAGCTAAACTTCAGTTTTCCAAGCTTTAGGCGTTGGTAGTTTATGAAAGTATATCATTTAATTCCTTTACATATCACAATGAATCATCATTTAGTATCACGTGTTAACAGCTGTACTTAATGGCTGATGATGAAACGAAGGCGACCACAATCAAATACGATTATTTTTATCAAAGCCACAATTATGTATGAATGTACAATGTTGCTTATCAATATGTCTCACCTCTTTTTTTTCAGAGGGGAATACTTTATGCATACTCCGTGCCCCCCCCCCGGGGGGGGGTCACGGTAACTATGTGGGATTTCTTCCAGATGGGAAGCACACCCACTAAACCCCTCTGTTCCTCTTACGCATAATGGCGAGGTCACGGGCACGCTTTCGCTTTCGTCCGCAACCCCGACTGCAATATGTCTCGTACATGTACCGTTAATATTTAAATGTAGAATCAATCTTATAAACCAGCTGTAGACCGCTAGTCCGCTAAATATTAGCTTGATAGCTTCACGCGTTTTTGAGAAAAAGGATCTTGACAGACAGACAGACAGACAGACAAAAAAGTGATCCTATAAGGGTAACGTTTTATTCCTTTCGAGGTACGCAACCCTAAAAATAACAATAAGTTGCTACTTTTTCCAGACTATGTTCTACATCAGTACCGAATTTCAGCGCGATTATAAACAGTTCAAGACAACTTCCAACAAACATCCATCCATCCATTCATACATTTAAACTACGTTAAATAAAGATTTTATCGCTGTCAAAGTATAAATAATTGACCCACTTCCTTACAACCATGCTCTAATGCAAACCTGTAAATATAAAAGATCCGAGAATCAGTCTATATGATGAAACAGACATTCTTGGAGTTCATTATTATTATATTATTTTTAGAATTGTAACAGAGTTAAAGTGCTTTTCCACCGTAACATCTATGAGTTTACAATAACAGAAGCAATGAATATTTCAGTTACTAGGCGAACGTACGTAGTTTAAAAATAAATAGTCAAATTACGTTTTTACTTATTCAAATCACAATAGAATAACACGTAATAATTTAATCATCAACATTATAATGTTATCACGAGTAACATTTGCATCCGTTTCAAATCATTTTGAATACGATAAAATCTAAATGTATGTAAAGATTAATTGCCTACATATATATAAAAGAAAGTCGTGTTAGTTACACTATTTACCGATATGGCTGATAATTGGTGAGGAGTTAGCTTAGAGCCAGGAGACGGACATAGGATACTATTTATTCATTTTTATTTCGAATTTATGCCTTGAAGAGCTGCTTTTTATTTAATTTACTAATATTATAAATGCGAATGTTTAGATGAATGTGATGTGGATAGATGGATGGGTGGGCTACACTAATTAAGTTTTTTTATATATCCACGCGGACAACAGCTAGTTTCTTATAAATCCTTAAAACAATATACACTAATGGACTTATTAATAGCCATTAAACGACACTAAGTATGGCAAATTATTATATATTTAGGCATAATTATTCATAGTTTAAAAACGTTTAAAACACTTATTCAAATGTTTCTTGTGCCACATTTTATGTAAATAAAAACTGGCTGATTATATTTAAATAAAAAGTATGTTAACTAACGTTTATGGTAATTAATATTATCTTCTTTTATTGTGTCAATATTCAAGGGCGTTCACAGTCCATGTGCGAGGTTGACACGCCTGTGATTGTTCACGTAAAGTTTAAAATTATTTTTTTTATCGAAAAGTTTCTGAATAAAGTCGCTAAATACAATGCTTTTTTTTTTAAAGTGGTACAATGACGTCTGTACATTTTATTTTAATTTTTAAATGCCTTGGAGATGGAATGTATTGTGTGGCAGTCTCTGTTGAATTGATAACTGTTATCGTTCGATCTAGCTACCGACAAACACGTTGTAGTTACAGGTGACAGTAAAGGTCCGTTAGTTAATGTGGTGACGTTTGTTTGTTTCTAACGATAGAATAATCTATGAATATCCATTGTACATATGAAGGTATTGTACCGATTATTTAAATGTAGAATTGGGATATGAATATATAGTCATCATCTCCCCAACTTCACAAGTAGGGTCGCCCCTCACGAGGTTTTAACCTTAATGTTTACGCGTTGGCTGGAGCCAATCATACTTGAGAGAGATTTAAAATAATTACTTTAAAATTACTTTTGTACATCAACAATAAATAAATTTTAAAGTCTAATAGCTTGGATTGTATAGATTATAAAGTTTATGTGAAATTGGATAGATATGACAAAGATTGCTAATTATGTTGATAGTACGATTAAATAACGCATAGCTGACAAAAATATAAACATACACATCTTATATATAAAATTTTCGTGTCACAAATTTCGTTCCCATACTCCTCCGAAACGGCTTGATCAATTCTCATGAAATTTTGTGAACATATCGAGTAGGACTGAGAATCGACCAACATCTATTTTTACGTTTTAATGCCGCGCGGACGGAGTCGCGGGCGACAGCTAGTTATATTATATTTAGTTTGAAGATATTTGACAAAGTCAAACATCTGCAACATTACTATCTCTGTGCAACCAGATTGAAATAACAGTAACTACCATCTGTTACACTAATTAGAGATGAATCTCAAAGCGATACTCAAATAAGAACTGCATAACACTGGCGGCATTCAGTTATTGTGACCTCTACGACAGAGGTCTGCATTGCCAGTTGAAGGTCAATTGGGGCCGAGACAAGCTGCAATTGATGAGACGAGGCACGTCTTCACATATTACGAATTGTTACTAAATGAATCGTAAAACAGTTGAAGAGAGGTATTCAAATGGGGTAGACAGAATTTACAAAAAAATGTCAGGTTAACTAAGACAATTTTGATATTACTTCGAGGGTGAGCATCCGGCAAGATTTAATCCGAAAGATATCTTTAAACAGACAAATTTCCGCACAATGGGTGACTTACGAAGCCTTGGCAAAGATAATTATAATGACAAATTGTCTTTGAGCATAACCACGTATAAACTACACACGATATTTATGGCTGTAGTCACGCAATGGTACTCAGCACCGTCTCTAAGCGTTTTATTCGTTTTTCTGACAAATAAAAATGTTGTTGATGTTAAAACTATAAAATTCTGATGTAAAATTATATGAAGAGTAAAGTTGTCTCACTCGAAATGTTATGTATGTCAAATAACATAAAGGAAAATGTGCCAATGTCGTACTTCCAGGCCCGTATCTACTTAGTTCCGGTTTATGATTTTGAATTCGCCATTGTATTTAATCTCGGCATAATTAATGTTACATGTTTTTGTAGGATTACACAAAAAAAGGGAGAAGTATACCACCATATCAAGTCTCGATAAAACATGCCAGTACATTCTGACTGAATTAGAATCTTCAGATTAAAGCAATCTAATATTTCAGAGACATACATCAACCAACTTATAATGTACATTAAAGCGCGCCCTTTCCACCCCAAAGCAGTATGGACAAAATCAGTGCTGGCATAATGTGAATACCGGGCCAGCGCTACTATACTGGAATAATGTAAACCGGGCATAAAGTTATTAAAATCTGGATGACCGATAAATTTAAATTGTGTTTTTTGGTAATTATATTTAAGTACGAATTACTAATAAAATGATGACATATGAATAATATTTTTCAATCTTAGCGATAGAAAAAGTTAAGTTTATGTTTAAGTTGATTATCGATAAAACACGTATAAAATGACATTTTCTAAAAATGATTCCTATCTAGATCGATTTAT
This sequence comes from Papilio xuthus, assembly GCF_000836235.2. NCBI lineage: Eukaryota > Metazoa > Arthropoda > Insecta > Lepidoptera > Papilionidae > Papilio > Papilio xuthus. The sequence goes on from NW_013533994.1 coordinate 4,259,226, forward strand.
CGCCCCCGAAACCCTCTATATACTATTTTTTTTTAAAAACGTTGTATATATATATACAAGCATTGCTCATATAAAGATATAAGATAAGATATTATAAAACTCACCCATCAGTTCTGTCGTTGGCGCAGTAGTCCCATTTATGACTGTTGCAACGCCACTCACGCACCCGCCTCAACGCAGGACTGTTCAGCTCCTCGCATATCACCTTCAATGCGGCCGGCTCCAACACATCTTGTATGGCTATTATTGATAACCTGGTAAATTAACATCTAGTCTTAACAATCATGATAGTGTTTCTTAAGTAGTTGAGGTCAGCAACAACGTCTGTTACACAACTGGATTAGGTCGCTCGGTGCTATACCACAAACCCACAGAAGATAGGTGTGTAGTGAAAGCAACACCATGTTTGTTCTGATGAGCGTGTGTGGCCTAAATTTAATCCTCTTTCCTTTCCCACCTTTTTTTCGTATGGAAAGGGAAAGTGGATTTGATGGAGCAGGAAATTGATAGGAACGGGAGATATTCTCTTTCTTATTGTCCTCTTCGGTCAATTAGGTAGGCAATATATCTACATTTGTGGGTATCTGTAGGTAGTGATCGCTTAATTATTTCGGCGAATTCTGGAGATCATTGTGATAAAAAAAAATCTAATTTCAGCTTAAAATAAAAGGGTTGACATAGATTTAAGCTAATTTGTAATTTATGGCTGGGCCTAAGTGGAAGATGGATGGATGTTTGTTTGTAGGTATCTCTAGAACAGCTGAACGGATCACAATGAATTTTGGCATAGATACAGAACATTGTTCTGGAAGAACACATAGACTACTAATTTTTTTTTAAATCCTTGCGGACAGAACCGCGTGCTACAGCTAGTAACAACACACAGCATGAATAGTTGAACATATATATTACATGTTACAACATCATTATCTATCTACTTTGGTATTTCTTTTCTATCTTATCTGAATAGTCCAATTGTTATCTTAAAGTATACAATACTTTATTTAAGATAACAATTATATAAAACATTGTAAAGTACAGTTATAGAAACATTCATGTAATTTAAATTTAAACTAAATGTATATTTTTTTCATCTTTGTCTTATTTACTCCTTAAAAAACTTTGTATATAACTGTTTTAAACATCATCAGATCAATGTAAAAATATATTTTAACAATTCTTAAACATTACAAATAAATAAATACCAACAAGTTGTACTTACTTGTTTTCCAAAATAGTCCTGCAAACCACCTCTCTAACGCCAGGATTTGTTATCTTTTCTATACTAAGCTGGTGCAGGTTCCATGATGCTATGCGGCAACATCTTACACCATCTCTTTCATATGTAAATAGTTCCTCAACAACTGGCCGGTGAGAATATGCAGCCAATAAATCTAATATATCATTTACTGGAGCTGTAGCAAATCCATTTGGCAATGTTATTGGCAGTTTGTTTGGCATTGACAAACTTTTTCTATGAGGTGTCCTAACTTCTGGTACACCGTTCAAGCTTGGCTCATTTATTGAGTCTTCAGTCCACCCAAATGTATGACCATTGGCTAATAGCTGAACACTCTCACATTTCCTTGGTTCTAAGCTCAAGTGATGTTTCACTGTACTTAATCTTACTATATCCATTCCTCTTACTTTAATCAAGTCATCGAGGGATTTAAAAGGGCCCTTTTTGTTTCGGTAGTCCACTATATTTGCAGCTATTTCCTGGTTAAGACCAGGTACACATTGAAGTTGGAAAACACTTGAACTGTTGATGGAGCATAATTTATTTTCACCCGTAAATCTCACACTGTCTAAAGAATGTGTGCATGAACTAGCGCGAGATATCTGTCTTCTCGTATTTGTACATATCTCTGGCCTTAGTAACTCAAGCTTCTCTGCCCCAATACCTACAAGTTTTATGTAAATAATGAAACTCTTTGAGTAATATTGAAATTAAACAATATATTGCCTAAATATTACTGAATTAATGAACACAAATTAAAAAAAAACATAACTCACCTGAGACTAACGCAAGGTCGTCAACTCGCTTAAATCTGCCAATCATCTGCCGATGGCGGACGATCTCCCGCGCCAGCTGCCTGGTGACACCGGGCAGAGTCATCAGCTGCTCCTCGGTCGCTGTGTTCACATTCATCAGCTCTGGGTACTCTTCCGACGGCGGCAGGTTGAATGTATGACTCAAACTGGATTTATTTAATTTCGTCCGCCTGACAAAACCGCGGAAAGATCTTCTACTAGACTTACTTCGCACTGAACTCGGACTTTGCCCCATAATGATATTTGCCACTTCAAATTCAATCGATCATAATACAAAGCAAATGTGAAATTGAATTGGAAATAAAAAAAAAAACTATTATTAAACACTAGTGAAGAACTGCATTTAGTTGCACTAAGTTCACTTTGACACTGAATCACTTGCACGGACCTTTTCTACAAATTTAATAACCGCATTAATGATATTTTACGAACAGAGATTTCTTTTAAATAATTTAATAAACATTTCCTACGCGACTTGCCAAATCCCTCGTTTGACTGAAGATGAGATTTGACATTAATGAACGTCAATATGTCATTTATGATAGTGACAGTATTCGTGAGTTGCAATATCTAAAAACCCAAAAACGTAACATTAATTTATGGGAATCTTTTTTAGATGTTTCATAACCATTTTCGAAAAATGTAACCACACAAATACCCAGATAATAAACAATGTTATATAATCAAATACGGAACAATACATTTTCTTACGTGAATTGAGGATAAGACTTCATCCGAACTAATGCGGGAAGGTCTTTCATAAATAAAAATCACATTCAGAGAACAGTTTCAGTGCTATTTTATTTGAAAATCTGTACAATAATCGCCAATAAGCTTTAGAATAAAAATTGCTTGCTATGTAATAGGATTAAGAAATACACTGCGGTCACTCAGTAACACAAATTCATTACGGAGTCGAGTGCATTTACAGGAAATCAAACTCTTTGATAGACAAGACCATTCACAAATTGCGTCCATGTTGTGCAAAACTTTGGGTAATGAAGCCATTTTCAGTAATTGTATTTATTAAATAAAACGTCCTATAACTTAGTGTGTGTATATCAACACCCATAGTTATTAAATGGAAAATATAGAAATGTTATTTATATAATATTATGTATGAATTGAGCGGATTTGTTAAATACATCGATTTATTAATTTTTTTTTATCAAAACCATCAGAATTCAGATATTATGCCTTACAATTTATATATTTTACACATATTGTTTCGGACATAAATATAATTGAAGTTGAAACACATGACAGATTGAAACTTAAAATCATTTTATTATGTGTAAACAAGAATATATGCCTGATAGTTTTCAATTAAAAATGGTAGTTTAATATCTTTACATATGTTAAAATACAAATAGATATATTTACATAAATATTATAATGTTCGTAGTTATATAATGATAAAATTAAGCTTTAATCATCATACACAATATAGGACAATATAAGATTCACCATAAATATTTATGTACTAATCTAAAAAAGCGTAAAAAACTATCCACTGAGAATTTATTACTATATCACTATGCCTTTTATATTAAGAAAAAATAATTACAACCAAAATTGCATTTTGCAATGAGCGATAAAACTTGAAAATTCTATTTTAATTTACTAAAAATTAAAAAGTTATCAATTTCAATATTATTTTCGTAACAAAAATTTATAATAATTTAAAAATGGGCTTTTAAAAGTAAAGTTTGATTATAAGTTATCAAATTAAATTTAGAACATGTTTGATGAAATATAAAGAACTGTTTTTTTTTCTATTTTCAAGGGATAAGTGGCCAATCATACAACAGAGAAACACCACTTTGTTCTATTTATGCATATCACAGAGAAAGACGCAACAAAAGACAAAAACTATTTATTAAAAGAAACGATAATTTGACTAGTTCATATAAGAGAAAAATATATGAGCAATAAAATGAAAACTAATCCGTATTTTCCAGTACATTATCTAGTTTCTAGCCGTGTTGAATGATGGCTTAGTGAAATTTTTAAGTTTGATGCCACAAGGCTTTCGAGTAATTTGTACCCAAAATATCTTTTTTTCAATATTAATAATTATAATATCCTACGTACGATTACATTATGCCCACTTTCTTTTAATATTAATACGATAGCGATATCCTAAATAAAGAAATTTTGTCAAACGCTTTATCCCACACTGGTAGAAAAAATGATCTCGCAGTATGGCAACACTTACAAAACTCGCCCAACAATGGAGTATAGCCACTTTTGACCTCATTACAAAAATATATAGCTTTTCTTCTTAACACTCTTAAAGAAATTTGAAAAAACGTCCAATTACATATTAATAATAATATAATACATCGAATAGCAGTTAAACTTTGACAAACTTATTTATAGTATTTTTGAATTTCGATGTAGTTTTAACAAAGTATTGTCATATGTAAAATACTAATAGTGTTACTAATTAGAAGTGAATAATGGAAAGTAAATAATAGTTAAATTTTTCGAGATAATGGCCTGAATAGCATTAAGAATTGATTAGCTGCCGTTAAACAAAAAAAACTTATTAAAAAACTAATCTTAATAAGTTTGTCACATTATTTAAATAATACTACTTTACAACTACGCTATATTACTCAAGTTAATAAGTTACAAATCCCAAAAATAATAATTAACATTTATAAATACTTAAGTTTAGGAATTGTATACGGAAAGCTAAGCCCATATCCGTCAATAATTATGATTATTTTATCGAAGCTACAAGATTAATAATTATTTTAAGTACCTACGATATGGTCTGTGGTCTTCTAAGTGTGCATTTTTCTTAATTGTAAACATTTTTAATAATAGTGACCTTTAGTGCTTAAAAAGTAAATCACTAACCGAACTTTTGTGAACGAAGATAGCGAACGGGCAATATATTGAAAAAAATGAAACTCCAGATTGTATTCGATAATTTTACTAAAATAATAAGCACCAAACCATGTTTGGAATGTTCTGTATTGCACCACAAAAAAAATTCGAATTACAAAAAATGTGTACACTCGTTATCGTACATTTTCCATTAAATGTGGCCAGATATAAAAAAAATAATCTCCCGAAAAAATCAGCGAATTAAAATAAATAAATTCGGCTACAAAGAGCAACAATAAAGGTCACCATTAATTTCAATATCAAATAGTTTACGTGAAACGAGTGAACCGACAGAATGAACAATGACACGGGAAATAACTGTTTTGACATTAAGCACTAAATACATAGATAGTCCCTTACAAATTACATATTATTACATTTTAATACGAATTACACTCGAATACTATATACTTTAGAAATGTATTATTATTTATTTACCAATATATATTGTTGATATATAAATAAAATTTTAAGCAACTCAAATATGATCACCGAGTAACAAAAATTATATCAGTTTTTTTTGTTTTTAAACTAAAATAATTTGTGCAATAAAATTAATAGGATTAAACTCTCGATAATTTGGACAAGACATTAAATAATTAGTTTTGTTTAAATTTGGTAGGTCTTTAGGCGCACAAATACGAATAGTCATCATCCAATGACTTTTCGATTGCGTTAGAACCAATTTTAACCATCAAATAAGTGTTTTTTACAGATAATCTTAAATTTAAGGGTCTATCTATGTATAGTACATGGGTTACTTTACCTTATTTAATATTGACTATTCTTGAAAATATTCAACGAATTCAAGTCAATAGCTGCCGCAATAATGCGGGCAATAGAAGGTAAACCATCGTTCATACACGGCAACAATCATAAATATCACAATTTTGTACGCGTAAACATTTCGGTAAATTTCGCACATGACTGGCAACACACAATTGTCAAGATAAAATACTACTAAATTGGTAGAATTTCTTCAGTGTTACCATATCAAAGTGGTTAATTTTTAAGAAATTACGGATGAATTTTGTTTACAAACGTTGTTGTCTTTGTTCATAATAAGATAGTTTTGTACAAAACAGTGATTGAGTTATACATGAATATCGCACGGCCAGTCTTCCGTTGAAGAAGATCACGTTGTTTTGGAAATCGCCTAATCTCAGTTCTGAACCATTCCTAGTTTACTTAAGTACAGAAGGCCCGTCCTGACTGTGGTTAACACATAGTTTTAGACATTTTTGTACCTGACCTCTGTTTTGTATACAATTACTAAGTATAGGGAGTTCAAGTTTTACCAGTTGCAAAAAAATATGCTTAAAATTCGTTGCAATAGAGTTTAAATTAATATTTCAAATGTTTTACCACAGAAACGACGGTTCGTCCGTATACAAAATGTCGATGACGGCCATTTTGGACTGCATTAAAAAAATTTTTATTAAAAAATACGTATTGTTGCCGTCACATAATCTTATTAATCACGTACACTTGAGGCTAACTAAATAAATACTTAATTAATATCATTAAAAACATATTACAAATAAAACATTTATGAAATAGGAAATAATTTCCGCTTTTCGACTTCACTGTAGCGTAATGGAAATGTATTACAAACTTGCTCCTAATGGTAGAAATAGACACATTTTCCGTATAACTAAAAGTCAGTTAATTATGTTAAAAATTTTGTTATTATTAGTCATTTCATTGATATTTGACACGATTATATAACAGTATTTTATTATATATTTTTTATCTTTATAACTTTCGAGGTATAAATATGAAATAATTTCGTTATGAGGAAAATGGCCCGATCCTACCAAATTAAATTTACAATACATCTATTCCTTTATATAAACAATACATTTATAATCACTCTTTGCCGATATTGACACGTCCGCCGCGACGCAAGCGCGCTACATGACGTCACAATGAAATTCCACCAATAGCCATCGCCCGTCGCGATCGGCCGACCAATCACAGCGCCGCGACAGCGCGCGAATCCACACGACGGTTGCAAGCGACACCACGACGCAGACATGAGTAGTCGACGGTACAGATGTATTCGAGTTACATCGATGCGTGAGGTCACCGAGACGACGACAACCAAGTACAAGCCAGCAATGTATAGAGTAAGGTTGAAACAGTTGTTGGCGCGGTGCGCAAGCGTCGCTCACTGGAGGAGCCGGAGCTAGACTTACTTCGTGTTCGCTCGCTAATGTGATCTGAAATTAAAATACAAATAAAAATTAAACTAACAGCAGTAGTCATTTATAGCTGTAAAAAATAGTCTGACATGCCCGCATGCATCTCCTCGTCCACTTCCCATCAGAATGGAAGTAAAAGTAGAGTCAATAGACATTTATTAAGCTAGCGCATGTCATCTTTTGACCACATCATTTAACATAAGGTAGATCGTGGTGCAGCGCTGGCTTATTCAATATTACTAACATGAAAATGCGAATGTATAGATGGATGTACGCTAGCAGATATCTCCAGGCTGTATGGATTTCGATGAAATTTGGCATGGACGTAGAACATAGTCTGGAAGAACAACTAAGTTTTTTTTTTTTTTTAATTTAGCGCGAGCGTACTGGCGGGCGATAGTGTGTAGTACTGACTGCGACAGTGCGGCAGCGGGCTAGCAGTCGGAGGCGTTGAGGTCGAGGGGCGCGGGGTGGGGGGCGCGCTTGGCGCGGGTGAGGCGGTCCAGCTCGGCGGCGGCGTCAGAGCGCGCGGCGGCGGCGGCGGCGGCGGGCGAGGCGTCCGCTGCCCGCGCGCCCCCCACCACGCCGCCCACCCCGCCCGGCGAGCCCGTCTTCTTGTACAGCAGCGAGTTGAAGAAGTTCGCCAGCACGCCCTCGTTGCCCGGAGTGCCGCCGCCCATGCTGATCTTTGTGCCGTCCAACTATCCAACAAGTGTACAATATTTATCAATGTGTCACAAAAACAAATTAATTATATTTATTAAGACATTACATGACAAGACTGCTGCAGTCCGACACAGTCACTTTTTTATTTTATTTTATATGGAAGTGATATAATGAGTTATAGGATTTTTAGTTACCCGTATTTTCACGGAAAGAGATAACTTTGATGGTCTATTCGTGGGTTTCTAAGACCAAAATCTCAATATAAAAGATTGCTACTCTGACATTATCTTTGACAAAATAGAGATAACGATATGTATTAAAGGGGAAATTTGGTCTCGGAAGCGAACGGTTAACCAGAATCTATCGAACCAAAGGATTTTTTTTTATTCTAAGCACTCAATCGATCCAATGGGGAAAAAATCCCATTGTGTGGAAACACTCATATTGACAAGTTCTAAAAGTATGAGCAAGATGTGTAGTGGTGGGTACCTGTGCGGCGGTGCGCTGTGCGGCGCGCAGCGGGGAGTCGGCGCGCGGTGCGGGGGCGCCGGCCTGCAGCGCGGCCAGCTGACGCTGCAGGAACGCCTGCTCGTCCTCCGCGCACACCTCCGCCTCGCGCAGACCTCCGCTCTGCACACACAACACCTTCCTCTCACAACAAATACTACAACCAAAACATACAGTCATCGTCCCCGTCATTTTCAAATAATAACACAAACAACAATATAAATACATGCATCATGCATCATCAGCTCACTATACGTCCCCACTGAGTAGCTCAGAGCCTACCCTTAGTTAGGGGTGACTAGGCCATACTCAACCACGCAGGCCAAGTGCGGGTTGGTTGACTTCACACATATCCTTCAATTTCTTCTTAGATATGTGCAGATTGCATCACGATGTTTTCCTTCACCGTAAAAACGTCGGATAAATGTACATATGTAAATCAGAAATCGAAAAACACATTGGTATATGGCAGGATTCAAACCCAGGACCTGCAGATTACAAGTCAAGTGCTTGACCACTGAGCCACCGAAGCTCATAAATACATAGGAAGTATAAATTAAAGAAAGATAGCACATAATACTGACTTTCCTCGTTGCGGGTTGTACGATGATGTCGCGGTAGTAGTCATCGGGCTTGCAAGACTGCATGTTCTCGTACAATATGCTGATCTTCTTCATACTATCCCATCCAGCGGGACTAAAAAAGAAAAAAGAAATCTTTGCTTATATTATAAATGCGTAAGCCGACGTGCATATAAGACTAGCTATCGGCGGCGACTACGTTCACACCAAATTAAAAAAAAACTTAATTGGTAGACTATATGTTCTTCCAGACTATGTTCTACATCTATGTCTTTCATCGAGATCCTTTGAGCCGTTCTAGAAATACCTTCTAACAAATCCATCCATCTACTTTCGTAATTATAATATTAGTAAAATTTTCATGTTTTGGTATGACCGTTTGTTGTTACTTTAGTATTAAAAACGCCAATAGCAAATTAGAAAATATGCGGAATAAGTTTATCTTAACACTGCAGAGCGGACTATCGATCTGTGAGTCACATTGACATGCGCCAAATGACTCACCCTATCACAATACCGCCTCATCTCAAATGCAATTCACAACTTTTACTATTATTTTTATATCACAACAACAACATTCACTAGATAAAGTGAAATTGTGGTATTTTACTGACATTTTAAAACAAAGTTAAGCAAGGGATAAATAGTTTAATACGTAAGAAAACGTAATGCCAATGTTTTCACTAGGATTTTGAAATTCTGTTGCATTCAAATTACCACTCTACTTATTATATAGATAGAGTAGAAAATAATCGTTTCGTTTATTAATTGTCCTTCCCCGTCCATTTTATATGGTGGGGTTTGACCAGGGGTTCATAAATATCCCTTTACTATTAAAATGGGTAGCACGCAACATACACAAAACATGAAGTAAACGTTATACAAAAAAATATAATAAGAAAGTGATGTATATACACGGACATGCACACTTTATTGATATATTTGTACCAAATCATCTATAAAAACTACCAAAATTAAGATTGTTCACTCCTTGTCTAGACAAAATATTATTCCATGATTGCGCGTTAAAAATTTCAATAGGTTACGACGTTTGTTCTCTTCATGAAAATATTTCTTTGCGATTTGATATTAAAAGATGATGCTATAAAAATGGGATTTCATCAAACACATAATACGTTACAGTTATAAAATTAGGCGTTATCCTTCATAAATCTATTATATAAGAAAAATAAATCTATGTATAAAATACTCACATGAGCACCGCGTCCTTTTCAACAATAAGCGCGGGCGTGCGGAATGGTAAGCCGTATATCCGATGTGTGAGGTACTTGTAGAGTAAGTCACAGTTCTTGTCCTCCTTGGCACTGGTATAGAAAAGTGCGGCGCCGTACTGCAGACAGAAGCGGCGGACCCACTGCTGCATGAAGTCAAAGTGCTCGTCGCGGTAGTCGTGTTCCTTCTCCAATGTGCTCATGTAGTCCGTCTGATGTAACAACGTAATTGCTCATTTATTGCGCACTATTATCACTAAGTTAATAGTCGCTCAGTGGAGATTTCCTACACTAAATCTGGACTAAAAGTCTTTCTTAGCGACTTCGGCAGGCATTATTTACTAAAATTAAAAATCGGTAACCCTTTTCTTTAAAAAATACTGAACGTTTTAAAACAAATGTAGGTGATTATATCACTTCTTAGTGATAACTTAAACACGACAACGTAAAAAAAAAACTTGTGTATAGAAAAACCACATCTAACTAGCAACCCTTACCTTAGTTACAACGACGACAATATCCAGTCCTAGGTTGGTTGTGAGCACGGCTTCTGGCAGCGGCGCGTCATCATCATCATCATGCGCGAGTTCATCCGCCAAGTTGCGTGAGGATCGCTTCATTGGCGACGTAGCAGGCTCCAGCTCGTCTCCGGGCTCCGTGTACCGTTGCCACTTCTGCGTCTGTGCCTTCTTACTGTCCAACCTTTGTTCTGGAAACATCACACTAAGATACAGGGGACGCTATTTAGGATACTAACGTTCAAACAATGCTCTGTTAACACACGATAAAGTAGTGTTATATAATTAATTATGTATATTGTATGTAATAACATTAAATAAAAATGTGTACAAATAACCAATCGTGATTGGACCAACGCCGTTGACCAAAGCTTTTGACCTTGAGCCCCTACAGCCCTCTACTTTACGTCCTTCGGTGGGGACATACACGAGGTGATGAATATAATATAGATAGGTAAATTTGAGAGAAGGCCACGTTACTAATTACTTAACATGGGTCTATGGACCAAACAGCGCGTTGAAATGGCTTAATCAATCTTTGAAGCTAAATTCAGAGGGAATTTCTTAGATGTATAGATTCATTTACAAGCAACTCAACAGTAATGCATGTATAACTATCATTGTATGTTATAATTGTGGAGCTGGAGATATCAACCAGTACAATGATGCTGACGTCATTGTGGTAGTTAACTGACAAGTTTTAATTGTAATCAGTAATTTCGACAATATGGGCAGGGCCAGATTCTGGCGCCCTGGGCGAGATTTTTACGACACCCCCTTTTTTCATGTCGGGAGAAATCCTCCAAAATTACCCTATCTTACTTGCATCCCATGTGCCCTTTTATATCTAACTCTGGCGCTTGCGTTGTCCCATTATGCCCGACGCCCTAGGCGGCCGCACCACCTCGCCCTACCTTAACGCCTCGACTGACCATAGGATACATATAATTTCAAAATACTATCATAAAATGCTCTTCATATGCATTTTAAAGCAAAGAGCGTTCAGATTGCATTATTTATATCGTAATTTAATTATAAAGTGTTGAAAAAAACATGAATCGTTCGCTATTCCGTTTCCTTTAATAAAAAAAAACGTATTGCAGCTTCGTAGTGATGTATAAATTTGTCAGCAACGGTCATTTCCCGCGGCCGTGCACTTTCACAAATTAATTGCAGATGAGAGCGTCGCACTCGCCACTCTGCTACATACAAGAACTAAAGTGCCAAAATATTTTAAAAACTGTCGCAATCAACTTTCCTTCATGAAAACATCTATACTTACGTTCATAATATCAGACAACTTCATGAATTATTTTCACAAAAGCATATACTTTCTACTGAATATTATTTCGTATTTGTCAGATTCAAAAGAGCTGACAATATACAGGGTGTAAATAAACTAGATTTTAGGTGGAGTCAATTTGTTTAATTTAACTTTTTTTTTCTATTTCCCGTACAAAAGTAAACAATAGAACAGATGTAAAATCTAAGTGAAGATTAAGACAAATACATTTTTACGTTACCGGATTAGAAACCCGTTATAAGTTAAAAAGCTTACTAACTGGAAATAAATTATTCTAATAAGATGTAATTGTAACGTTTCCTTAATGTGTTAATTGTCTATGAGTTTTAATTAGTTGAACTTACTTTTGGTAATTGAATTATAAACTGAAACTCCTTAGTTTCGGCGTAAAAAAACGTATTTCAAGAGATTATTTCTAATATTTTAATGACGTTAGAAAAGATTTTAGATATTATTATCTAGTGCTCAAATAATAGACTTGATTAACGGTCAATCACCTGACTTAAATACCCGAAAAAAATCGGACGAAAGGTGTTTGTGACCTTTAGAAGCCGGATAAGGTCAGCTATTTAGGCAAACTCCTTTGCTACCGATAGAAGCCTATTAATATTTAAAAAGAGGTTATTTTTGTGACTAATAAGTTAACACGTAGACTCAATTATATGATGGTACGTACAGACAACAAGGGGAGAGAACTGGACGTCAAGATATCGATCGATGTCAATTCTTAGGGCTGGCGTAAGTGCGAATACTTCGTCAGAGTAATGCGAAACATGAAGATTTTCCACCAACAACGGATCTACGATCATTCTAAGATAGTACCCCTCTGTTTTTTCAGAGGGGAATGCTTTATGCATACTCCGCGCCCCGAGGGGTAACGCGGTAGTTATGTGGGATTCTCTTCCGGATGGGAAGCATACCTACTAAACCCAGTTCCTCCTACGCATCATGGCAAGGCCACGGGCATGCTTGCGCTTTCATCCGCGACCTAAGATGGTACCCCTACTTAAGTACAGCATTTGTTTTCGACAGACGCGAAGATAATTTTAATCGGTAAACATTGAACTTGACATTTTCAATTGTCTAACAAAATATAACTATAACATCTCAGGTGCACACAATTATCGTTTACACATATGTAAACACATACACTTATATCTAAACACATATTAAGCTTAGTTCAAAAGTCATATAACCTGTCGACAATGTGTCATTGAATAAAGCAGCTGGTTTTAACATAGCATTTGATTAAGCTACGCAAGACGTCACTGACGTAACAGAATGAGTCAGCGTCGAGAAATAAACATTATGTTGGACCTTAATATTCTACTAGTGTCTTTGAAACTTTACCATAAAGTACGAGGAATTTTAAACTTAGAGCTTTTAACTTTAAGCTCTTTTATCGTATAACGTCGTATCCGGATCTTTTATAGCATCTTAACGGAAATATTTGCATCGTAAAATAAACAACGCATTATAAATGTGCTATATAGTGATTTATCAACTTAGAAAATGTTTATTTTTAAATACCTTTAATAAGTTTTAAACCAGTAATAAAATATTCAGATTCATTTTTATATCATACTCTTAAAGTTTTCAAACTAACCAGACTTAAATATTATCAATATAAATTTATTGAAGATTAAATCAAAGTTAAGAAGATAAGCCTCTATTGTAAAATGTCGCAAAAAAACCTATTGTGTAAGATCACAGATAACAAAACAATATTGATGTCAACAAAAATGCACAAGCAAATTAATTCAACTATGAGTAAACATAAACAAATTTGAGATATCTACATCAATATTTCATTATTTCTAACAAGATATATGTAGCAAAAGAGGATTTAAACTATAAATAAATAGCTATATGTGTAAAAATTCTACACAACTACATATGAAAGTGACACTTCAAGAGATAACAGGACAAAGTTCACCTCGGATGTTACAATGAACTGAGAACTTTCTTTATATAAAATTATATTTAAATAACAATATTGTTTAAAAAAAAAACATGAAGATTATGCTATGATTAAGCCTCAAATAGGATTTATACTTAAAACCGTAAAATCTGTAGACTGTACCATAATTGTGTTTTAGTCCATCAGAAATATTAATTTTATAAATAGCTATAGCCTGTGACACTGTCTGCATGGAATTAAAAAAAAACTTAATTAGTATCCTATATGTTCTTCCGCACTGTGGACACCCTCTGCCTCACTAGGGGGACATAGGACTTTAAGTCAATCAGAATATATTCTACATCCATGCTAAATTTCATCGAGATCAGTTCAGCCACTCTGGAGACACCTTCAAACAAACATCCATCCATCTAAACATTCACATTTTTAATATTTGTAAGAAAGTAAGAGTACTTACCAGGTGTGAGATCTAATTTGTCTATATGATCACCAAGCATGGACGCCCAGCTTTGTAGTTGATCTAGTAAGCCCCATGGTGTGGTCATTGCTACTGTGAATATGACCAAGGTGTGTGGGAATGTGTCCTCATTTAGTGCAAACTTGAGCAGGTTTGTATGGCCTGGATCTCCATCCAGCACCCATACACTGAGCCTTGTGTGGTCTAAAACAAGGAAACACATTACTAAAGTAACATAATGTTTTAATTTTTATATTAACTTTTAGCAATTTCATAGTATTTTTTATTATTATTATGCTTAATTACTCCACATTTAACAGATAAGCAACTTTTTTTTTAAATATTCATTTAGCTTTATTTATATAACATTTCTTTGTTGTTGTGTCCATTCACTAGTTGTACTAGAAAATAGTAATATTGTAGTGGTTTTATATACATTATGGGTTGATTCAAAACATTGAAATTTCCTGTTTACAGTTACTGTATTAATCAGGGATTACTTTCATTTTCTAATAAGAATAATATTTGACATAATAAAGGTACTTACCATCACGATATTCATCTCTTACATCTATATATGCATATTCCAGTGCTGAGCCTTTCTTTGGGTCTTCAACACCTTGTAACTTAGCTATGAGTGTGGTTTTACCAGTTTCGTTATCGCCCAAAACTAATACATTCTTGTTTGAAGGTAGTTTAGTGTTACCCTGGTTTTGAACTTCTTCTAAAATCGCAGACCTGGAAGAGACATTCACCGTAATATTGTTGAACGATAAAATATTACCTTACACACAAAAGTCCACATGTTTATGTATGGAATGGAATGTTGTAGTGAATACTCTAGCGCTTGTTAGCACACAAAAGGTGTTCGTCGCAGCTAGGTCATATAGTTCTCAGGTAAGAATCTTGACATCACGTAGGTGTGACACATTGGATACCCTACATGGATGCTGTATGTTACTCGTAAAATAACAAATAACCATTACCATAAATTATCCTTCCCATCACTGTTGTCTTTCTTTCTGGATTTAAGCCCATTAGCCTGGCCGTTTGTCTCCATTCTTCAGGAATTTTAGAAGATAACAACGGCACTGAGGGCTTTTCTTTCGTTTTCGTTTCGGCTGTTCATACGTCACTCTCACCACAGACAGATAGAGCAAAGCAAAATAGAGTATAAATGTTAAAACAGGAAATTGATATTCCTTTCGCATTTCGCTAAAAAAAATCTAAAAACGTGCATATTTTTGGGTTTATTTTACATACATTCTTGTGATATGGGAAAATGAGGTGTTTCAAAATGAAATTAACGTTTTTTAATATGTCTTGTGACCTCTTAATTCCCAAGTGAGTTAATGTAACGACGTAAAAAGTCAATTTCTGTTCTGCGGAATAGTATTTATTCTCTTCCTCTATCTTCAACTAAACAAATAGAAGTTGTAAAAGGGGGTAAAGGAGAGGTATTTTTAAGGGATATTTTAGACTAGGTGATTGCCTCGCGGTTAATTACAGACTATAAAATTAGCTGCTTGCCTCTGACATTTACTAATATTCTTCGTTCATTCAATGAGTCAATGTCAGTTAGAAAATTGTTATTGATTATTGACAAGTTTTGACAAGACAAAGTCAAAAACTGAGTAGAAAATTTTAACAAATTAAAAAAATCTTTTGTACTAATAATCTTGTAATACCCTGTTGAGCACATTGCAATCAAAGTTTTTTAATTCATCTTTATAATCAGATACAATGTCGCGCAAACCAAGTAGTGGAAAAAAGAGCAACTTGTCCCAAGTGAGTCATTGTTTGTTTTGTCTTAGAAAGATCGCTTGATTTTTAGCAAAAACACATAATAATTCTTAACTTTTGTCGTATAAAAATTGACTATGTTGTAAATTTTATGTCCAGATTAGTGTTGAATGAAAAGATATAACTACTAATCTTACCATTTAGAAGAAAGCATCAAAATCACTTAATTAGTTTAAATTTTAAGTCTTAATTTAAATTTAAGATGCTCTTTAATACATGTTGTACCCATAAATAAAGAAATACGAAATATTAAAAACAATACAGTATACTTAATACATTTTTTTTATTATAGTTTGGTCTACTAGATATTCCAGACTTTGACGATGGAGATGAACCTCTTGATCTGTCTGATGATGACATCGATTTGGAAGCTGAATTGGCAGCTATCAGTGGTGGGGGAGCTCGCCGGCCTAAGAAACCTGCACCAATGCCCGCGGCCAACTTGGATGCTATGATCGCTGAGAGTCTCAAGGATATTCCATCTGATGATGAAGGGTCAGGTAAGATGTAATTAAAAAAATAATAAAATATGTAAACTCATTAATGTCATAATCAAGTCTAGCCATGTAAAATGTTAAAAAGTACATAAGCATAATAAGTAATGTAGTACATAAGCTAGTCTCTTAGATTGTTGCTTATCCAGTTTCAACTGTGATTCTAAGATATAGATGCTATTATTATGCTATTTAAAATGAATTATATTGATGACTGTCTCATTTGTGATTTCCTCAATTCATTTCAATGAAGGAAATCCTCATTTGTGTAACATTGGTTAGCTAAGAATATCACTACTGTAGTTATCTTAAGTTATGGAAACAAAAGGTTACAAAATAAGTTCAAAAACTTAAAAAAAATTACTTCATAAATACTAGGCGATGATGACGACCCTGACCTTTTGAGTGAGCTGAAGGAGTTGGCCATAGATGATGATGAGGCACCTTCTCCCCCACCCCGCGCTGCTCGCCCCGCGCCCCCGCCGCCTACCAGCACAGACAGTAGTGTTATCAGTGTGCTACAGGACAGGATCACTAACTACAGTGCAGCGGAGAAACATGCCAAGGAGAGTGGAGAGAGTAGCCGTGCTAGAAGGTACATGTAACTTCACAATTTATTATTATAGTTCTAAATGTTGATCAAGGGTTAACCTTCATTGTAATTCTTTGTTGAATCATCCAAGACAGCTATTGAACTTGTGCAGTGAACCCAAAACTTAGCAGATTATTTGGAATCTCTCTAAAGTAATTTTAGGAACTCAAATGGCAGTAGTACATTATTACAAGTTGCCTCGTAAGATATGAAAGTCAAATTTTTCATCTACAGATTTGGACGTGGTTTAAAAACACTCAATGATCTACTCAAACAAGCTAAAGCAGGCAGACCTATCAAGAATGAGGACATACCACCACCTGTCAGCTTAGGCAAACCTGCCTCTGAGCAGCCTGCTGCAGCATCTGAACCTGTGCCCAGTGCTCCGCCAGTATCTCCTCCTCTGGAAGCTACAGAGCCGCCGATAGCTCCAGAACCCACGGAACCTCCTCCCCCACCTCCTAGGGTGGAGTCGCAGGGGATCAGCCCGGAGAGACAGGAGGGCTTGCAGATTATTTTGAGTAATTATGACTTAATAATGCTGTCTATTTTGTACAATTCTACTGCATTTTATTTGACAGTTAAATAATTGTTACTTTATTAAAAAATATCACAAGTGTGCTTTGACAAAACCGTAAAAAAAAAACTTTTTTTTCAGAACGTAAAGAGGAATTCAAAGCAGCTGCATTATCCTGCAAGCAGTCAGGTGATAAGGCATTAGCACTAGAACACTTGAAGGTGGTGAAACAATTCGACCTGGTGGTGCAAGCATACAGAGCCGGTGAACAGATGGACCTCAGTGAACTGCCTACGCCTGAAGTTATCGCAGCTGCATTCAAATCGCAACAGAAAGGAGAAGACAGTGTGCAGAATTCAACAGGTTAAAAATAATTGATTTTTTAATAAAAACCAAAATTTTGAAAAAAAAAATTCTTCGGATATTTTGATGACGAAGTTATATCTTTTTGGTTACTTTTATAAGTAGAAATAACTTGTTTTTATAATGTTTAACTAACGAATTAACAATATGCATACAGAACCCAGTCCTCCGGAGCCAGAGCCGGAACCTGCCGGCTTGATAACAGCTACAACACTCGCTGAAGCTTTGAAACAAAGACTTGCTGCATTCCAGGTAATATGTCGTTAAATATCTGCCGATCTGTATGTCTCGATTAATTTTAACTCCTAATATCAATTGTGAATGTTTGGATGTATGTTAGAAACTTTCTCTAGAACAGTTCAAAGGTTCTTGAGAAAATTTGGTATAAATGTAGAACATCCATCTGGAAGGAAACATAGGCTACATAGTATGTAGTAACACATGAAATACAATTTTTTTTAAAAACTGTGCAGACGAAGCTGCCGGCAAAAGCTAGTCGTTGAATAAACTCAAGAATATGTTACGTGTTACTAAAAATATTGTACTTTACGTCCCTCCGTGTACAGTGCGCCGTATTTTCAATTAAAAAAACAATTTTTTTTAGGATCAAGAAGCGAAAGCTAAAGAACAAGGTAATTCGTCGAAAGCTCGTCGCATGGGTCGTATCGTGAAGCAGTACCAGGACGCGATACGATTGCACGCGGCCGGCAGACCTGTGCCTGTGGACGAGCTGCCCACGCCCAACGGGTACGCGCCACTGCCCACTGAGCAGGTGAGTCATTGCCCACGCCCAGCTTTATGCAACATTGCCCACTTAGCAAGTAAGTCATTGCCCACGATCAGGGAATAAAACGCACTCCCCACCTAACCGAGAGCAGAGCAGATTTTTTTATCGCAAATGAAACTGAACTTTATACCATTGAAATAAGCTTTAATTTTACTTTGCAAGTCTTTTTAATTCTTGCTATTGATTTCAGGTATACATAAGAGAGACATTTCCCACATACGTATACATTATACGACAAACTGCCCACTATAAATCCGAGATGTATTGCCCACGCGTGGGGTATACGCCCAAATATATAATTCAATGATTATTTACAATAAAAAATGATTACAGGGTAGCGGATCTTCTCCTGCTAAGGCTGCGGTGTCCCCTGCGACCCCTCGCCCCGCACCCCGCGCAGACCCCGC
>NW_013533994.1:4278535-4556957 GCF_000836235.2 Papilio xuthus
CCACACCCGCGTCCTCCGCATCCCCCGCATCCCCCGCGCACTCCCGACACGACCGCCAGCTGGCGCTGCTGCTGCACAAACAGAAACAGTTCAAGGATGCTGCACTCAATGCTAAGAGAGACGGTAAATATGTGGTACTATTAAACATAATTATTAGCTTATGTGTTCTTTCAGACTGTTCTATATGTATGACAAATTTTATCGAGATTCGTTCAGACGTTCTTGAGATGCCTTTAAACAAACATACATTCATTAACAAACATACACATTAAAGGTAGGCAACGCATATACAATAGCGTATGTCTATGGGCAACGGTCACTTCGCTATTTCAGCGATTTCAGGTGGCCGCTCGCTCGTTTGCCACCTTGTGATATAAAAAAAAAACTATATTGTATCAAAGACATATGACATATGAGTTGAATTTTAATAAATAAATTTTCGTTTCAGGCAACATTGCCCAGGCTAAGGAGTATTTGCGTGCTGCGAAAGGTTTCGACTCTGTGATAGAGGCGGCGCGCGGCGGTCTCCTTGTAGACCTCAAGTCTCTGCCTCTCGCACCTAATGATAAGAAACAGATTGAACATACGTAAGTATAACAAAGACTTAACAAAAATATTGTTTTCTCCCTCACTCTTATTGAATAAAACAAACAGCTTACATTACATTGCCTTCACACAAAAAAATGTTGTTTAGTAAAATAACATATAGCGACGTGTCTCTTATAATCTCTAGATAACAACGATACTAAAATCTACATTATTCTAATGTATATAAGGTAACATTTTCAAAACTGACGAAAAATTAAATTTGACAGATGTAAGTGACATTTTCGACGTTCATATCTAATTAATTGTTCATTTTCATTCTTATCCATACTCCATTAATTAAAGGTAGCAACGCATTTGTTATTACGAACGTCTATGTGCATAGCTAGCTAGCTGCCACACAGAAGACAGGCGTGAAGTGGACGCAATTCCGCGTTTCGTCTGATGAGTGTGCGTCCCGGAGGCCTAATTTAGTCCTCTTTCCCTTCCCACCCTTTTTCTTATAAGGAAGGGATGGGATGTGGAAGTGGACTTTCCGGATGAGAGGATGCATGGAAAGGGAAAATATTTTCTTTCTGTGTATCCTCTCCTCCGTCGATCAAAGGTAGGCAACGCATATGCAATTGCGTATGTCTATGGGCAACGGTCGCTTCGCTATTTCAGCGATTTCAGGTGACCGCTCGCTCGTTTGCCACCTTATGATATAAAAAAAAAAAGCTTCGCCATTTCAGCGAATTTAGAACGGCGCTTGTACATTTGCCATTTGATGACTAGATGTCGCCCGCGACACCGTCTGCGCAGTATTAAAAAAACTTAATAAGTAGCATATGTGTTCCTCCAGACTATGTTCTATATATATAGTAAATTTCATCAAGATCTATGCAGCAGTTCCGGAGATACCTTCAAACAAACATCCATTAAAACATTCGCATTTATAATAGTAATATAAACTAAGTTTTAATTTTCAGTTTCGATATAGTATCAAAGGAAGATTGCGAGGAGTTAGCAGAGCAGACTGCAGACATGGATGTGGAGGGCGACGTGATGTCCCGGCTGCAGCGTCAGCTCACCACCCAGCTGCAGGTGTGCCTGCGACACAGGGAGCACTGCCGCCAGCTCGGTCACCTCGCCGACATGAACCGCTTCGAACAACTCGCCAACTCTGTTAAACAGGATCTGGATGTTGTGCTTGTAGCTAAAAGGTAAATATATTATCAATTACACAAATAAATACTACCACCTGTTATTATCTTACTTCTTACTAATTTAAATACGAATGTTTGGATGGATGGATGTTTGGTTGAAGGTCTCTTGAAATCGGTTAAACGGATCTCGATTAAATTTGGCAAACATATGGTTTGGAACAACACATAGGCTACTAATTTTTTTTAATTCCGCGCGGACGAAGTCGCGGGAAACCGCTAGTTAATTATAAAGTCCCTGGTCGGCAACAAAATCCTCCTTTATGAAATTTCTACATATATATGTAGATTTTATAGAGCTGAAACTATTTTTATTCAATTTTTTGCGTCACGCCTAGATTTTTTGTTATTTCCTTAAACATATATCTTTACAAATATTATAGAACAGTCAGCAGTTTATTTAATTTAATTAATTACAATTTTCAGCTTGGGCCAGGATCCACCAAAGTTCCACTACGAGAACAAAGTGTTCTCAGTGGTGCAGTGCAATACGGACCTTAACGAGAACGAGTTAGAGTTGACTATCGTGCGCGGCATCGCATACAACGTGCCCAACCCTAAGGAAATAGATACATACGTTAAATTCGACTTTCCTTACCCACAAGTAAGTTGAAACCTAACAATTATAGTGAACACTAAGCCCTTCGTACATAAAGCAACGTAAATCTTCAAAATAAATATTGAATCTTTGCGACGCTAGTATCGCGTTGCGCTCGCTCCGCATACAACGTTAAATCGTCGACTTTTCTTATAATACTAAGATCTTAATAAACAGTGGTGAGCGATTTTTAACAAACATAACGGCGACGCGCGTCTGTTTACGAACCTCTATGACAGTAAGTTAGACTTAGCAATTAAAATCGCCGGTTCTCGAAGATTTGCATTGCCTTTGGTATGAAATCGTATAATTCCATACTGTGACCATTATTATAGCAAAAAGTGGCAAACGAGCAATCGGTCAGATAAATTCACCAATATCGAACATCTGCAGAATCTTTGCCTATCATCAATCTACAGGTGAACGCAGAGAAAGGTGATATTTTCCCTATGTTTGCGTTCTCTCCCCATCGTTATAAGGGTGGGAGGACTGGGTGTCTTAAGTCTACTACTTTGTAAATGATTGGCCAATTATTTATGTGATAACACCGATGGTGGTAACATCCGTGGTATTCCAGGAGACGCCGGTGAGTGACCGCACGATGACAGTGAAAGACACGAACAGTCCTCAGTACGATGCAGTGTTCACATTGCCCATACAACGCAACAACAGACAATGTCTGCGAGTTTTCAAACGACATGCTATTAAATTCGAAGTCTATTCAAAAGGGTAAGTCGCATTACGTTAAAATTATCTAGATTTATCACTAATAACTAGGTATAAATATATTATTTGTTGTAGAATTTTCCATTTATTGATAAAAGATGGCGCTGAATATTAGTTTTTATGAAATAATTTTTTGTATATAATACATTTGGAGTGATTTAAAAATGTAATTAAAAATGTTAAAATGTTTTGTTGGTGAATAACTAATTTTTAACTTTTTCTTGTATTGATTTGTATTAAATAATAGAGCGGCGGTGGGTCAGTGGTCAAGCACTTGACTTGCAATCTACAGGTCCTGGGTTCAAATCCCGCCATGTACCAATGTGTTTTTCCATTTCCGATTTACATATGTACATTTATCCGATGTTGTTACGGTGATGGAAAACATCGAAATTCAAAGATATGTGTGAAGTCAACCAACCCGCACTTGACCAGCGTGGTTGACTATGGCCTAATCACCCTTAATTTAGGGTAGGCTTCGAGCCCCTCGGTGGGGACGTATAGTGAGCTGATGATGATGATGAAATCAATATGGGCCTTTCATTTCTGAATGCATTAATGCATCTTTTCACTTTTCCATTGCAATTGAATATATTAAATATAGTCATATTCAAAATAGACTCATGCATTTTGAATGTAATTTAATCTATATCATAATGCGCTTAAATTCTGCTTTTATATTTGTACACTGTAAATGGGATTTTGTAAATTAGTTCCTAAACACATGAAAAGCACGATTTCACATTATTAAAAATTAGTAGTGTTTTTTTTATTATAATAAGGTGGCAAACGAGCGAGCGGTCACCTGAAATCGCTGAATACGGCCATAGACATACGCAATTGCATATACGTTGCCTACCTTTAATCGACGGAGAAGATGCACAAAAATAAAATATTTTCCCTTCCCATGCATCCTCTTATCCGGAAAGTCCACTTCCACTTCCCATCCTTTCCTTATAAGAAAAAGGGTGGGAAGGGAAAGAGGACTATATTAGGGCTCCGGGACGCAAACTCATCAAACGAAACGCGGAATTGCTTCCACTTCACGCCTGTCTTCAATCGGTTGTGTACCTTAATTTAATAGAATATATTGTTCAATGATTTAGTTTCAATATCTGCTTATCTTATTATTTACTAGAGTGATACGTGATAGGAATTAATTTGTAGCTTTTTGGATCCACTTTGCTCCAGCTGTATTCACCCCCACCGTTAACTTATTCTTAATCTCCCTTGTACTGTATTCTCTACCTTACCTGTACCTTTATTCTTTCCCTTCTCTCCATGTGTATTCTTTACCTCTCACGAAATGTATTTTTCTCCTTGCTCTAGCTGTATTCATCACTCCCCTATAATTTTATTCTTAAGATCCACCAAGACATATTTTTATCTTCCCATATTTGTATTCTTTACCTTACTCCCAGATGTATAATTAACCTTTTCCCTAGTTCTATTCTTTCACTTTCCTCCAATTGTATTCTTTACTTCCGTTTGTATATTAGCCCCTGCTAATTCCATGCATGTAATTAGAGTGGTGTAGTTGAAAGTTGTGTGTGTGTGCCGCGGGGCGGGGCGGGGCGGGGTGTGGGGGTGTGCAGATGTGACGCGGTGTGGTGTTGCAGCGGCTGGTTCAGTCGGGACGCGCTGCTCGCCACCGCCGCGGTCAAGCTCGCGCCTCTCGAGACACAGGTCATCTTGCACGAAGCTTATCCGGTGAGTTTTACGTTCAATCATTCACTTTTTGTTCGGTCATTCGTTTAGTTGATGTGCTATAAAAGTAGCCTATGTGTTCTGCCAGACTATGTTCTGCATCTGTGACAAATTTCAACAAGATCCGTTGAGCCATCCATCCATTTAATCTTTCGCATTTATAATATTAGTAAGAAGCCATAAATATTGACTAAGAACTATTGGTATAGGTCTCTCAATGGAATAAGAGTTTAATTCCGTGTAATTTTATAAACAGCGGAAATCTATAATTATTCATTCTTCACGTTGTTTCATGTTATATTTGCTATTCCAGCTGATGGACGGTCGTCGTCCAGCAGGCGGGTCGCTGGAGGTAAAGCTGCGCGTGCGCACGCCGCTGCTGCAGCAACAGCTGGAGACCAGCTCGCACCGCTGGCTGGTGATCGACAGCTAACTGTAACTGAACTGTTCCAGAGCTACATAAGCTTGCTGGATACAATCCTTATTCAATGCGTCTGTCACTTCGCTATTTTAGCGAAATCAGTGAGGTTAGACATCGTGCATACGCTCATAAGCGATTCCATAATGAATGTCACAAATGTCTAGAACTATCAATAAGTTTGGCTAAGTCACGTGATTGTAGCGCCTCGGTTCGATTCACATTTTTGAAATTCGTTATGGAATCATTTCGCAGTGAATGCGCTTTGTCTACATCAGCATATGTTGTTATGGATTTCGCTAAAATGGATAAGATAGCTCCTTTATGGCAAACTTTAACTGTTAAAAATCCTCGTTTATAGCTTATTTTAGTTAATTTAGGACGATTCCAGCTTATGCGACAAATATATGTAAAACAGCTATGTCTCTATGTGCAACTGAGCTGAGAAAAGAAGAAAAAAATAATTGGAAATCTCTCAAATTAACAATTAAGTATGTTTATGATTATAACCAACCCGCACTTGACCAGCGTGGTTGACTATGGCCTAATCACCCTTAACTTAGGATAGGCTCCGATTCCCTCTGTGGGGACATATAGTGAGCTGATGATGATAATTATCTCTAAGGTCAACTTTAGAGGTTATTTAATATTGCTGTTTAAATTCTATGTGTATATTTTATGGATACAAAAATCACTAAAATTTTGTCTTTAATTTTTTTTAAGTCGACATAAAGAGGTTAAAGAGATTAAATAATAACCTCTTTCCTATATATTGTGAAAGTACATAAATGTAATTCTATTATTTTTATATAATGTAAATGGCTATGGGAATATATTTTTTTAATCTGTCCAATAAATGTACATATAAAAAAAATTGTGTTTCAAATTGTCTGAATATATTTATTGGCTTTGTAATTATTGTAGATATGTTGTATAAATGTCAATATAATAAATGTTATTAAAATATTACTATCATTTTACTCCCTTATTTGTTTAAACTTAAAAGTATGGCGTGTCTATGTCATTTATAAGTCGTAAGGACCCGGAGGGCGCCACTGTCGATTTCTTGTAAATCAATTTGTATTTATGTAAACAAATTAATTAGATACCTATTTTTCTGCATTATGACAATTTTTTCTCAGTCTGGCTAAAGACTAGACAATTAAAAATATAGGTTAGTAAGTCACGACTGAAAAAATCGTGGAAAAATTCTATTCAACTTATCTGGCTTTAACCGGTAATAGATCGTGATGTCGTAATTTGGCCGCGAGATGGCGGTAATTAATATTCATTGGTCATGTAAATATTTTCGCCAGTTTCGACAATATCGTGGCAAATTAATTTATCAAGCTGCATTACTTCATACGAACTAGAATTTATCGGCACAACACAAATGTGATTATTAAATCTGGTATATTGTAAATAATTTGATTCACGAATCACGATATTTGCTGGATATTATTTATATTTTACTTAGTGAATGATTTTATATAATATTTCTAATTAATAAAGCAAACATTTTAAATAATCGATTAATTCTGGTTTGTGAATTAATCTTTATTTAACGTTAAGTGTGTACTCATCCATTTATTATGTAGAATAAGGTTTTAGAATTTATTGTAAATTCTTTTAAATTTCCTGTCCAATATATATTTCTTATATACCATGAATTTTAGCGGCTGAATAAAAAATGTTTTGACAAAAAAAAAAACAAAAACGTATATGGCCCATGAGGGGATCGAACCCGCGACCTTCGCGTTATTAGCACGACGCTCTAACCAACTGAGCTAATGGGCCGGTTGCGACTAACGTTGAAAACATTGATTTGTCCTCTTTTGTAACCTTTAAATTAAAAAAAAAACTTAACTCTACTGATGTTTATGAACAATAATTTATATGATATATTGCTTTAGTTGTAGTTGTTCTAACTAAATTTTAGATGTAGAAATAGTTACAATGTAACACAGTAAAAGTTATACAAATAATAATTTATGACGTGAGAAAGTTCCCGCCATTATAGGTCAAATCGTTTTTATAAATGTCATCACAACGAAGGCAAAAGCGCGCGTCTCGTGGGGCTCGCGTGAATGAACCGAATCAGTGCGTGGATCAAAATGTAATCAATTACTTTATTTACGTTGTGCTTAATAATAACATAACATGACACATAACTGATACAACGTAAAGTAATATCCGTCAATAAAATTATTAATATTTTTCTAAGTTTTTTCCTAAACGTAGTGGTTAAAGATAGAATTTTAAGCGGAGATATATTTTATTACGTAAATATTAGAAGTAAATAGACTTGACCTTTATTACGATAGGTTCCTACAAAATTTCAACCCACTCTGTCAAACTTCATGACGCGGGTTATTAAACAAACCACTATAGTTAAGTTATTTATTTAGTTATAAACTACGTAGATGACCCGTACAAATGTTAGTCATCACGTGTTTCAATATCGACAAGTTATACACGCATCTCTTGAGTATTGCAGACACTCTCCCAAGGGTCACGTGACCTATGACGCACATTAAAAACACTAGATGGACGATCTAGATAACCTCAAATAGAGGTTATAATAATCATGAATTTTTTATAACATTAATCAATAAAAATCATGATTGGTCACCAACTAATAAATTTCCGAGTTGGTGACAACAATGCAAGTGAACTTGGCAACGTTCATGCACGGAGTGTAACCGGTAATAACCGGTTTTTTGTCGGCAAGCGACACGCCCTCTCCTGCCGTGCCGCGTGCTGCGCATTATGTAAATTTGTGCTGCAATAATATTGTTATTGCTAATTTAATTATTTGCAAGAAAATTGTTTTTTGTCATTATTTTTAAACAAACATAGGTCAATTATGGCTAATTAAGATTTTGCATGTCAAATTCTTACAGGCACCGGGATTATGCAAACAAAAAATTTGTAGGTAGGGTTTTTATCTCAATAATATTTTGAGGATAAATTTGACTTTAACATACTTAAATATTCTTGTAAATTATGTTGTTATTTTACTATCGGTACTTATATTACCTGTGAGTTTAATTATGTTTATAATTTATTTTACAGATCAGAGATGGCGCTAGTATCTACATGTTTACTACAATAAGCTCTCAGAATATGTACGAATCAGTTTTACCTGGCAGACAATTTTTTTTCACTAATTGGATTGTACTACTGAATTATTTTGTACCATTTGGCATCTATTTACTGACTATATGAAAGTTTTAAAAATATTTTTTTCATCTGTTCATAAATATTTAATGAATGGAATTAAAATACGCGGGTTATTTATTAAAATTTAAAATATAAATATGTTAGTAAGTTTTTGCAATGTATTGTTGCGGCATTGAACAGCATCAGCAAGGGCGGGCATCGGCCGTGACGTCACGGGCGCGGCGCTAGGGTCGCGGTCACGCCCAAGGTCACGCTTAAGGTCACCGCATGTGTCTTTCCTTTATTAAACCAAATCAAGCAATAATTAATCGCGATATTATTTCTCAATAATAAGAATATATACTGAGACTGTCAGCTCAACTTTAGCAGAGATTTACTAATTTAACGTTAACAATATTTATATTTACGATAAAGCTATATTTTAAGATCAAAGACTTGAATCAAAATGACCAAAATAATATTCAAGGATTCTTCAAATCATGCTAAAATGATTTTAATAATAGAAATATTATATTTGAAAGTATATTTCGTGCTCACAATTTTTTGTGGCTCTTCGTTCCAGCGTGATCGGAAACTCGATAAAACCCCCGGAGGATTCGGTCTACGTCATTGCTAACTGGGCACGGCTCTGCGCCTACGTGTGACTTTTTTATATTATCTGTGGTGTCATCAACATTAAATGTTATATTAGTACTAATTTTGTAGCAATATTTACCACGTTTTTATTAATATCGCTGTGTTTATTATTTTAATACTGTATTCGATATATCGGAAGTTTATTATGTGTACGTATAATATAATAAGTATTATGTTTTTCGCATAATAATGCGTCAAATATTAATAGCAAAGAGACATCTGATTTGGTTAAAGTTCGAACTCCACCATACAAATATTGTAGTCAGCCGTATTCAGTAGAAATGGTTATAAGAAATACATATTAGTATAATTAAAAAAAAAACTTGAATAATGTTTAAATACGAACCAAATTTGAACTACAATTCATATGCTGGAAGGGGATTCATTCAGTTTCGGACGTAAACACGACCGTGCGGCGGGGGATGAATCGATACAGCCTCGCGAATGTCAAGTTGAAGGGGCAAGGGGAAGGCCGGGTGGGTGAGGTTCAGGGGCGCGCTGCTGACGTCATACGCCTACGCGACAGGGAGGCGCCCCCCCGCGTGGGTTGCCGGTAGCTTCGCCCGGTTTTATTACCTTCATATCTCTATTGCAAAGATTACAAGGGTTATAGATTATAAGTTATTAGAATTTTTAAAGTATTTTTGTGTAAAAATAAATCTTAGCCATTGTAGTTTATCGTAACACTATTATGACAGTTAAGTTTACTCTTTTTCTCCCTCTGTCTCTTTGGAGAAACAGAGATGGCAATATTTATTTGTGTACATAATAGATGCATGGACCCATTAAAAACCTTTTCGGCTAAATACTTCTTAAGATAATAAAAGTTGCATTAAAATTGGATGTTTGAGTTGTTTTTGTTCTGTTTCTAGAGCATGTTACGTAAGGGAAGCGATGATTGGAAATTATTCAACTGGTACGTACATATGTTTGTTTGACTTCTAACAATATAGAGATGGGGGTTCTTATTTTTGTCAATGACGACTTAAAAAATTATGTTTGTAAAATAAGGAATAAATTGAAACTTTTAAATTATACTTATTCAATTTTTTTTGTAAGTTAGAGTCTGTACTTCGAGAGCTACTTTGTTGCAGAGGGCGGTGTCTGTAAAAGCTTCCCCGTCTGTAAAAGCTTTTCACAAAGTTACGAAATGGAATGAAATTGTAAGCGCGACAAGTTTTTAAAATTTTTATTTTGTTCGTAATAATTTTTTTAAACTAAGTACATTACTCGTTCGATAGATGGCGCCCTACAATTTTCAAAAAAAATTAATCGCGATATCAAAATTCTTTTTGCGTTAATCGGGTTCGATGCGAATTTAGTTATCTTCACTCTGGTTTCCCTTCAAAACGTATAAATCTTTCGCCTTTTACTAAAGATTTCCGTGGAGGGGAACACTCAAATGAGTCTTTAACATTTTTGTATAACTCTGCTTCGGCGGAGTAAATATTTCTTGTTTAATTCCCTATACTGGATAACTAGCTACCAAGCAACTGAGGTCTATAAATAAATAGACGATTACTTGGTTTAAAACTTTCAAAAGTTCCGTTTTTGACATTTCGATTTAAACGCACCTGTTTATGTTATGTGACAGTTAATTCTATCTATATTATTAGTTCGAATCCACACCACCGCTACGATCAGCGCCAAAATGGCGAAAATCAAATGCGCACAAAATACTACGTCGTATAGCCAGTCCAATCGGGGTTAGTGAATCCAAGAGTAAGTTACACTCAGATTGTAATATTGTGGTGCCGCGCTGTCTGGAGACGTCTCAAAGTCCTCTTACAAAATTTGGTTTAGAAAATGTAAAATATTAAAAGAAATTCCGAGTTTTACGATTTGCTATTTCCAAGAATCACAAATTATGATCATAAAAATCTTGTTTCTCCGAAAAAGTAATTTCCCTTCTTCGCTAACGGCTCTTCTCTCTATGGTATGCCTTAATTCATAAGCTTTTACATATTTGTATCACACCATATCATTTTTAACTAAGAGGCAATTAATATAAAATAAAGATTAATTTTGGTTAAACTATTCGATCTCACTCTTCGCATAAAATGTGAGATTTTGCGTGTCTTTATTTTAACCTATAAATTCTAATCAAGCGCTCAATAAAACGGTATCAAAATTATTTTGGACCACACTCCAATCGGTGGGGTTCGACATCGATCGCGTCAGGCATGAATGGGGCGCTGACGTCAAGCGCGGGCGAGTCTGCGCACTTTCAACTGGCGGCAAGGGGGAGGCAGCTGGTGCCTGGCAGGAGGAGGTAGGTGGCAGGTGGTATTAGTAGCAGGCCTTGAACTTGCATCGATCCTGTACGCTCTTGCACTTGAATTGCAGCCGCCGTTCAAGCTCAAGTTCGCATAGCTACTTTTACGTTTTAAAGGAAAGGGTTTTACATTATTACTAGAGAATTTAATAGCTTTGTAAGCTCCTTCTGGACCGCAAATATAATATGTATGTCGTATAACATAAAATATTTATTATTTTATTAGAAAAACCATGGAGTCGTCAACAATTATTGTTTTTGTGCAATGGAAAATTACCAGAAGGTCAGCGCACATACAGCGATCTAATCGGAGTTATGACACATTATTGAGTAATTATTATAAACTGATGGTGGCTGGTGACTGTTCAACAGTTGCTTGAACGCCAATCCTCTATGATTTCATAACAATTACTGCAAAATATTAAGAATGCCAAAGAAATAAGTACCGGATCTGAATGTTTATAAAAATTTTTACTCCGATCGGTATTCAAAATTCAAATAAATTAACTATCTAACTTTCCTTAGGTTTCCCTTCTGAGAAATTATTTTCAACAAAATGTTATTCATGCATACAATGAAATTGTTTAAAAGTAAGTCTCATTTTGAATCAATAGATGGCGCTTGTATTTTTTTTATAAAATCTTAATCGCGTTGTAGACATTCATTGTATGTCGATCAGGGGGACTAGTCAATGTAACTAATGTTTAATGAAGTAACAGCCCGAGCCGAGGCTCCTGAGGGAGCCCTCGAGTCTTGTTACTCATAAACGAGGTTCAGGCTAAGCGCCATCTGCGCTCGGCCACCTCAAGCCCGGTGAAACTGTAAATGCCTCCTCAAGGCAAACAGTTACTACTCAGTCACAAAAAAAAAAAACTAATGTTATAATAGCCTATAAGGTCAGTTAGTTAGGGCGTCGTGGTAATAACGCGAAGGTCGCGAGTTCGATCCCCTCATGGCCCACAATACTTTTGAGATTCAGGGTAGGCGCCATCTGCGCTCGGCCACCTCAAGCCCGGTGAAGCTGTAAATGCCTCTTCAAGGCAAACAGTGACTACTCAGTCACAAAAAAAGAAAAAAAACTAATGTAGAATCGACTAAATATATGTCAAAATGTATGTATAGGAAAGATACGTGACCTAACGAAAGTTATTGTCACTTCCACAATCCACACAATGGTGTAATTTCGATTAGCAACATTATTAGCTTAACGAATGTTACATTGTTGTCTAGACCCCCTAGTCTGTTGCGAAAATAGTCGTCACTCTTGTTTCCATTTAAAACTTATAAATCTTTCGCCTTTTACGAAAAGAATTCCGTAGAAGGAACACTCAAATGAGTCTTTAATATTTTTTGCATAGCTTTTCTTCTGGGGAGTGATTATTATTGACTGACAACTAAGAACGATGAACACTAATCTAGGGATTTTATTTTCAGCGTGTAGCAATTTGAAAATAGCAAAAAATTAATCTTACAACTATTTTTAAGAATTATTTTATCGAATTAATAAAACATAATATATATTTTATAAAACTGTTTAACTGTTATTTGAATTTGGAACAACGTGAAACAAAAGCAAAGATCGTGTCATCATAGTGCCAAGTTTGTCAGATTGTCACACGTCACGGCGTCGCTCCGTCAGCGATTGACGCGGCGTCACGTCACGTCGCCGTTTCCAAATGACGCGTCGCGCGTAAAGTCACGTGATGCAGACGCCTCAAGACGCGTCGGACGACGTCCTGTTAATGACAGTTTTATTTTACTTTGAAAACGAAGTAATTAAAAGTAAAATTTTGTTATTTTAAACCTTTCTCTCTTTTAAGAATTCAATAGCAATTAAAAAATGCATTAAAAACCATAACAATATTATTTAAAACAAAATACATTTTTTATTGTTAAATATCTACATTAAATGCTAAATGAATGTTATTAAATTATTCAAACTTTCGTGAGACAGTATACTAAACTGATATATAAACACGGCTAAACACTCACGTATATTCGTCCGGTGGCGGCACCGACTAGTTTCGAGCCCATCGGCAGGCCACTCACCCTGATGAAGGGCCCCCGATGGGTTCGAAACTAGTCGGTGCCGCCACCGGACGAATATACGTGAGTGTTTAGCCGATTTATATATCAGTTTAAAATGAATGTTGTTGTGTATCGATTAATTATGAATATGACAAGTAGGTAGGATCATTGAATGACGGAGAATGCAACAATGTTGCGCCATTTTTAGTTGGATTACGATTAGATAATAAGGATTTGTTCATTACTCCGGTTCTTACGAGATTTGGAAAAGAACACGTACTTATTGCATGAAAATATTTGACAATCAAACCGCGGGTTTCCACCGACGAAACAACTCTGTTCTTCCAAAGAGAATGCTCTAATAGTAATGGATAAAAACATGTTTTGTGTTTGCATACAATGTTTTTATACAGATATATTTTCGTCAGTGAATATCCACAAAAAGATTTTATTAACTAAATAGTATTAATTAGAAACATTAACTCTTATTGCGAAGAACAAAAAAAAAATCTTTATTCGGGAAAATAAACGCGAGTGGAGTAACCCTCTTGTCTCTCGAAGAAATTTCTCAACATGGGCTTAAAGTATTTAAAGAAATACTATTTAACTAAGCGTAATATTATCATTCTGTAGAAATATGCGAAACAATTTTAAAACAATAATATAGACCGATTAACTTGTCTGACCCGATGGGCAAATCAAACTAAATTATGACAGCTCACCAGCGCCTTGTCAACGTCAAAAATGTTACAAGATTTGTACTTTAGCTGTAATGTCATATTTTTCTTTTGACAGAATAAAACAACAACAGTGGTAGAGCCCGCTTTAACATTTTCGCACGAATCGGCCCGGCTCTCCCGGTGAAATACCACGACCACACAGAAGACAGTCGTCAAGTGGAAGCAATTCCGCGTTTCGTCTGATGAGTGTGCGTCCCGGAGGCCTAATTTAGTCCTCTTTCCCTTCCCGTCCTTTTCTTTATAAGGAATGAATGGGATGTGGAAGTGGACTTTCCGGATGAGAGGATGCATGGAAAGGGAAGATATTTTCTTTCTGTGCATCCTCTCCTTCGTCGATTAAAGGTAGGCAACGCATATGCAATTGCGTATGTCTATGGGCAACGGTCACTTCGCTATTTCAGCGATTTCAGGTGGCCGCTCGCTCGTTTGCCACCTTTTGATATAAAAAAAACGCGATAGCAGCGCTTCTCTTACTGCTTCAGATATCCTTTTCGACTATACAGGTATGGTATCTAATTAATATTATAAAATCGATGCTTAGATGGATGGATGGATGTTTAAAGATATCTCCGGAGCGTCTGAGCAGTTCTCGATGAAATTTGGCATAGACGTATAACATAGTCTGGAAGAACACATAGGTTTTTTTAAGTATACTCTTTGTTTTGTACTGTACTGACGGAGTCGCTGGCGACAGTTAGTTTCAAACACATAATTAACTGGAACACATTGTAATTCTGATCTGGTCTATCTTATCTTATTGATGGTTTTAGTTTTAGCATTCGCAAGTGTTCCTTATCAAGTCAAATATTGAAGTTTACGATACATTACGATAAACATACATTTATTAAATAATAAAAATATTTTGAATAAAATCTACGACTGTATTACCAGACAGGTAGGTAGGTTCGTAGGTTCGAATATTAACAAACTTTTTTATAAAAAAAATTATAAATTGCATCCCATATCAGGCATGTGGGATTCTAAAATCACACAGTACTATGAAATTTTAAAATGCACATAAATTAGGAAACTTTTCGCCTTATTTTAAAACGGAAACTTCTAACAGACCAAAGCTATGTACCCTACGATCATATTTATTTGTTTATAAATAACAAAACGCGCGTTATACCGGTGTGCGAGAGGCGCGTCACGTACGCCCTTCTGCAATTAGGATCTATACAATCTCATTAAGTTAACGACTTGATAACTTTGCTCATATGTTTGTAGATGTGTCTGTACTCACGTATTCAAAACGAAAAGGTATTGTGGCATTTTATGGAACAAAACCTTCATTTTATGTCTAAGATTCTTTTTTTTTCGTCTACTCTTTAGTGACCTTTATGGTTGTTCCTTATGAGTTTTTAGTTTTTAAAAATATTCTAACCGTAGAATTTTACTGCCATATCACTTGGATATTGTTACCTCTTCTTTGTCTATAGAAATGAAAGAGATGGCAATTTTTAAATACAAATATCACAGCAGTAGAGTTCTGTTATAAAGAATTTGCCTGAGGTCATTTTTGTACACGAATTATTATAACTCAAGCGTGTAATGTGTAATTTTACACGTTGTACACGTTCACGTTGTACACAAAATAAGGGAACTCGAGTGTGTATTGTTTTTGAAAGGTTAATCACAAGTTGACGTATGGGATGTTCATCGGTCGATAACATCCGCGTGCTATCGACGTTAATAACAGCTCTTGTTATCACGCTATCACAGTTATCACGGTTATCACGTTATCACGTTGCGATCGTATTGCGCGCCGGGAGGTGCACGCGGTCCGCGCGTGATGGAATGTTTTTGACGCAAAATGACCCTGTTGTTGTTAAATTCGTTCTCATTAT
The DNA here is from genome assembly GCF_000836235.2 of Papilio xuthus. Taxonomy (NCBI): domain Eukaryota; kingdom Metazoa; phylum Arthropoda; class Insecta; order Lepidoptera; family Papilionidae; genus Papilio; species Papilio xuthus. The sequence continues at coordinate 4,294,442 of NW_013533994.1, forward strand.
ACATTGAAATCATATTTGTTAATATGTTTATTGAAATATGTTGTAATAATTAACTCTCTTATGTACTTAAATAAAATATATATTATTTATTTATTGTTTGTATTTACATACCTTAACTATTCGACAGATTGTGACAATTTTATGTTTAGGACTTGAACGTTCATACTTAAAAAATCTAAAAAAAGCAAAAATAACGTTTAATTACATAATTACGTAGAAAACCTTTAAATATTGTATACTCTATTTATCTTTATCCTCAAATGATAAAGTAATTCAGAGGCACACCCAATACTAAGAAATATTTTTGCTAATTTTTCTATTATTACTTAGACATTTAAAATGTAAATAATCGTAAAATATTTATACCATGATTTTGAAATGACATGATTATAGGTATATATGACAAACGAACAAGAGTCCTCTTGAATTCGCCGAAATAGCGAATTAACTGTTACCCTAAGACATTACATTAATTGAAGCGTTAACTACCTTTAATCGACAGACAAGGAGACGTATAGAAAGAAGATATTTTCTTAATGATTCCATGATCTTTGCTAATTAAAAAATGTAAAGTAAATCATATTGATTTTGACGTAGATTTTAATAGGTAGCAGCTGATGTATGCAGGGGTAACATAGGGACACATTTTTAACAAAAAAGTCGTATGCAACAGCTAGTCAAATATTATAAAATAACTAGCTGTCGCCCGCAACTCCGTCAGCCCGGGATTAAAAATAGATGTTGGCCGACTCTCAAACCTAATCAATATGCTCACAAAATTTCATGAGAATCGGTCAAGCCGTTTCGGAGGAGTATGGGAACGAAAATTGTGAAAAAACATTCTATGATCACCATTGTGGATTTATCTGTTAAACCTGTGTTTTTCTTTCAATAAAATATTTGATAAAGGTGATTACGTTGCGAGCAGATGGGTGCGGTCCCATGCTGATACGAAGACCTTGCCTGTTATCACTGCCATGCTGTAATCATACCAACACTGACATAAAATTTGAAGGTTAATAAAGCAATATATTGAAGATTGATAAAAAGAGAAAAATTTTAAAGTTAAAAATATCATGGAAAAATAACATTTTACTTGTAGACGTAATAAAAACGTAACCGTGAGCTTTCTTTGTTGTACATGCACAAAGACACGAGATTATTAGTGTGTCGACAATGTAAACTCACGTTAAATGGAATTATATTCAAGGCACGATGCAGCCCATGGCTAGCGACCAAATAAGGTCTGTCTGAGGTCACCTTTATATGCTAAGCTTCTTATAGGAAGACTTTATAATGACTGATGAATTATTTTCAAAACAATCTTACTTCTTACTAATATTATAAATGCGAATGTTTGGATGGATGTTTGTTTAAAGCGGTTGCATGGATTTCGCTGTTTAGTATAGGTGTAGAACAAAGTCTGGAAGAACATATAGGCTAAAAATTGTTTTTATTAAATTCCTCTTGGATGTAGTCGCGGGCAACAGCCAGTCTTAATGATAAAATCAAAAAATTGTTAAATAGATCCTACGAATAAGATGTGTCAATTTTCAAAAATAGAACATTTCAAAGTTCTGAAAAGTTCTAATACGAATCAGGACTTTCTTCGAAATAATAATTAATAATTTATATCTGTCCACATATATTTTATTTTTTGTATGTTTTCGGAGACTAGATGTACATAAACAGCCACATAACGACCCTATGAGGTCCTTGCCCTGCGCTAAATCACGCAAACCATTCAAAGACCTTTCCCCGATTAAGTTTTCTGTTTGCCTCACTTTCGAATGAGGTTAATAACATTGCCAGAATTTATTACTGTAACAAAAGCTTTTTGGTACATTTTCTTTTTAATAATATATTTTTATTTGTTAGCCTTTTATTGATTTGACAATTTCACAGTCAGGTCTTTACAGGCTATATTTATAACTAGATTTTTTTTACATCCGCACGGACAAAGTCGAAGCTGCTAGATCGAGGTTTCACTATATTCCGTTGGAAAGTTCCTTATTAAAGTTGATATATTAAAATTAATCTTATATCTTTAAATGAGCAATTCTTGTATATGTATATAATTGGAATCTCAGAATCGGCTCCAACGATTTTCATAAAATTTAGTATATAGGAGGTTTCTGGGGCGATAAATCGATCTAGCTAGGAATCATTTTTAGAAAATGTCCTTTTATTCGTGTTTTATCGATAATCAACTTAAACATAAACTTAACTTTTTCTATCGGTAAGATCGAGATTCATATTTCATCATTTTATTAGTAATTCGTACTTAAATATAATTTTCAAACAACACAATTTAAAAAAAAATACCGAGCAAAGCTGCGGTCATTCAGGTACTTATTGTAAATGCGTAACAAACAAACTTTTATATTTATAATAATAGGATGTGCGGTGATATTGGAGGCGGGAAGAAGTCATGAGGTCGCGACCTCACGCTTGTCTCTGTGTGCGAAATCGTTGCTAAAATAGGAAGTTATTGACATAATTTATTGATTATTTATTAAAAAATCTGAAATTTATTTGGTTATAGAATAAATTAATTTAATTTATTATTAAAATGTAACCTTAATAACTTTAATTTATTATTAACTTGAATCTGTACCTCGTTGTTTAAACTGCTGTGTACATTTATCGTTGGTTTCTTAGACCAAAATGTTTGTATAAAACATATCATCATCCCACTCATTATCATCATCATCATCATCAACCTGCCCTTATCCCTATCGAGGGTCGGCACAGTATGTACTACTCCTCCATTCATCTCTATCAGAATCTACCCCCTTCCTACGCATATCCTCTTTCACACAGTCATTCCATACTGTTTTTGGTCTTCCCCTACCCTTGTAGCCATCCCCATTCAATCTCATTACTTTTTTGCTTATATCATCATCATCCCTCCTCATAACATGTACAAACCACGCTAATCTTTTACTCCTCAATTTCTCGATCACTGGCGCTACTTTCAAACTTCCTATATTATACACATTTTTAACTTTATCCTATCTTGTCACACCAAGAAAACATCAGTTTTCTATCATCCCACTCATTATCTTTGACAAAATAGAGATGACAATATGTTTTATACAGGAATTTTTGGTCTCAGAAACTAGCAATAAGACAGCTTAATGAAAAAGAGATTTAAGGTTTATCTTTTTATTATTACTAAAAGAAACCAAACGTTAAAAGGTCATATGCGATTAATGATTTATGATATCACCAGTTATAGATTATTTTAAAACACAGGACCGTACTTACGTATTTTAAAATAGTTACTTTCATACTATTCAAGTTAACTATTTTGTTGAGAATAGATCTTTTACATCGATCTTTTGAAACGAAGATCAATGGAAATGTCAATTATCTTACTTCTTACTAATATTATTAAGATGGATAGATGTTAGTTGCAAGGTTTTTCCGGAGCGGTTTAAGGATTCTTGATGAAATTTGACACAAATGTAGAACATGATTTGGAAGAACACATAAGCAACTTAATAATTTCTTTTTTTTAATTCCGCACGTATGCTGTCGAAAGCTAGTATATATAAATCCTGTTAAGGAGCACAGGTTTATCGTTTAGTTGTTTTTTTTTCATAAGAGAAGGGGCAAACGAGCGGCGTGAACACTGCGGTGATCAACGACACCCATGGACATCTGTAACACCAGAGGAACTGCAAAGCAACAATACAGGCAACTTGACTACAATGATTTACTTATTATAATAAAAAAAATATAAAATATTCTCCCAAATACATACCTGTGACCACTAGCGTAGTATCAATAGTGACTGCTTGTGGCGTAATCATCGCCGGGGGCAGGTCGCGACTTCAGATAACTGGCCGGTGCAAGCCGGTTTAACCGCTGTACCACGCTTCATAACATTGCCTTGCCTTTTGTACTACATTTGCAAATTATTCATCAAAACAAACCTTTTTAGGTTAACTATACTGTTGCATCAATCAGCACTTGGCCAGCGTGGTTGACTATGGCATATTCACCCCTTATTTTTCAGAGGGGAATGCTTTATACTCCGCGCTCCGGGGGTGACGCGGTAGTTATGTGGGATTCTCTTTCGGGTGGGATGCATACCCACTAAACCCCTCTGTTCCTCCTATGAATCATGCCGTGGCAACGGGCACGCTTGCGCATTCGTCCGCGATATTGTCTGCGTCATCTGCCGAAGCAGTCCCCACTACAGGGGAGGATCTACCAACAGCCTTAGGCGCCGGATCGCCCCGTATCCAACGCCCTAGGGCTGTTGAGGGGGGGCCTATTCACCCCTAACTTAGTGTGGGCTCCGACACTTTCGGTGGGGACATATACTTATACGTACGTATATTTTAACCCTCGATATATCTGCCATTAATTAGATTAACAAAAACTGGTTTGAGACAACCCACTTAAGTATGAAATGTTGAACTAATGAGGAATTTCTGATGTCACTAGCTGTCGCCCGCTGCTCCGTCCGCGCGGAATAGAAAAAACATTATACACTATGTGTTCTTCCAGATTTCGTTCTACATCTATGCCAAATTACAGCGTGATCCATACAGCCGTTCTGGAGTTACCTTTCTAAAACATCAATCGCATTTATAATAATAGTAAGATTAGGTGCAGTGCATTGTTACTCTGTTTTCATTATACGAAATTTTTAATCTATAATATTATAACTACGACTCATTTTTAATCCGTTTAAATTTAAAAAAAATTTAATATCCAATACCTGTTTGGAATATACGATAAAGTACACATGATAACAGTCGTTAAGATATAAGAATAATTAAGGTCAAGAGTTTAAGAATGTTTTATGTATTTATATGTAAACAATTAAAAATGTAAAATGAGACGCAATTAATTTACACACTCCGTCTCTTATTAATTAAGCATTAATGGTAAATTAATAAACAATTTAAATTGTAATTTACCAATTAATTGTAAATTAAATTGTATTTCCAAACCGCTACGACTTAGGGTCCTTCAAGAAGCAAGCTTATCATTATCTCAAAGGCCGGTAACGCATCTGCGGTTCTTCAGGTATTGCTCATGTCCATGGGCGTCGTTGAACACCTCGGTGTTCCCGCTGCTCGTTTGCCTCCTTCTGTTATAAAAAATACTTTTCTTTATGTTAATGGCATCATTAGTTTATCTATACTTATAACAAAATTGGAGTGTCTGTCTTATATGTAAGATGAAAAAAAATTAAGCTTAAGGTCGCGTTAGCTCCTCACCGGATCATCTAGATCGATTTTGAGAGGAATTGAGCTGATGCACGTAAGAATATTATAGAATACTTTTTTAATTCAGCGCTGGCGAAGTCGCGGTCGAACGTAGGTTCAAAATAAAATAAACAATAAATAAATATTACAATTCTTTTAAACTATTCTTATCGAAAAGTGTGGCAAATTAAAAAGAGTAAAAGAAAACTACTACAAAAAGTTGTGTGGCCCATGAGGGGATCGAACCCGCGACCTTCGCGTTATTAGCACGACGCTCTAACCAACTGAGCTAATGGGCCGTTGAGATAGATTTTGAAATTACCTAATAGATTCTAAAACAAAAAGCAAAGTCAAGCTTATAGAAGTTAAAAAATAAGATCTCTTTCAAATTAATTACTAAAGAAAGCTTTCGTTTTATTAATGGAAATTGATTTTATCCCACAGCGGATATAGAAAAATATATAATTATTTGATTCACGTGGTTATAAATTTGAGTTTATTTATTTTAATATTGTAAAGCGATACTCGTGTCCAGTGCGAGGTTATCACCACAATATTTATTATGGCATTTATTTTTGCAACAGTTAAAAATTAATTGGTTACGTATATAAAAGGTCAGGCCACATGGTTCCTGTGTACGTTACGAGATATCTGGCTCTCTATTTTATGCATTTTATTTTTAAAGAAAGTTCTGGAATTTTCTAGAACTTTAACGATTAAATTAGTAGGTCACGACGATATGACTGTTAAGATTGTAGAGGCCCATTGGATTAAAGAAACGAGTTATTAAACTTCTATGATCCTTTAACCTCAGTTTGATTAATTTGTACCAGTTACCTACGATGTTGGCTCTATATTTAAGAACTATATAAGGACCTAGTAAGGTAGATTAAACCACTAACTAGCTTTCACCCTCGACTCCGTCTGCTCGGATTTAAAAGAACTTAGTAAGCCTACGTGTTTTTCCAGACTATGTTATATATGTATGCCAAATTTCATAGAGATGATCTTCAGCTGTTCTGGAGATATCTTCAAACAAACATCCATCCATCTATCCTTCTAAATATTCGCATTTATATCAGTAATTTAGTAAGAATTACAACAAGACATTGTGAATTCAAATGCCCTATATTAGAGCCCATATTTGAATGTAGGGCTTAGCATAAAGTCCTTTGACTGTTACTTACTTTTTCGATGATAAAGTATGTCTAAGTAACTTGTAACTTATTAGCTAAAGAATTATCACTTACGCAAGTACAGTTGCAACTAAGTAATCAAGTTCTTGTACACTTCACCTACTGCATAATCTAAAGTGCTTATTAAAGTTTAGTAGAGTTTGTTTACTCGAGTTGTGCGGATTTTACACACGGAATGGTTGCGTAATATCATGCCACCCAGTCATAGATTAAATAAACATATTTGATTACTATGTAACTATGTTACTTGCGGCCAGTTCTAATTCTGAAATTTTAATATTTCGTAAAAATTTAAAGGATGTTTGGCTGTATGGATGTTTGTTAGAAGGTATCTACAGAAAGTCTGCATAGATCTCGCTGATATATGTCATAGGTGAAGACCATAGTTTGGAAGAACACATAGGCTACTCATTTAGTTTTTAATGTACCGCGGACGGAGTCGTGGGCGACAGCTAGCGGTACATATTTACATTTAATTTTTGCATGGAATTTTCCTATGGTATAACAAAAAAAAATGTCAAATTAAATCGAGTAGAATTAATTTAAAAACAAACAGTGCCGCGACCCCGCTGTCGCAGACAACTTATCTCTTATTGACATTCGCCAATCTGCCGTGCCAGGAGGCATTTGCGTAAGCACCCATCATGCTAATCATACGGCCAGTTTAACAAGACATATCAATTTAATTACATTTCTTAGGAAACTGCTATCAGCGATAGGTCTTTTAGTATTGGCGTTGTTATCAGCAGACGAGTCAACGTTGGGGCTCTGCATTGCACCAGCCGTCAGTCGGCGACGGAACGTCGTCGACTCAAGACCTACCTAGGGGGCATTACATATTTTGATTATAATGAATATTTTTTATTACAATTTTATGTGAAATATTACATTTTACAAAGATTTTTAATCTAATAAGAACCTACCAACGATACGAAAACGGACTTTTAGCTATTATTATTATTCTGGACTTTACATATACTAAAAATATAATTATTAAAATAAAAAGAAATTCAATAGATTATAATATGAAATTAGGATTATGATAAAATATTTACTATAATTTATGAATCGATATATTTACGTCTTAAAATGTTAAATATAACGCTTTTTGTGACGCTTTGAAATAAAAATAATAAAAAGTTTAGTAAAGGCAGTTTTAGACAGAGTTGTGACTGCTACTTTCAGCAATATATAAATAAAAGGGCTAATATAACAACCAGACATTGATAACAATGCATGAACAATTTATTTTTAGTTTCGTTGTAAACAACATTAAACAGTTTAATTAACAAGATATTTACAGTAATTAATGTGAGTGTTTACATTTAAAAATTGATAAAAATAATTCGTCATAGTAACACTACCTATACGCAATTCCTTTATAGTCGTATACACGGATTGAAAGTTTTTAATACTTATGTTATTTTTTATTTTTCTTAAACTAATAATTATAATTTTATCTATAAATGTATTCACCTAAAGCTTTAATACTTTGCTATATAATCTATGATTACAACAAAAATAATAATGACGCTAAAACTATGATTAAGATATTGCCGTGTAAACTTCTTCTATTCCTTAACTACAAATACATTGTAATAATATTATGATGTTACGTGTTATCAGTTGTTGAGAGTTACAAATCCGTCAAGCAATCCTACTTACAGTGATAATGGCACAAAACAATAAAAATGTTCACGTCGTAAATGTGTGAATAGTATGTTATCCAATATGGCCGCCTGTATCTGAGCAAAACAAAGCCACGCGGGCTGCGCGTGGTCGTCGTGCGACTCGCTTTATAAATAGAACTCGACGTGCTAAAATCCACAACCAGTTCAGCTTGGCACACCCCGCCCCCTGGCGCTTCTAGCATGTTGCACGACACCGAGGGGCGCGTTACGAGTAACGGAGGTCAAGGCGAGCTGGCTGTTGGAGTTGTAACAGCGCCTCGCCTCCGTCCGTGCGAAGGACCACGCCCTGCTGGTCTTACGTCTGGCGTTCCAAATTTGAAATAGTTGGCAATCGGTTGTTTGAACGTGGAACGAACTCAACGAGAATTGGGTTCAGGAACAATTTTTGATTCATCGATAACCATTTAGTTTGGGACGATAGATTTTCGATCTGTTATTGTGCACAATTAATTTGAGGCTGAATAATTCCCTGTAAACCCTAATTAAAATTTCACCTGTATGATTTCCCGTTTAGTTCGATTGGAGTGTAGAGGAAGCTGTCAGGTTTTTCCTCATCTCTAAGGCTAATGCAATAAAGATTGAATAAATGAATACTTAATTAAGTCTTTTTACAAATGGAGGTCGCCGTTTAAACAAAGGTGAAAATCTTTAAGTTCAAACAGAATTAGTAAATTAAACAAATGTTTATATAACTAAATCAAAGTAAAACTTAGAAATACAATTACGAGTACTATGTGTGTTATTAACAATGAAATAGTCTGTAGAGTCAGAGTAAATATGCATTTGTTAACGGCCATATGCAGTCGCCGCAAACCGGTCCCAATGATTCACCATTATGCAGTCAATTCTAGATTTTTTACAGCTGTGAATTGAATTTACGTTTTATTTGCACATATTACGAGTACATTCAATGAACACGTGTGAAAATACTTCCAAAGAAAACAAATGTTATGTCTCAATAGACAAGACGACACAGTTCAAATCGTAATCCCTGATTTAGTCTTTTTTGGCGCATGATTGTTCTTTTAGGTGTCCCTCTCACCTTCATTACATAAACATTTTATTAATAAAAAATCTAGATAATATAAATTCCTAAAATTTCGTCTTCTTGTCTGATGAATCAATTGAAATTTTGTAACAAATTCGTAGGAGTCTACTTCCAGAGGTTATTTAGATTTTTATTTTTAGAGAGCAAATCCGGGAGTTGTTTGTTGAAAAATGGTTTCCATGTTATTGATTGTTAAAGAGATTCCGGTAACCGGAGAATTTAAGAGTAAATAGATTATTTATTTTATAGAAAGTAATTATGTACTACTCGGGAAAAAAAATCAGTGCTCTTTGATGTGAATATTTATATTTCAGTTATGAAGTGGGCATGTTTTTTTAGTGGATTTTTACTTATAATCTAAATCCATTTTTATCAGTTGTATTTTTAATAAGTCAAAAATGTTAAGTACTGTTGTTACTTATAAATAAATCTACGTACAACTTCCCACAGACAGATGTTGATCTGAAAATAGCTGAAGTAATTATAAAATTGAATATAAATACCAATGTTTTGGGAAGCCAGCCAACCGGTTTCATCTGGTTAACAGATGTTAGTGTTATCGTTATGATTTTCCACCTAAACATTCTTGTAGGAAAAAAGTAAAAGAAATAGTTCGAAGAGCAACTTCTGCAAGTTTTTTGGTGGTCAGTAAGTTACTACTAAAATTGACGCATATGCTTTTACTTCTCTATGAAATTACAATAGTAGAAGTTTGCGTCCTGGAGGCCTCATTTAGTCCTCTTTCCCTTCCCACCCTTTTTCTTATAAGGAAAGGATAGGAAGTGGAAGTACACTTTCCGGATGAGAGGATACATAGGAAGGGAAAATATTTTCTTTCTGTACATCCTCCCCTCCGGCGATTAAAGGTAGGCAACGCAAATGCAGTTGCCTATGTCTATGGGCAGCGGTTGCTTCGGTATTTCAGCGATTTCAGGTGGCCGTTCGCTCGTTTGCCACCTTATGACATAGAACAAAAAAGTAGAAGCTGAAACAGCAGCTATATTATATGATGAGCAAAAAGAAACGTTATAAAAGAAGTGGACGGTCGACTAACTTGTAATATTCCACTAGATATAAACCATAACATGTCGATACAAATTAAAATTTCTAGTGTAGCGGACACACCTTTAACAATGGATATATGAGTAAAAAACGATTATTGTAATAACGTATTATACGTAGAAGGTGAGCCAGTTATGAACGGATATGAATAAGCCAATACAGTGGGTGCGTCGGCCGATCACGCCGGCTAAGCGTGGCGGCTGACGTCAGCACACGTCATCAAACAAAACCCACAACATCACAAACAACTATCGACCATACAGACGAACAATAAAAACTAAAATCGCAAATCATTAAAGTCGCAGACGGAGTTTTCCATTCTCTTTGCGTAAGTGCACCTCAAAGTACTCTCGAACATTTTCGATTGCAAGTGCCTTTTATTGTGTCATCGATGTTGGAAAAAATTATTCAGAATCCAAAATGTGCTGTAATATTTTGATATAATTTAGAACCGGAACAACGAGATGCGAGCGAATATTGGAAGCGTTGAAAAACAAACGAGCAACGTTATCAGCAACCGAGGCTATAAAAGCGGTCGCAGCTCGCACTCCGCGCCCAGTGTGGATCGCACGGGTACACTAGGAACAACTAACCAACAAGCAAACAACACAAACAGTACACACATGTAAATTGAAACTTTACTTTTTTTTAACTTAATTCATGAATGACTTGAACTTGACACGTTACAGGACTTGTAAACATTGATACATAAATCATTCTAATCGATAAAAAATCTTAGGATGATTCATCAAAAAGGGATACCCCTGATACTGAAATAAATAAACAGATGATGAACGATAATGATGTAAATAAACAAATATGATAAATTTTACATAACATTTCAATTACTAAGGAAGTTATCGATACGCTAACAAATATGTGATCAACCTTTATTATCTTGTAACACATTGTCAAGGAGTTTCCGGAGAGATAAAAATCATGTAAACTGGAATAGACAACACGAATTATATAGGTCAGGGAGTTCTCTCGTTTAATAGCTAATAGATAACGAGTAGTTGTCGATTATCAAGTCGTCTATTTTTATTTATTCACTAAAGTCTTATTTATTTTATTTATTTATTATACAAGTACACACAACAGATAAATTATGCAACATTTACCAAAGTAATACAATATACAACACAATAAAACTGATAATTTATCCAATAACAGGTGTACAACATTCATACAAAACAAACAAGTATAAAACACAAAAAAAGAAAAATTATATGAACAAACCAAGGAAAGAAAACAAATAAATAATAATCTAACAATATATTTAGGTCTGTGCCTCTGGAGGTGTGGAAATTAGTTTTTTGTAATTACGTAAGGAGGTGCAGAAAATATCAGTAATATCCTTTCCTCTTTTTAATTCGTTATATGTCCTAGTCATAGTCATAAATCATCAGAATTACCTGAATAATCCAAATTGACAGTTCGTTCAAAATAAACAACTTCGTTGAAACAAAACGTGGCCAAGATAGTAGGCCAGTAGTAGGGTAGAGTTAATCATGGCAAAGGGCTTATATTGACAAGCCTTTACTACAAAGAGCTTACCTTAAAATATTGAAAACGATCAGATTAATTTAACATCTGGACAGGAAAATGGCACATTTAATTAGGTAGGGCACGAGTAACACAAGGAAAGATATACGTTCCAAGAAAAATATTAACAGAATAGCTGTGTAGTGTGGCTTTATAGAAGAAACCTTAAAGTAATAAAGTTTTTAATTTCCACGTTACCTACATGGCAGGCCTAATATATATCTTTCCTCTACTCGTCTCTTTCGCTATTTATATTACATCTAGTACCATCTTAACAAAGCCGTTTACAGCTCACCTGCTAAATATTTGTTATTTGTCAATCTGTATTTAGATGCTTATGGCCATCATATAACATTAAAGAGGTCTTTACCCAATATTACACTAAAGTAATGCGGTCGCCTTGAGCTGCACGTCTTAAGAAAGTTGGTCGTCGTAGCGGCGCGGGCGCGGCGTGACGTCACGTGACGTGCACGCGGTGCGAGCGTGCTGTCACGCCCACCGCGCTTACTATGCAGACAATGTTGCTGGCCGGTATTGCAAGCTTTTAAAAACATCGATGAGAAAAAATGTAAAACCAGCCAGTATACTTGTTTCGTGTCAATCTCTTTTGGTGTTTTAAAAATTTTCCTTCTACGTTCCGTTTTTAAATTTCTCTCTTGTGTGACCAGCCAGTCAGTTTTCTACACGGCTATATTCAGAGCAATTTAACTAGTATTTTGTTTTTTTATAAGATTCAGTTAGTATGCAACATTTAAAAGTCCTTGAATAATTATTTCGAGTTAGTCTTTTTAGCGTTTCAAAATACAGACAAGTTTTACTGGATCTGTAATACTTACGTAAATATAAACATTATATAGTACTTTGGCTTAGTCTGAGAATGGCTTAGCTACACTTTAAAAGTATTCTGCTTGTTATTTTTTATTGACGAACTAACAAACTAAGGCAAAAGGCAAAAAAGTGAGCGGGTTTTAAATGTCTGATTACTATTACAAACACTTTAAAATTTAAAAATGGTACATTATTTGGTAAACAATATCAGAGAAGCTGCAAATCTTCAAGGAAAAGTTACCGAGTATCAACCGTTTTCTCAGAATATGACGTCGTATTATGGAAATTCCTTTCGTGGCTGTAAAGTTCAAAATGTTTTGCACCTGATGGTAAGTGAAGTAAATAAAACCGGACCACGGAATGATAAAATTTGTAAAGAAGATGATAAGGAAAATACCGGGGTTTTTTCTTTATATTGTCCACTAAATATAAAGGGTTGAAAGTTACTGAGAAATCCAAGACCAAGAGAATGACAAGGGGCGTTGTAACAAACAGTTGATTGTTTTTAAATCGTCTGAATCCAGTAAGGGTCCGTACAGATATACCAGTGCGGAGAGTAGAGCAGATTTTTTGTAAGCTCAATTTTTACGATAAAAATCTGCTCCTCTCTCCGTCATGTGTGAACGGACCCTAACGGGATCCAACGACGCGACTGTGGCTTATTAAAATGTAATTTTAACCATTTATAGACATGGTTGAAAATACAGTTGTGAGTATTGAGTAATATTTTATCAGCGTGCCTAACGCCTGCAACCATGTTATTAAAATGCTCTTATATTTAGTCACTGGCATTTATTTAATCTTATTATAATTATCACCCTTAACTTAAGGTAGGCTCTGAGCTCCTCGGTGGGGACGAATAGTGAGCTGATGATGATGATGATGATGTATTTAATAACATTACAACATTGCAAATGGAAAATTTTCGATATATCTTTGGAGTAGCTGTCGCCCGCGACTCCGTCCGTGGAATCAATAAAAATTGTAGCCTATGTGTTTTCCAGACTATGCTCTACATCTATTCCAAATTTTACCGAGATCCGTTAAGACATTCTCGTGGTATCTTCTAACAAACATCCATCCATTCTTTTATAATATTAGTAAAGTAAAGAAAGATTACAACACATGTGTTAACTTTTTATCAGTTGTGAAATTTATATGCGATAACGTTCTGGATGTTTCTAATTTTATATTTCTTCTACTATTAATATTTTTATATCTCTGGAGAAAGTTCATATAAGTAACAAGTTTTGATAAAGTTAGAGTGACTATGTGAGAAGTGAGCGAGTCATAAAATTATGTCTCTTCTCTTTTTCTTTGTCTCTAAAAACAAAACAAAAGCGTCAATAGCCTAATGGTTAAGGGTAAGGATTTCCGATCACGAGGTCGGAGGTTCGAATCCCGACATTCGACTATTGTCGTGAACTTCCTAGCACAAGCCTAGAGCTTAATTGGAATGGTAAAAGAAATATTAGTAAATTAAAAAAAAAATTTGCTAATATTAAAAAAAAAAACCTGCGTTAATACATCTGTGGGCTTATCACGATTTTTTGTGACAATTACCTTCGTATCGTCATCGTCAATTATGTCAAAATTAGTATGATATTTGTCGATGACGATACGATAGCGATTGTCACAAATATTCTTAATAGTTCCACTGTTACGGCCGTGTACAATCAGTATAACAATATTGCACAATTTGTTCTCTTATGAGCACACGATTACAACATTTCAAAATTTTAATTTATACTCTATGAAGGTCAAGTATCCTGGATGCGGGTTCCGCAGGATCGAACGTGGTGGCGATCTGGCGAGAGAAAGAGAGAGACTATGAAAATTTCCGAGTATCCGAGATTCACATTTAGTGGTAAAGTTGAAATTATTCCCTTTCAGTTATCGATTATAGTCTTTGGCAAACGTAAGATAATTTTCACTGTCCTCTTTTAGACTATAAAAAATCGTAAGTGACAAAGCCAATTACGTAGATTTAAAATGGTCATCACAATGCAGCGTGATTTCGGACGTCATAAATCGGATGTATTTGAATTTATTTGGAAGGTATGAGGTATCATACAGCTTGTGAGTGATACATTGACGGCATAGTGGAAAAAGTGAAGCACGCGGTTCGTCATCCGCATGTAAAAGATGCGTTGTATATTGCGTCACTCGCACGCGACACTCGCGTGATCTCGTGGCTTGGATACAACGAACGCTCACACGGATATTACTATTATAGCTCAGTGGTAGAGCTATTTGGGATCAGGTTTCGATTCCCAGTATGTAATTAATTCTAATAGTATGATAGTAACATTGTAATCTGTCTGTCTGTATATTTTTAAATGTGTCTATTGTCTTTACGTTCTGTAACTTTAAATTTACACACAATTTTTACTTAGCTCTAATTTTCTTATATAAATTGATTAAAAAATCCTTCACTCCCATACACACATTACTTCGAAAGAAGCCGTGGTCACAATGAACTCTTCCAACCAAAGGTACCAACTAGGCTAATTATTCGTATCGCCTACAATACTGTTGCTTGTAATTAAATTTAATAGGTATTTCTAAGCATCTCAGAATGCTATGAACACACAGATGTTACTATGGATATTCACCGAGATAAAATATGCTTTCGTAGTAATATTCTGATGGCTGAAATACATATGCGAATTCCCTTTTATTTTTAGTATAGTAAGGGAGTATTATGGTCATGAAATTATGACGTAAAATGCTCAATTAACGCCAACAATCCCATATACTTTATAATAACTATCATATGACCGGAAAGAGTTGAGAGTAAAATTAGATATTACGACTGAAAGCGATCAATGCTATATACATCCAACTACTGTTTATCCTATATGCAGAAAACATCCTTATAACTGGCTGTATAGAGTCGGTAGGTAGGTAGGGTTGGCTTAAAACTCATGAATAAAACTCTGAGAATCAGAGTTCTCACTCTGAGTTTCTGAGAGTTCAGTTGAGTTTGAATCGGAGTTCTTTTTCACTCTGAATCTCTAATCTAGTTCAACATTGTTAGAGCCCGCTTTAACATTTTCGCACGAATCGGCCCGGCTCGAATGGTGAAATACCACGACAATACAGAAGACGGGCGAGAAGTGGAAGCAATTCCGCGTTTCGTCTGATGAGTGTGCGTTTCGGAGGCCTAATTTAATCCACTTTACCTTCCCACTCTTTTTGTCATAAGGAAAGGATGGGAAGTGGAAGTCGACTTTCCGGATGAGAGGATGGATGGAAGGGGAAAATGTTTTCATTCTGTGGATCCTCTCCTCCGTCGATTAAAGGTAGGCAACGCATATGCAATTGCGTATGTCTATGGGCAACGGTCACTTCGATTTCAGGTAGCCGCTCGCTCGTTTGACACCTTATGATATAAAAAAAAAGTTATTAAGTTATTTACTATCCGTGTAAACAGTTTCTTCGCATTTTATTTAGGCCTCAAGGTCAGGTTATGTATTTAATTCCATGACGTAATATATGCAGATCTTTTGGTTTCTAGAATTAGTGGTTATTATTTATTAATGTCGAGTAAGGTCAGGATAATAGATAGCTAATTAGACGTTACAATGTGTACGTATAGTGAGCGGTTGTAACCACTTAGAAACAATGGGGAGATATCGCAATCTGTATGTTGTTATGCTAGATAAGAAACTTTTTAATTTCGCTCCATCATTATTTGACTATCACAAACCTAAACGAAAAGCTTTTACCGCAGTTAGACATTTTAATCAACACACAAAATATTGTCATATTTTTCATTTTTGCTACAATTTAGAAAACTAATTATTAAAAGTTTTTGTCCCAATAGTTGTTTTAAGTATAAATGAACTAATTGAACAAAGAGCACACAACTGCGTATTTCAATGTTTTACGTTATCTGTGCACAACGAAATGGCGCGTATTTTTACGCGTGACCTCGGAAAGGTGCGTTGTCGTTGGTCGATGCATTATGGATTAGAGACGCACAATATTATTATTATAAATATACTAGGTATTGATTATAAATACAACATTTTAACGTTAAAAGAGCAACATTACGAAGGAAGTTCTAACCTCAATCTATAATAAAGTGTTACATTAACAGCATGGCGTTTAAAATAGCTTGACCCGTGTACAGCCAAAGTCCACACTCACTACGTCTGAATATTTTTAATCTGTGATAGCTGCGAATAGTCAATATAATCTGTGCCTTACGCTCTGTGGAGCCCTGGTATCGCGGGTTTTTTTACGGGAACCAGTTACATCAACTAACGTTGTTGCTTATTGTTTTTAAATTAAAATATGCAATGTGAAATTAAATAAATTCTTAGCCTTTCTGTTAAGTTTTAAGCTTAATTTATAGTAATATCGTGTTAATAATGATTAATAAAATTATGTTTGATGCCTCTCTAACCTTTATCGTTTACTCTTTGTCGAATATTAATCTTTCCCTCGCATTACGTATACTTTGACCAACACGTTTCTTGTGAATGCAAAATGCATTCAACAGTGTTATTGGTCGACTTGTTTTTCGTACCTCGTATACGTAAACAACACACACATACACACAAAAATAAATACATCTGCACGTTACTAACAACAATCCTTGTAGTTACGTGTTCTGGAATATTCCATATGAAAGATTGTAGTACCAAAAATCTTATACATTATTAACTAGCTGTCGCCAGCGATTTTGTCCGCGTGGAATTACCTTTAACAAACAATCATCTATTCATATAAACTTTCGCATTTATAATATTAGTTAGATGATAGCACATCTAACCTCCAAATAGTGCTACATAATTTTATGTAAAATTATACGATTTATTGCGTTATATTTATTAAATTTCTTTTTTATAATTATTATTATAGTAATACTTACTTGTATTTAAAAGAAAAAGACAAAATATGTTTATTTTTCTCAATGGCCAGTGACATATTTTCAGTTTTTTTGGTGTTGCGGATGTCCATGGGCGTTAGTGATCTCTCTACACTAAGGATACCCCTTACAATATGAAAGAAAATTATGCATAGAGTAAAAAGAGTTAATATTTCGCGCCAACCTCAATGTTTCGAGTATTGTGACATCGATAGTTTCAAGGGCGCACGATTTTATGTTTAGGAAAACTACCGCGAACTAAAACCGTTACGTCTATGTTTTGAAACTCACAAGTGGCGTCGCGCGTTGCTTCCGCGTGCTTCTTTGGGGGCGTCAGTTCGATTCTCAGAAGAAATTTTGTTTTATTACTAGTTTCAAATGATAAATAAATTTTTAGTTAAGAAATTACGAATCGTTTTGTTCAATTCTGGATTTGTAAATTATATAAGTATCGATTAAAATGTGGTACATATAATACCACGATAGTTCACATCACTACATCCAAAGTTGTCAGTATTTGTTAACATCAGTTAGTACTTTAAGAATTAAATTATAACGCAAGTGCGAATAGTGCGGCCGAATCCGGTTGTAAATCTAAATCTAACATAATCAAATATAGATTTGTGATAAAATTATTTTCCAATATTCAATAATATTAAATAACTAGCTGTCGCCCGTGGCTCCGTTTGCGCGCAATTAAACAAACTTAATTGGTAACCTATGTGTTCTTCCAAACTATGTTCTATAACAGTGGTAGAGCCCGCTTTAACATCTTCGCATGAATTGGCCCGGCTCGCCCGGCGAAATACCACGACCACACAGAAGACAGGCGTGAAGTGGAAGCAATTCCGCGTACAGTCTGATGAGTGTGCGTCCCGGAGGCCTAATTTAGTACCCTTTCCCTTCCCACTCTTTTTCTTATAAGGAAAGGATGGGAAGTGGAAGTGGACTTTTCGGATTAGAGGATGCATAGAAGTGAAAATATTTTCTTTCTGTGCATCCTCTCCTCCGTCGTGTTAAGGTAGGCAACGCATATGCAATTGCGTATGTCTATAGGCAACGGTCGCTTCGCTATTTCAGAGATTCCAGGTAGCCGCTCGCTCGTTTGCCACCTTTTGATATTAAAAAAAATGTTCTTTATGTATATCAAATTTCATCGAGATCTGTTCAGCCGTTCTGGAGATACCTTCAAATAAACATTCATCCATCCATGCATGCATCTTCAACGGATCTCGACGAAATTTGGCATGCATATAAATCATAGCCTGGAATAACACATAGACTACTAAATATGTTTGTTTTTAATTCCGTGCAGACAGAGTCGCGGGCGGCAGCTAGTGATTAATACTATTAAGTTTCAATTACAGTAGTAATATATAATAAAAAAATAATATAGCAAATATTAAAAAAAGACAACAGCGGAATTTGATTGGAAATGTATGCAATAAGTAATTACGCGCGAAATAATTACGTCAATTAGAGAATTGACATACCAAAAATAATTACGTGGCCAGTGTTTTTAATACGAAGGAGGTTAATAGCACGTGATTAAAAGTTCAAGGAAATTATGTTGAAGACAGCATTATTAAGTTTAAGACTGCATGTTGGTTCTATAACAATAATAATTTAATTCATAAGACTCAAAAAACATATAGAAAATGGAGGAGAAATTAAAGATTAGTTGTACGTGACAGCATCTGTTAGGATCTATTTGTTTACTCTTAAATATTTCGTGGCCAGCTGTTCTGTTGTTGCTGTGGGTTTCCACAGTCAATATACTAATATTATCAACTCTTCATACAAAATGAAAACATGGGAGGCCAATAGGACTGTACAGATTTCGCTATACAACGCGGCCCAGCCTAACGACAAAAACAAAGCCCAAAGTCAACGCTCTAAGCCCCGCGTACGTATTGTTATGATTCAGTGTAATCTAGCATCATTACTCCTTATCTATTCCTTTGGCTAGGCTTCTCAATAGATAGCTCTTATCAGTGAAAGTATATGTAATTCGGGTGACTGTGACGTCACGATCACGATACAGCCACGTGGCGGGTGCGTGCTGTCGCCGTGCTTTGATACCAAGCGCGCGCAACTCGCGCCCTGCTTACGTGAGCTCTTCAAAACTAAATTGTTTTAAAAAAACAAAAGTTATTGACACTTTTTGAGAAACTTGGCGACGTTACCTTTAAACCTTTTGGCGTAGTCACGACAAACAAATAAATACTATCGTTTATTTTGTAGGGAACAGCTGCAAAGTTTTATTTTCACGGTGTTTAAAAAGTTTGCAATAGAAATTGCTAGCATTTCAGATATATTTTAAGAAAATGATTACATATTCGATAATAACGTCAATCTGCTATTAAAAGATTATATGGTCATAAAATCTGCCAAACGAACAATTGGCTCTGAGGGGTGGGGGAACTCCGTAAACAAACTACTTTACTCCTCCTCCGACTCCTACATTAATAACTCAAAAACAGCTTGTAATTTTTATAAAAAATCGGACCACACGTTATAAAAGTTTTTTTCTTTGGAAAAAAATGAACTTCTGTCCGTCCTCCTTGGTCAAATGATGGCGAAGTTCTTGTCATATTAGGTTGAATAGGAAAAAAGGGATTGCCACCTTCACTTCACTCAGATAAAATATAGAAACTAGAAACTCATTATTTGAAAGGTTTTTCTAGGTATTACCATTATTCTAGTATATTCTTTCCTGCTTAATTAAAGCTTAGATATTTTCCAAGAAATATGATAATTGATGAATCAAGAATGGATGAAAATATATATTACCGTGGTTCTCTCCACCAACATATTGCAAGGGCGTTGGCGACTTAAAGTAGAAACACCTCCTTATACCAAAACCTTCAACTTTATCAGATCGTATTTAGAACAAATTATAGTAGCTTAATATCATATATTTTTTACAATTAATTTGTTAATTCAGTGAATATTTTTTCTAAGCTTTGTCATATCAGTCGAATAGATAACTGTAGGCGATGTAGCTCGCGTTATCAGGAGCGCGGCGGCTGTGCGTGGCGGCGCGGCCAGTCGGGCTGCGGGCGCGCGCCGCACGCCTCCGCCGCCGTGCTGGGGCGCAGGCCCGGCCTCCGCCTCTCGTGCCCGGCGCAGTGTACAGTGTAGAGGAATGCAGTGAACGTGTTATACGTCAAGAAAAAACCAGTTAAAGTCAATAGTAATTCTTTATATCTTTTAAACCTCAACATCTATATACAGTAACGTAGACTTAAAGCTAAACTACGTAAGTAGTTAAGATAGGACAGTCTTAATTGAGTACTAAAACTAGGTAACGATCATGAGATCTGGATCACAGTCAAGTAAGCCGCGGATGCGAGTCCGGGGGCTTAGTGCGCGGGCGGCGTGGGCAACTGCATGGGCGCTCGCGCCGGGGAGGGCAGCAGGCGCAATGCAGGCGCCGGCGCGCGCTCCTTCGCGTGCCGCTTTACGTGTTTGGCGAGGTGGTCGGAGCGCATGAAGCGGCGGCTGCACACGCGGCATCCGAACTTCTTCTCTCCGGTGTGAGTACGCTTGTGCCGCGAGAGCTCGTCGGAGCGCGAGAAGCGGCGCTCGCAGCCCGGCCACAAGCATTTGAACGGCCGCTCGCCCGTGTGTGTGCGCGCGTGTGCTTTCAGGTGGGATGATTTGAAGTAGTTCTTGTCGCAGCCCGGGTACGAGCATTCGTAGAGCCGGCGGCGCGCGGCCGGAGCGGGAGTTACCAGCCAGAGCGCCGCCGCGGGCAACAGTGCACCCGGCACCAGCATGGCGGGCGCGGGCCGCGGCGCCAGTGGCACCCAGCCCGGCGCCGCCGCCACGGCTCGCATCTCCTCCCTGGGTGCCGGTTCTGGGTGTGGCGCAGGCACGCGAGCCTCTGGCCTGGGCGCGCACTCGAAGGGATGCGCGGACTCCCGAGCCTCCGGCGTGGGCTCGGGTTCTCGGTGCGGCAAGGGGACACGCGTCTCGACCCTCTTGGGCGGGGCTTTGGCGGGCTCCACTACTGGGAGCTCCTGGGCCTGGCTGGCGATGTATTTCACTTGAGAGTAGCTTTGGCCGCGGTTCATTTTAAATTTGAGCGTTTTTAGTATGTTGAAGTGTGCTGGCGGCGGTGGCGGCAGAGGCTGGGGGCTGCAGGTGCCGTCTTTGTGCGCGCGCATAATGACGGAGGGGCGCGCGCAGGGCTCGGGCGGTGGCGTGCCGAGCAGCAGGCGTGCCAGCTCACAGCGTGCGCGCTTGCCGCACTCCTCCTCGCCCTCGGAGTCGGAGGGCTGTGGGGTCACCACGCCCGCCGGCGGGATCTCTAGCGCGCGCTTCACGGCTGCCTTTTGCGACGGCAACTCCACCTGCGAGACAAACAGAAGGACGTGAGTGACCGGTCAGAGGACGGGCCGCGAGCGCGATGCGTACCCACGCCCGCGCTTTCGATGGCACGGATTGAAGAAATTTTTCATTTTTTTTATTACTTTACAATTCCGAAGTCTTCTCGCAATTTAACACTCACTTTGCACTCCATCAACGGAGGTGTCGATGGCGGCGAGAGGGGACCGCAGACTTCTAGTATCGTCGACATATCGAATGGGACTATATAATCATTCAATGAAATAAAAACTTTCTTTTAATTAAAAACTTGACGCGAGTGGTGCGACGACGGTTCTCTGAGACCCGTGTAGCTTCGTCGGCGATCGGCGGACGAATAAACCGCACGGCGAGCGCTCGAGGTACGAGGCGCTGGCAGTCGCGGGGGCGGCGCGGGGCGCGGGCGACGTGCGGCCAATGGCGGGCGGCGGCACGGCGGCGCGGCGACACGTCGGCCAATGGCGGGGCACAGCGGCACGGCGATCACGCAGCGCGCGCGTGCCGGCGCGTGGCGCGCACGTGCACACCGAGTGACGGCCGAGGTCGCCGCGTGACGTCACCGGCGCGCCCCCGCATGACGTCGCGCAAGGTCGAGCCGCCGCCGCGCTGCAGCGGGTGCAGCCCGCGCAGGTGTCAACGACCCGCGTCTGCCCAAATGTTCATCTAATTAGGCCTAATGTTGTCCTACGTCGTACGGTTGTTGTTGTTAGTTGTTAACGATACTGTTGAGCCACAGTGACACTAGTGTGCAGCATACCTGAGGCGCTTATCACGCTGTAGCGGCGTACAGTGGTCGACATATGTATCATAACAACACATGTAAATTTTACTAAAGTTATCTCTACAAAGCTTCTTATCAAGTGTATGTTTTGTTGTAAAGTTTTGTTATCTCTTAACATTATTAAACATGTTGTATTAAAATTGTTATGAATTCAAATTTCAAGAAAGGTTTAGTTTCCCACGGTTTGGTTATCACTATCACAAAGTATCAACAGGTTCACAGCAGATAGTAAACAATTAATTAAAATGTACAATTTATAAACTCGTAATAACTCTGTATTGATTCAAATGTCGCATCACGAAATAAAAATCCTACACTCATTCTGGTAAACTATAATAATATTCGGAGTTTTACTATCTAAAGAAAACGCAGGAAAAACTTAAAACAATAAAACCTGTAAAACATTTTACCGTATTTGGAAAATGCGTTGTTGTAAACTAAAATAAATAAATAAACCAACAGCTGTGTGGTTGACAAAAAGTGCAGGAACACTTTTGTTGTGAAACCGTTGAGTACAAACATGTTGACACGTCGCGGCTCGCGGCTCGCGGCGCTAGTGTGCTGTACGTGTGTCTTCACGCAGCGAACGAGTGATCCGCTGCAACACACAAGCGACAAGCGAGACTGATAGACACACCCTTTTCTATCAATATCATAATGTTATAATGAAATATTAGCTTTCCCAAATCTTTGATTTATTATCCACACTTATATCTTTAAGCAATTTTTGTTTTACCTTTAATATTAATAATATAAATGCGAATGTTTAGCTAGATAGATGGATGGGCGGAACGGCTCAAGGAATACTGATGAAGTCTGGAAGAACACATAGGCTATCATTTTTTTTTTAATTAAGCGCGGATAGAGTCGCGGGCTACAGCTAATTTGTTAAAATTTTAAAATTTATCGAACACTCTTCAAAATCGCGTCAACTATTGGTTAATGACTTTTATTATAATACATATCCATGACATACACTTGAGCAAAAAAACTTAATGAAAATCTTGTAACTTGTACCATACACATTGTTTATATTTACGTAGAACATGCGCTTGAGTAAGTCGCGCGTATGTGTGCGTGTGTTGTGGGGAACGCGGTGACGAGGCGACGCGGGCCGCGATAGCGCGTCTGACTCACCGGTGACTAACACCCAACCTGCCAACAGGTCTGGCCAACGCTGACCACTTTCTTTGAAATTTCATAGAATTATGCCAGAGTAATATTCCATTTTTATTTTGTTACTCAGATCGGCCTGACTATACAAGCCTAGGTTCAAGACTAAACTGTCCGAGACATTTATAGATCTGTTATAAGATAAACTAAGGATATGTCGGAATATTTTATAAGCAATCAAATTGTATTGCGAAATAAATTAATGCAAAAGTTTCTAGACCAAGTTTATAAAATATTTATTTTATGTTACAGGTACACTAGACATAAACATTTTTAAAACTTGAAATTTATTAAAGCAAGATCCAGTGAAAAACACCTTTAATTTAAAAAAAAAGCAATGCTCCCATACTATAGCCACGGATTAGCGGAGGTTGGTTTATTTGACAAACATATGTTTGCCAAATAAACCAACTACAATACAAGGACACGTTCACAGAGCAGCCCATGATTACAGAAGGTGCGTGACGAGGCGTAAACTCCTGCCACGCACCGCTGCGGAGCAGGAGTTATTTTTACTCTCCAATGTGTAAGTAAAACGCAGTAATGTTGTGAATTTACAACTTATTAGAAATGTAATTACACGATCAAATACAATGAAAACAAATGTTTTTTATATTTATTTCTATTCGTCGAATAAAATATTATTTTATTAGTTTTTTGTTTTATTGTACCTTTCCATCTAGAAATATATTTATGTACTATAGGTACCGTATTTATATTTTGTAAGTACTACTGTAAAAGAGAACATAATTTTTTTACGCAGTGTTTATTTTAGTACGAGTTATAAAAAGTAAATTATAAAATAACGATATAGAAAAAGTATCAAGTAGCTTCCCTATTCTACACTCAAGTTTTGTGATGTGTGACTGTATGTGCGTGTGTGTGTATGTGGGTGTGTCGCGTTGCGCCGGTCAGGGCCTGCGCGGACGCACGCGAGCGACTCGTGATTTCGTTTTCACGTTTGTCCCACTTTAGTTATTCTGCCAAGCTATTGTGTTGCAGTGCTGTTTTTATGTTTTGGTAAATTCGATTATAAAAAATTACAAGATTAAGTATAACTAAATGCAATAGGTTGATTACTTTTGCGCATCTTTTAGACAAGTTTTAATTAATCTAGAAAACATCGACTCTAAGAGACTAAAATGTTCTGCCTAAAACAAGAATCTTTTATACGTATAATAATTGTTTGCTGCGTTGTGGTAAAAACTCAAATCATAGATTGTCTATTTTGTTCAGTTGAGTGAAAATGAGAGAAAGAACACAAATAGTGTATAGTAATGACATCTATTAACAGTTCCCAACACTTTTAATAAGCGCCATCTATACTCTGTGAAAGTAAGCTGTTAACGACTTATTATGTCTGTAGTCGCCTCAGAAAATCGTTTAATTTAGATATGGTGCATTTAATACTACTTTTTTTAAAATTTTGGATTGTTACTATTTTTAAGTACATATATATAGTTAATTTAAATTGTAATACGATAGAATTGTACACATACGCTTGTTAGTTGACTTAAAGTAGTTATAAACTTGGACGCTAGATGTCGCACGTCAATATTCATAATATTGGCATCGCGATATAGAGTTTCTTTACGAGTTGGTTAGGTGAGCGCAGCACTAAAATTTCGGTACTCTGGTTTCCCTTCAAAACGTATAAATCTTTCGCCTTTTACTAAAGATTTCCGTGGAGGGGAACACTCAAATGAGTCTTTAATATTTTTGTTAAACCCTGCTTCGGCGGGGTAAAATTATACTGCATTACTTCGGGTTCTGATACCAAAACTCTGCATAAAACATATCGTCATGCATGTCATGTCTTTAACAAAGCAGAGAAAACAATTTGTTTTAAACGGAGATTTTGGACTCGGAAAATCACGTTGGTAAGTGAATTTCCTTCTCCACTGTTCTGTATATTCCCCGCCTGTACACACACATCTTGTGCAAATAGGATATAGTTCTGCATCTATGCCATATTTCAGCAAGATCCATGCATTCGTTACGTTTTGGAGATACCGTCCAACAAACACTCGTGTTTATAACATTAATAAGAAAAAAAACTGTATGTTTTACATATGTGAAAATTTACTGTAATTATTTCCGTGCAAGCGACATCTATTAGAAAATACACGTGAATAAAATATTGATAACAGTGACATCTATTGAGCAAAAGCAATCTCATTTCCCTCTTCAAACATTTAAAAAGTTACATAAACGGACAATAGATGTCAGTAACAGTATTGTTAACTTGAGGAATTCGTTTTTCTGAAAACTCATATATTACTTTGATACAGACGGGGTTCTGTTAATAAAATTCTCGTCAATTTCAAGTTTTGTCGTTTGTGTTAGCATACGAATTTAATATTGGCTTATAAATTTTTAACGTATAAAAAAGCACATACGGGATAAAATAAAGTCAATATGTGCAGAAGTACTAACTACTAGCCCTTCTTCTTGGACGTTCTAAGGAAATTTTTTAGCAGGAAAGCTTTTGGTTAAGATTCTATATTTACTAGATGAAAAAAAACCATTATAATGATATTGAAATTCTTAAGCGAAGAATTGTGAATAGGGTAGAATGATTTTATACCTTAGGTTTGTTAGAAAACATACTTTGATGGGTGGCACCGGTCGCAACCAAAACAGTGTGTCGCAAAAAAGTGCCTACTTACATGAAACAAGCGGCTACTTCATTTCGCCAAACTTCGTAAACTAAATTAATTTGTTAAAAACAATCTAATATCGACGCAAATTATTGCTGTGCCTTTATAATTACTATTTCCAGTATCAAAGATGGCCTATGTTCTTCCATACAATGCTCTTTCTCTATGCCGAATTTCAGCGATATCCTTCAGGCGTTTTGGAGATAACTTCAAAAAACATCCATCCATCCAAATATTCGCATTTATTAGACTAGCTGTCACCCGCTACGCCGTCCAGTCCAGATTAAAAAATAGTAGCCGATTCATAATACTGAATATACACAAAATAGTTCATAGAAATCGGTCAAACCGTTTTGGAAGAGTATGGTAACTAACGAGAATTTTATATATCAAATTAATTAAATTTAACCTGACTGTCTATATCATATAACTATAACCAAGGAAAAAGTATATATTTAAACTAACTTGTATAGTAAATTTTCCTGCCATCGCCAGATAGTAACCATCCATTGATTCTTTACTTAAAAAAAATGTTATAAGTAATTACAAGATGAATACTTTCTTTTTTATAATAGAATTGAGCAGCGGGAACACCGAGGTGTTCAACGACGCCCATGGACATCAGCAATACCAGAGGACCCGCAGATGCGTTACCGGCCTTTGAGATAGTGATATGCTCGCTTCTTGAAAGACCCCAAGTCGTAGCGTAACTTTGATCGCACCAGCTTTCTAAGAAAAAAACATAAATAACTAGCTTTCACCCGCGACTCTGTCCGCGCGGAATTAAAAAAAATAATGGAAGTCTGTTATGTTCTATATGTAAGCAAAGCCGATCTGGAGATACCTTCTAGCAAACATCCGTCTATCAAACAATCCATCTAAACATTTGAATTTATAATATTAGTTATTTTAGACATTATTAGTTGGAATCCTTTGGCGCGCTTTCGTCACAAAGTCAAGTTTTTTTTTTTATATCATAAGGTGGCAAACGAGCGAGCGGCCACCTGGAATCGCTTAAATAGCGAAGTGATCGTTGCCCATAAACACACGCAATCGCATATGCGTTGCCTACCCTTAATCGACGGAGGAGAGGATGCACAGAAATAAAATATTTTCCCCTTCCATGCATCCTCTCATCCGGAAAGTCCGCTTCCACTTCCCATCCTCTCCTTATGAGAAAAGGGTGGGAAGGGAAAGAGGACTAATTTTGGCCTCCGGGACGCACACTCATCAGACGAAACTCGGAATTGCTTCCACTTGACGCGTGTCTTCTGTGTGGTCGTGGTATTTCACCGGGGGAGCCGGGCTGATTCGTGCGAAGATGTTAAAGCGGGCTCTACCACTGTTAAAATGTTAGAATTATCAGTGAGGGGACATAAACGTCGACATTTTAGTAAGCCTAGTGTTGCCAGTACACCGGCATAAAGTCGGATTTTCTTCCTAACAGTAAGTAGAACTTTATTATGAAGAACGTGTCAGTCAATTTTGAAATATTAGCGTATCGTAGCCTAGCTAGAATATTTACGACGAGCGCTTTGGTATTGTCATTGTCAATTATATCAAAATGACTATGAGATACTTGGTGTACTTTAAGCTCGGTAACCGCTCTCACTGGATGGAGCAGAGTACTAAAGTCTGAGCTGTGAGGTGTGAGGTCTGATTTATGAGGTATCGTAGAATAGTTGTATATTTTTTCGGTAATTACCTTGTCGTTCATATAAAAAGGGCTGTAGACTTACGAATTAAAACTTAATACCTATTGTATTAGTAACAATTTCATTGATGCGAATACAAATAAAAGACAATAACTTCAACTCTACTTATAATAAAGGTTAAGTGATGATTGCGAGCAAAGAACCGCAGTGTGTAAATAGTAATAGTGGTAGGGCCCGCTTTAACATCTTCGCACGAATTGGCCCGGCTCGCCCGGTGAAATACCACGACCACACAAAAGACAGGCGTGAAGTGGAACCAATTCCGCGTACAGTCTGATGAGTGTGCGTCCCGGGGGCCTAATTTAGTCCTCTTTCCCTTCCTAACCTTTTTCTTATCAGTAAAGGATGGGAAGTGTAAGTGGACTTTCCGGATGAGACAATGCATGGAAAGGAAAGATATTTTCTTTCTGTGCATCCTCTCCTCCGTCGATTTAAGGTAGGCAACGCATATGCAATTGCGTATGTCTATGGTCAACGGTCACTTCGCTATTTCAGCGATTACTGGTGGCCGCTCGCTCGTTTGCCATCTTATGATATAAAAAAAGATCTCTTCCTGGGTCGCCGTAGTGGTGCAAAGGGCAACAACATGAACGAATTTATTATTATTATGTCAGACTTAAATTAATGTTGTCAAAGTTAAGGAAAAAAGTTTGTGAGCAATAACTTTGTCGACTTTAAATTTATGTTCATTAAAAAGCATCATTAAACACAAAGTAAGAGTTATCAATTTGACTTTAGTAGTATGTGGTGAGTCCAGTAGGACTGGTTGATTTATAGTTTTATTACTTTTATGATAGACATCGGATCGATGTCGTCAATAATTTTATCTCGCTCTCATAAAATTCCAATATATATTAATAGCACAAACGATAAGACGGTCTGCTGCATTAAGATAAAAATTAAATCAAAAGTAAATAAAACATACTAAGATCTATTCTTGATACTTAAAAAAAATGTTTAAGTCTGGGTGGTACTTACTCCATACAAAATATAAGGAAATACATATATGGTTGAAATGTTATGTTTTTTTTTAAATTTCATCAAAAGTCTACGGCGCTACGGGTCTACGCGGGCCCGTAGCTCGCGGGGTAGGCGGGGGGGACCTAAAGTGGGCGGTGCTTAAGCCAGCCCTCAAGTTAGAGCTCGCGAATTGGTATGTTGGTGGTGTTCGCGTATAGAAACCGCCTCTAGTATCGCCCCGACCGCCGCGCATGTCGCACGTGTCGCGCGCGCTGACAAGTTGCTCGTTAGTTGATTCACGTGTTGTGGTGATTGTGTTGTGACATGTTGGGAGACAAGGGAACACGCCGCTAGGTCATGTCGCGAAGGAAACAGAGCAACCCCAAACCCCTGAAACGTAAGTTATTTTGTAAAAGTTATAAAATGTCGATAAGATACTTTTATGAATCAACAGATGTTTCTAACTTGAAATAGTTTTGTAACTTTGTTACTTTTGTAATTGATTTCTTACTTAAAACTTTTTAAGTAATTTTATTTTTAATTTAATGTTATATTCGATTTTAAATCTTATTTAATCGTAATAAAGTTGGTAATAATAGATAGATCTATATTAATTTACGTACGTAAACACGATTAAATGTATTTCTTTGTACTTTATATTAATATCACTTTATTATGAATATATCTTTAAATAACAAACACAAAATATATGTCAAAAAAAACGTTAAAACATCCACTACATCTAAAAGAATAGCTGAATTCAATTCTAATAACATTTCCCGTACAAATTAGAGATATCAATTTTAACCCAAGTTAAAGTTCTAAGTATGTTACTACATAGGTAAAGTTATAAAGTTGTATGTATGCACAGATTTTATTGTACTTAGTAAACACTTGAAGATCTCATTTACTTTGTTATAATACAATCTTATAAGATTTTGGAAAATCGTTAATGTTTTAAAAATAATAAAACTACATGTTAATAGTAAGTTTATGTTAACGGAATCTTATAAGAATATTCAAATGGCGATAGTAACGTACCTTTTTAGGATTCTGATATATTAAAAATAATTGAAGAGCTACCCGTGGGTTTCTGATTGCAAAATCCCCATTTAAAACATATTGTTATCCCTGTTTTGTCATAGATAATGACAGGGATGACGATATCTTATATATATAATAATATATAAAAGAAAGTCGTGTTAGTTAAACTATTTATAACTCAAAAACGGTTTTACCGATATGGCTGAAAATTGGCGAGGCAGTAGCTTAGAGCCAGGAGACGGACATAGGATACTATTTATTCATTTCTTTTTCGAATTTATGCCTTGAAGAGCTGCTTTTTATTTAACTTACTAATATAATAAATGCGAATGTTTATATGGATGAGATGTGGATGGATGGATGGATGGGTGGGCGACACTAATTAAGTTTTGTTATATATCCACGCGGACGGAGTCGCGGGCGACAGCTAGTATTTCATATAGAGATTTAGGTCTCAGAATATAACGGTAACAAATTTAAAATCTTTATTTTTATCGATAAACTCAATTCTTAACCATATTAAAAAGTATTTACGTTTCTATATTTATGTTACATTTTAATATTTATGTAAATTTGCATTGTACATATAAAAATGTGCATGGCTTTAAAACCTGCTCAATACTTTTGATATAAAGTGAAACTTGCCCTGTCTGTTTGTTCTTAAATATTTGTGAGATAAAGTTTGATTGTGTGATGTAATTCCAAAAAGACACGAATTTTTATTTATTCATTAAAGATATTGTAATTATTCTACTTTATTCAAATTGTAAGTTACACGTCCATTTGGCAGAAGAAAGCATCTAAAAATGACTATTGTCATCCCTTTCGTTATGTTTGACAAAACAGAGAAAACAATAAGTTATAACTAGTGCTTTTGGTCTCAAAAACCAACGATAAGACAGTTTATTAATAGAATGAAATTTAAACATGGGATGATGAGTAGAACAAAGAAATGTGTAGAATAATGGTAACGTATCTTCAACACGTACCTTTACATCAAAATGAAAAAAAGATAATGCATATTAATAAGGCTACCAATGATAGCGAAGAGTTTCGACCAACATCTCAAGAAGCTCTCGCTACACAATTGGATTAAGGGATACAAAAGGCAGTTATCCTAGAAACCGCGCGCATCGTGAGAAGGTTCCTTTCTCTGCAGCCCTGACCACTGGTTGTTTGAGTCATGGGATTCCGCAGCCGGTGGTGTTCTGTTTTTAATATAATATATTTTCTATATTTTTTTGGATATGAAATGTTCTATATTAAAATATGATAAATAAATAAATAAATGAATGCTACTAACATAATAAATGCTAAACTTTTGATGGATGGATGTTTGTTAGAAGTTATGTCCAGAACGGCTGCATGAATTTCGTTGAAATTCTGCATATATGAGGAACATAGTCTGGAAGAAGACATAGGCTATGAATTAATATTTAATATCCACGCAGACGCAGAAATGTGCGATAGCTAGTTTTAATATAAAAGATAATTGTAAAGACCGAGTTGGAACAGATTGTAGAAAAATTTGTTTATTAAGAATCAAAGTACGATTGAGTTCATTAAACCGTTATCTTCCTATTAATGTATTCTTTGATTGTTTGTTTATCAAAGTCGCGCCGATAGCGATGTCTTGTCATACTTACTTAGTTATATACAGATCACACTTCTAGTATCGTCTAGAAGTAATACTAAAAAATAACAAGTACAGATTTTAAGTATTTTATGCGTTATTTCGCTAAAAATCGAAAAAGCCAAAGGAGATCTGTTGGCTATTATAATGGACAGAGGAGGAGACGTGCAGAAAGCGGATATTTTCTTTTTATAAGTCTCCTTGTCCGTAATATCCACCTGACGTTTCCATCCTTTCGATGTAGGAGGATGGGGAGATGACAACATTATCTAATCGTTTATAGTAGGGCCCTAAATTTATCCTATTAGTTTTATTTTTTATGTAACAGATGGCGTTAGGAATACAAAATTTTAGTGAGTAAGAATCTCACATAACCCTGTCTTTCCCCCAAAAGACAGGGAATCTTACAAAGATCCCCCTCCCTTTATAAAAAAGGCCTCACTGCTAGACCTCAAATGAAAACCTTCATATACCATATTCAAGTTAATGTTTTAAAATACATTAAAAATATAAAGTTAATAGAAAAAGATTTCTTTTTTAAAAAGACTTACCGTTGATTTCTGAGACCAAAATCTTGATATAAAACATTGTCATCCCTTTCATTATCTTTGTCAAAATACCGATTTTTTAAACGGACGTATTGGTCTCAGAAACCCAAGGTTAAATATCAAAGGGTGCATATTCATATAAAAAGTACTCGCACTAGATATAACTACGTGCGCTATCACTGTCCCAGCTATGATAATAATGTTTGTATAAAAACTATTAATTTTATTTTATAAATACGATAAATATAGAAGATATCGGACACAAGCGGATTCTGCACCCGAGATTATAACTATGCATCATTTTATAATGATTTATCACTGCTGTCATGTGATCGTTTTATTAAAAAGTGTGATGAGTTTTTTTAAATCTTACTAATATTATAAATACGAATGTTTATATTGGATGGATGGATGTTTGAAGATATCATCAGAACGGCTCTTCATTAAATTTGCCAAAACACATAGGCTACTAATTATTTTTTTTTTAAATTCAGCGAAGACGGAGTCGCGCAGTCAGTATATTAGTTGATTCTATCAGCAAAGTGTTCAATATCTATAATAAATTGAAGAAAAGAATTGTCAAGACTACAAAATCAGTTGATTGTGTATAATTTATATTTATCACTGAATAAAGAAAAAACGTAATTAGTAGCCTATGTGTTATTCCAGACTATGCTCTACATCTGTGCTAAATTTCATCAAGATCCGTTGAGCTGTTCCGGAGATACCTTCAAACAAACATCCATCCAAATTTTTGCATTTATATTATTAGTAAGATAAGATAATCCCTTGGCTTTTTTAATAATAAAAATTTAAATTAAAAAATAAATTAATCAATTAATTAATTAAATAATTAATAACAAATATAAAATTAACAATTGACAACATATAATATATTTAAATTGTAAAAATTAATAAATAAAATAACATCTATCAATGTTGTAATTTATATATTATATAACAGTTTTAAAAATCACATATTTAATATGTAATTCAACATTTAATTGCCATTTTTTTAATTTATAATACCGTAATAAAAACTATTCGTAGCTAGCGAATTCAAGTTTTATAATCTTTTCCATCTCTATAAAATAGACTGTATCTTAATTTGTTATAAATATAACCGGTCTGGAAAGTAACGGTCGCATAAAATCTGTTTCACGCATTCCAACATATGTAAAATCCTATTTCCACTAAGCATTTAATCGCGCGCGCACTCTCCGGGTCTTAACTATCTAAATCTTACTTAATACTAATAATATAATAGTGAGTGTATGTATCTCCAGACCGGCTGTAATTTGGTATAGATGTAGAACACTGTTTGGAAGAACATGCAGGCTACTAATTGATTTATTTTAATTCCGCATAGACGGAGTCGCAGGCAATAGCTAGTTTCATAAAACACATTTTCAACTCTCTCAATTTCTTTGATTAAATAGAAATATCAATATTGTATAATACTAGTTGGACGGCAGTTGCATTTTATTTACAGTAAGAAGTCGTGTAACCTTTTTCACTTGCCATACACAATGAATTAGTAAGCGAGCGGCCGGTATTGCGCTGCCAAACCTTTAGTGGAAATAGGCACTAATGCATAAGCAACTCATTCCGTTAGATACAGAAGCGTTTCGTTTTTTATATTTATAAAAATCAGTTAACCACATATTGATAATAAATACACAAATAATCTTACGTATTGTTAAAAACATGCGTCTCCGAAGTTTTAGTGTTAAAAAAAATTAAAAACAAATAAGAAACTAGTGACAATTTTTAATAAAAGCAATCACTATTTCAGTGTCA
This sequence comes from Papilio xuthus, assembly GCF_000836235.2. Taxonomy (NCBI): domain Eukaryota; kingdom Metazoa; phylum Arthropoda; class Insecta; order Lepidoptera; family Papilionidae; genus Papilio; species Papilio xuthus. The sequence continues at coordinate 4,328,604 of NW_013533994.1, forward strand.
ATAACTACAGTTATTAAGTGTTTAGAATAAGGAACAGTTAAACAAACACAGTTTAACAGTGGTAGAGCCCGCTTTAACATCTTCGCACGAATTGGCCCGGCTCGCCCGGTGAAATACCACGACCACACAGAAGATAGGCGTGAAGTGGAAGCAATTCCGCGTTTCGTCTGATGAGTGTGCGTCCCGGAGGCCTAATTTTGTCCACTTTCCCTTCCCACCCTTTTCCTTATAAGGAAAGGATGGGAAGTGGAAGAGGACTTTCCGGATGCATGGGAAAGGAAAATATTTTCTTTCCGTGCATCTTCTCCTCCGTCGATTAAAGATAGGCAACGCATATGCAATTGCGTATGTCTATGGGCAACGGTCACTTCGCTATTTCAGCGATTTCAGGTGGCCGCTCGCTCGTTTGCCACCTTATGATATAAAAAAAAGAAAAGAAAAACAATAAATTTATTATAGATTTAAATTAATCCAAAACTAGACTATTATAATAAATTTATAAATAGATATAAAAAGTACGTATAACACAGGCCTCAGTCTAAGATAACAAGATGTAATTGCTCGATGTATTACAGATTTTATTCAATACAGAGATAGTGTTGAGTGGATGACGCGCCACTTGAGTGTAATGGAGGCAGATAACAACTCTTGTAGTTATTTAGGGTTCCCATCGAGTTTACACCGACACAGTTGTTTTTTTTATACCGCTCCGGTATTCGTAGACATGAGTTTTTTAGTTGTTTTAAATAGTTAACAAAGATGAATGTTATTTAGATACTTGAATTTAATCTTTTTTAGGATTAAAAAGTATTTGACTGAGTTCTGATGTATAGAGATTTGTTTTGTCATGTTTATTGTGTTGTTACGTTAAGTTACTTTTAATATGGTTGTTAGTTTGATTTTTTTTTAATATTTAAATATAAATTAAATGTTTTGACATTTTAAGGTATAAATTTTGAGATTTTAGTAGAGTTTATGTTAATATTTTAACTATTTTCTTGTATTGATTACTAATATTTCTAAGTTTCAAACATTCTTATTAGATTTGAATATTAATAAGAAATGTAAATGCGAAAGTTAAAATGGATAAATGTTTATTTAAAGGTATCTCCAGATCGGATGCATAGATATTACTGAAATTTTGCGTGGATGTAGAACACAGTCTAGAAGAACACATAGGCTACTAATTAAGTTTTTTTTATTTCACGCGGACGGAGTCGCGGGCGACAGTTAGTAAATATATTTTGCAATAACTACACATAGAGTCGGACATTAAAGTTGCCTATGAGTGAAATTATTTAACAGTTTTTTTAAAAGTAATTAATTTTTCTGGAAAGAAAACTAGTTCTAGAAGTAATACTTACACTTTTAAATTAGGTTTCTGACACAAAAATTTCTGTATAAAATATATCGTCATCCTTGTCTTTCTTCTTTGACAAAACAGAGATAACATGAAATTATTACGTCAATCTAGTCGAATCTAGTTTTTATTAAGTTGAAATTGGTTTAATTAAGACGTAATTTAAAACTTAAAAATCTTATTAAACAATACTAATTTTAAGCTCTTTGGATTAGAGCACCGTAGCTAAATTATAAAGTTAAGAAAAAACAGTAGAAACAGAATAAAGAAAATATTCGCCGTAGATATTAATTTAAATCTGAATATTTTGTTCAGGGTTTTACAGTTTATGTAAATGAGTAAACAAAATGCTTCGCTTATCGGTAATTTGTTAGTATCGAAGATGGCACAGCACAGTACATATTAGGCATTGCACTTGATCAAAGAGCTACGCGGCGACTTCAAAGGGTCATTGTGAGCGCGGTCTGAGCACTGCCGTCCTATTGTGCAGTTTAACCAACCTGCCAACTCTCTGTTCGCAAATTATATGCATACTAGCTGTTACCCGCGACTCCTTCCGCATGGAATTTAAGAAAACTTAATTGGTAGTCTATGTTTTATTCCAGGCTATGTTAGGCTACATCAAACCAAATTTCAGCGTCCTTCAAACCTTGATCCATTCATTCATGCGCATTTATAAAATTAGTAAGATGTGTACTTTGTAAATTTCCTTACTTAAGAATTTTTGTTTCGTTTTGTGGTTCCGTACGAACGTACAAATTATTGCAAATCTCCCTGAAATTTGACATAGACGTAAAATACAGTCTGGAAGAACATATAGGCTACTAATTAAGTTTTCCATAATACCGCGCGGATAGAGCCGCGTGCGACAGTTAGTTTTAACATAAATACATGTGATTGACATAGATATATGTGTAATTCCTTATAAGAAAGACGTTGTATTTGATGAATTCAAAATTAAAAAGGTTACTGATAAGTAAAAAAGATTGTTATCACTAAAAATGCCATTTGAATAAGAATAAACACGAGAACTTCGATTTATGACTTTGTTACCAACCGATCGTGGATGCTGGTCGTTTATAATTTGCCTAGGTAAATTTTATATCGAACGAATTAGTTGAAATTTCAAATGAAGTGTCGTGTTTAGAAGGGATGGAATATGGCACATCACTTTGTAAATTCATTTGATATGCAAGTTACGGAGTCTTTACATTTTGCCTGGTCAATTTACAAATGGGCGACATTCAATGTTTGTTGGTGACATATATCGCTTTTAAAATTAACAAAATCGAGATCCAACGGTTCTGAATTACATATTAAAAAGCAATTTACATAAACTAAAACTTGTTCAATTATGTATGCATTCAAAGCGTTTTTTTAAACATGTTAATTGTTTTTGACCTGTGTTTATGGTTTGATTTTTTATTAGTCTAAAAAAGTATGAATGAACATTTTAACAGCAATAAGAAATTAAAATAAATATACTAATTTACAATGATGAAGCCTTTTTTCCTCGGCAGCAGCACTAGAGTTCATCTTACTAATATTATAAATGCGAAAGTTTGGATGGATGGATGTTCGTTAGAAAGAATCGTATCGCGATAAAATTTGACATAGACATAGAACGTAGTCTGGAAGAACAAATAGGCTAATATTATAATTATTTTTTAATTCCTTGGGGACGGAGTCGCGGGCGGTAACTAGTAATTTCATAAAGTTTACTAAGGTTTTTTTTGTGTTAAATCTGCTTAGCTGTAAAGAATTTAATGTACGATTTCATATTAAAATAAATAAGTTTATCAGTATCGACTCTTAACAGTTTGTGAAAGCATCTTGTTGTTTAGGGTGTCATCCCCCATGGCTTTCATACCACAACCCTCTGTTCCCACGGTGAACGCGTGCCATAGTTTGACTTTATAGGGTGCCTCTATAAAAGGGTGGGCCAATTTATGTTGTATATAGAGGTATTTTTAAAACAGTTGACAACCGCATCCTTATTTCAACTATTTTATCAAAATACTAGCTGTCGCTCGTGACTCTGTCCGCACGGGATTTCAAATAGATAGTTGCTGATTTTCAGACCTACTGAATTTGCATGTAAAAATTTTTAAAAATCGGTCAAATAGTTTCGGAGGATTATGGTAACCAACATTTGTGACATGAGAATTTTATTATAATACTAGCTGTCGCCCGCGACTCCGTCCGCGTGGATATATAAAAAGACTTAATTAGTGTAGCCCACCCATCCATCCATCCACATCACATCCATCTAAACATTCGCATTTATAATATTAGTAAGTAAATTCGAAAAAAAATGAATAAAAAGTATCCTATGTCTGTCTCCTGTCTCTAAGCTACCTCCTCACCAAGTTTCAGCCATATCGGTAAAGCCGTTCTTGAGTTATAAATAGTGTAACTAACACGATTTTCTTTTATATATATACATAGATAATGTTAATTGCAGATGAAAAAAAATAGAAATGAGTACAAAGATTGACGTATGAACTCATGTTTTTCTTTGTATACTTATGTGTGTATGTATGTATGAATTCCTATAATGTCGTATGATTTTATTAAGCATTTCAAGCTAAAACCGCACCGTTATATTCAATTGATGCTTGTTTATGCGTAGTTTTTGCTGATAAATAGAGGAAAATGTGATTCAAATATTAAAGTACACATGAAAACAATATCAATGCTTATTTTAACGTCTTTTATGATGTTTTTAGAAAATTTTAAGTGATTTTTTGTCGTAAAGGGGACACTAAAATATGTCTTTATCTAAAAATTTACAGAACATAATCGTGTTTACGCAAAAAACCTTAGAAAATAAAGATTACTATTAGCTAGGAAAACTTTCCATTCATCATTTATATAGCTTTGAATGTGTGAAAGAGGATATGCGTAGAAAGGGGGTAGACTCGGATATGACGGCTGATAGAGATGTATGGAGGAGTAGTACATACTGTGCCGACCCTCGATAGGGATAAAGGCAGGTTGATGATGATACATATAGAAAGCACGCTTTTAAGTCTTAATGTCGATCAAAACTTTTATGTTTGTAGTGTAATTAGAAAAAGTATAATATTGGCTCTTTCTTAATTAATTTTGATTGAAAAATTTCAAAAGACAAAATTCATATTTGGAAATACCCAAGTCACATATTTTAATGATTATTTCTCAATATATGTTAAGTACTCGTATTATAATATGTCCTTGTTGTTTAAGGCTGATTCAATGATAATTGTTAGTCATCGGGATGTGAGCTTAGTCAGTGTGTTGTCGATGGCTTCAATTCAATATTTTCATATGAAAAGGATATAATTTTAATGCGGTTTTCCCTAAAATTGTACAATTTGTGCAGATCATTGCCCTGTTTTAGCTATTTTGTTTTGTTTTAGTTTGTATTATATTTGTAGTGGTAAGTTTCAAACGATAAAACCTATTTTGACCAGTGATATGTTATTCGTTGTCTGAGTGATTGTATATAAGTCGGTTATTTTTTTTTAATGAGCAAATAGCATTATATTATAAGGGCTAAGCCATGTTGCCGACAGATACGGAACTTTTTACACGTTTTTATTCATAATTGTTATATTTTTGAATTTAGAACTTTATATGTTTTTTCTTCCTTTTTCTCTATATTTAAAACTATCAGTTGTAAATATATTCTTGTAACAGGGCGTGCTTTTCTCTTTATTTCTAATAATTCTGTTTAATATTTTCATTTTTATCTTTTTATTATATAACATAATATTCCAAAATTCATCCAAATCCAAACGCTCTTTCCATCTTTACATTTTCCGTCGTCGTTATTTATAGCTTGATGATGATGGTATTAAATCAGATTAGATCTCGATGAAATTCGACACAAATATAGAACATAGTCTGGGACATAGACTACTCATAAAGATTTTTTTGTAATTCCGCGGACGGACTCACGAGCAACAGTTAATAATAAAAATTCTACTCTTTTCATGTCACTTTGTTAAAAAAAACATAATTTTGTTAATAGCGATTTTGAAGAAGTTTCGACAGACATGCACTAACCAAACTTATCGTTGGTTTCTGAAATTAAAAAACCTTTCAAAAAAATCTCTGTTTTGTCAAAGATGACGTTGATGTTTACACTTGGATTTTGGTCTCAGAAACCAACGATTAATAAGTTAGAGTATAACTTGATACGCAGTCGTTTGTTATTTATGGCCCCGACAGAAAAGCAATCTTAGATTTTATCTAGCGATATTTGAATTTTTTATTAGCCGTTACAGAACGAACGTTTATAAGCTATCGAGATTTTATTTACATTCGTTTAATAAATTTTTATATTGACCCAACTTAGATCTTTTATTAAGATAACGTAAGGTGTTAAAATTCATTCAATATATTTTTTATATTAATAATTATAAATATTTAATGATTAACAACCTCGTAACGGAAAATATTATTGTTGGAAATACGGAAATTTATTTCGATTTTATCTTTTTTTTTAAAACTATCTTTTGAATTGTTATCTGTTATCTTTTTATAAAAAGTTTTATGTATTTTAATATCCTTAAATTAATTATTAGAACATACATTTTACACGATAATGAAACAGCATTTTAATGGTATACAGGATGATTTAAAATTCTCATTTAAATTAAATTATGTGATACGTTTTTTTTTTAAAGAAAATATAGTATGTTTCTTTGTGTTTAATGTATTTAAAACACGAAACTTCGGAGTTATTAGAGCTTTTTTTCATGAAAAATTAGTTTTTATTTTTATTTGTTACGTAGAAAATGACAATGACAAATCGAAGAATTTTTTCGATTAAAGATAAACAAAATAAGGTATCAATTCTTGGATTAAAATCGCTCTAAAACGGAACTGATAAGGATCTATATGATAAAAGTGTTATCGTTAATCACCTAACACGATTTAACATGTAGGTAAAGTCTTGGATTACTGCTACTGGCGTTAATGCCACTGATTTTTTAATCAGATAATATTTACTCTGCTAGATAAATATGTATTTCACCCCAGCTTCGTTCCAATTCAATAGAAAGAGAAGAATAATATAGTCTATGTTATTGACTAATAAAAGACCTTTCCATTGGTGGAAGAATTTTGTAATTCAGTGCAGTAGTTTTTGAGTTTATCGGGAACAAACAATCAGTTTTTACATGTATGAATGTGTTTTACTTTAATTCTAATAAGTTTTTATTAAGGGTTTCCATTGGCATAATATCATCATCATCAGCTCACTGTACGTCCCCACCGAGTGGCTCGGAGCCTACCATAAGTTAAGGGTGATTAGGCCATAGTCAACCACGCTGGCCCAATGCGGGTTGGTTGACTTCACACATATCTTTGAATTTATTCTCAGAGATGTGCAGGCATCACTATGTTTTCCTTCACCGTATTGGCATAACATATCTAAAAAATTACTTAATTTCAACTTAACATATTTTAACTTTATGTTTTATAATAGTACAATTAAATAAAAGATTTTATTGACACAACACAGTTCTATGATACAATAAAACTTGCATACATTTAATCCACGTAGATTAAATTCCATTTATCTCGTGTTGATTTAACAAAAAAACTAAAACTGATAAAGATATCTAAACTTGATAACAAAATATACTAATGATGGACATCTTTCGTTTTTTAAATAATTGCAGTTGCTTAGTTAGCCGTTTTGAAATGTATTCCACAGTGCGCGAGACAAAAGTCAACATGTAATACTTGCATGAGTTAATAATCCGTAGAAAACATAACACCAGCTCGTAATCTGATCCTTATCCAGCAATCGGCTCGAGAATTTGACGATAACACCTTGATCGATGTCCTCTGATTGTGTCTTGTGATAACAAACTTTATTTGTCAAACAGATTACATTTTTATCCTGTACTGTTTGGGAATGCAGTCAGGAATGTGAACGAAGTATTGGGTTGGATGATAATTGCAGTTTTTTTACAAATAGCTGTCGCGGGATTAAAAGAAACAGTTATTAAGTAGTCTATGTGTTCTTCCAAACTATGTTCTACATCTGTGTTGAATTTCATCAAGATCTGTTGAGCCGTTCCGGAGATATCTTCTAATAAAGGTCAATCTAAATTTTTGCATTTATTATTATTATTAGATATAACAATCGACATGCCTATATAAAGATATTGTAATCCTTTTTATTTAATAAAAAATAGACAATAAATGGATTAATACAGGTTAACTACATTGGAGTTTCATCGTTATTTTTCCTCCATATGTTACTTTAATATGCCCTTTACATTGAATTATTTTCACCTTTATCTTTTTACTTATCTTCAATTTAACATCAAAAGTTTATTTGCTTCACACAAAATTCATTTTTTTTATTATTTTTTTCTTGTTTTGCTGCTACGTTGAGGCAAATGTTATCTACTATTCTGACGCAGTCGCCGGTTTTGGCGAGCTGCGTGATAACGATCATTAATTTCAGGAATCCGATCACTTATTGGGTGTAATCATGCGATCCCAATTTGAATATTGTTCCTGTCGAGTCCGCGTGCGATCCTGGACATTGATATCGTTTAATTTATTCTCTCGCAGATTGATAAACAGTGAGATGTTATCTTGTAGAGGCGAGGATTTATGCGGTCGCGTTATACATGTCCTCACGTGGGATGTACACTGCTTTTGTTACAATTAAAATGTTACAATGTAACTTATGAGATTGTTGAATTGAGACTGTGATTTGTTGAGTTGAGTTTTAAGACTGAGTTTTGTGATGACTTATGGTGAGAGAGACTTTCTATTAATTCTTCTGAATTATTATAGAATCTGGGAATCATGGGGTTAGATGTAACTCTTCTTTTACTTTTTGTTAGCATTTAGTTGTTTAGCATAAATTTTGATATTATATTTATGTTATGATATGTGGTTTGTCGTTATTACTAAAGTGTACTTCAAGGTTGACATATTACTTATTGCGATACAATCGTGTCGAATGAGATTGTTCACATCCTCACGACACGACTACGACACGTTAGCTGATAAATTATTTTTAATTGCAATTCATGTTATCATTGGCCATTGCATCAGGTTGGTTAACAATTTATTTATACTAACTTTTATTTCGATTGAAAGCCTAATAACTAAACAGAGACACGTCAAATTTCATACATGGCGGCCATTTCGATATTTGTCTTTTTTATTTTTTTTGTTGCAATTGTAACATAAATTAAAATGATACTGTAAAATAAGTTTACCTAATGTTTTATAGTTAATGTGAGAAAAAGTCGTTTACCAGAAATATGGATTTTATGAGTTTCAGCATTTAAGATTTTTAGATTGTCTATGGTTCAGAGCTTCGACATCTAGCATTTAGGGACTTAGAAGTGAGAGTAATGTACCAGGATATCTAATTGTAATTCTTAATCACAGCTTATTAGGTATAGACCAATAAGCTATCTGACTTAGGGCGTAATTTAAATTAAATTATGATAGCCAAATGCCAAAAAAGTTTTACGAGATTATTTTCTTACTGTTGGTACTTGTTATGTTTTTTTTTCTTTTATGCCAATTTCGTTGTCCATGAAGGCTTTACATATTTTCTGACAGAATCAACCAATAGCAGCGCCTCTCGTCCGTATTTTTAAATGTAAAAACAATTCTTTATTCAAAAAATATACGCAACTATAGTTGATATAAATCTGTATTTATCGATAATAGATTACAAAGATATGCTTAGTTTTTTTGTAATATTGTGAACACTTGGAGCTTCTGTGCCTTAATGATAAGTTATCAATACATGTGTAACATTTGTAATGCGACGGCGACGCTTGTCGGATTGCGATCGCCTTATCTATTGCTTGCTACCGTATGTAGATATCGATTTACAATTATCGATTAACTTATCGATGTTTTTTCATATCGATAGATAACGTTTTGACCAATATAAGACTATTGTCATTTTTAAATTTTAAAATTATTATAATTTTGGACAATTCATTCAATAAATTAGACACAAAACTCTTAATGAGACAATTTTTAGAATATATTCTATTTAATAGCAGAGTTTGAAGTTCCGTAGTATAAGTGGTTTCTCAGTCTGAAATGTCCAATATATAAATCATAAACAAATATCTACCTAATAATTATTTTACCAGTTAACAGCGCACAGTTTGTACGATAATCGAGTTTCCAGATAACGTCCCACACCATGCGTCCATCACGCTACTGTCGTCTCCCTCGCTCTTGTACAAACTATATTTGCATCCCTTTTAAGCTTATCTGGCTAGTTACGAATTTAAAAACTAAAATAATGAGCGATATATCGCGACCGCTATCGCAGCATCCGCCAGCGTATCGCTGACGATAACAGTACATCTGCCATGTCAATGCTCGCCGATTTGAATTTCGAACACAATTATGCGCGTTCCTATTATTTGATTGTCTTTTTTATTTCCAGCCAGTTTCGAAACGATTGACAGGTGTTGTCAAATAAAACCTTCTTTATGATCTATTATAAATTATTAGTTATTCCATACCATAAATATATCGCCAAATAAAACGACTTTTATTGCGCATTAGTCGTTGTATGAACATTTATGATAATTTTGTCGCGTGGGTTATAGTTTTATTTTATGTAAAGATGAAGGTAATTTATTGAAATAAAATTTATATAAATTCAAATAAATTAACGATTGAATTATACCTTTCATTTGAATATGTCATTTAAATATCTTTTTCCGAGTTATTTTTCACCTAAATATTCAGTTCGCGTTTAAAATTTAAAGGAAAAGAAGATAATATCTAATATAGGCAACTAATATAAAACTAATAAGTTTATAAGTTGTGCCGTCTTGTTTGTGTATCGAAATCGATAAAATTTAACATGACTTTTGTGCATCTATCCTATCACTCCGACATACATCGAAAAATCGAATCAAACTTAGTCGATTATTTTACAAATACTTTCTCGATTTTCGTACTTAACCCACTGGTGTCTCCACTGTATCTTTTTAGTGCTGAATTAAAGGAGTTAGACTAATTGGTATTAATTAAGTAATGCACTTATTGTGTTCACAGGGTGTTTCAATATATTGCAAGATATTAATTACTATGTAACCGATATTCATGTTTGGTGATAAGAGTTGATAACTAGTCAATGCAACCTAAGTTTACATCAGGAGTTGCTTTGTGCCGGCACAAAGGAGATAAGTCACGTATATCGGATGCAAGCAGCAACGATAGCTTACAATATTGCTGTTATATAATAACTATATATTTGAATAGTTTAAAGTCAACGATTAGAAAACATTTTAATTTTTTTATATCATAAGTTGGCAAACGAGCGAACGGCCACCTGAAATCTCTGAAATAGCGAAGCGACCGCTGCCCATAGACATACGCAACTGCATATGCGTTTGCCTACCTTTAATCGCCGGAGGAGAGGATGCACAGAAAGAAAATATTTTCCGTTCCTATGCATCCCCTCATGCATTCTTATAAGAAAAAGGGTGGGAAGGGAAAGAGCACTAAATGAGGCCTTCGGGACGCACACTCATCAGACTGTACGCGGAATTGCTTCCACTTCACGCCTGTCTTCTGTTTGGTCGTGGTATTTCACCGGGCGAGCCGGGTCAATTCGTGCGATGATGTTAAAGCGGGATCTACCACTGTTAATGTAACCAATGTAACAGATTCATGTAAATGTTAGCTGTCGTCACCGGTTCTGTCCGCCTATGGTCTGTCGATGCCAAACCGTTTTGGAGATACCTTATTATAAACATTCATCCAACCATTCATACATCCAAACCATCGTTTTTATAATATAAGTAAACTAGCGGACCCGACAGACGTTGTCCTGTCTACACGTCTTTAATTTGAATAAATTAATATGAAGTTAAATTAATATTTGAAGAAAATTGTGAATCTAAACCATTCCCAGATCCCCTTGAACACACACAAAAAATTTCATCAAAATCGGTCCAGTTGTTTGAGAGAAGTTCAGTGACATACACACTCACAGAAGAATTATATATATAAAGATTAGTAATTAATAATATACACGACATTCTAAACTAAACTGCAAGCACTTTTATCATAATTGTCGTTAGCACAAATTCAACTAAAAAAGCAATAAGACAGACAAATGTTAAACGGATGTTTTGAAAGTGAGCCACGAGAATAATTTTTGGCTTCGAATTATCTTTTGTATAAAGCTTAATATATCCTAGGTGCTTTTAGTCTATAAAATATATATCATTTATTCCTTAGTCACTTCAACACGCGTAAACCATTCCTGGTAGCTTCTGGATCGATTTAGTTTTACAAAAAACTTTGTCGTGTTTGATGTAGAAAGAATGATAATAAAAATTGCATCTTGCTTAAAAGTGCTGTAGATAAATGACATAGTCTGGAAGGTTATATTGTTTGTTTTTTAAAACGCGCAGACTAAATTTAGTTAAATATAATTTTAGTGGTATTATTTATGTTTAATTGTATTTTGCAGTACTATCAGTGGTCTGCGATGTTACGAAACAATTTATCGAGATGTGTATATAATCGTTGTGTTAACTATACATATGTACATCGGTATCATGCGCTTGGATATCTGATTATCGTTCCGTCTGTTATCTCGGTTCAAAATGTTATCAGGCAATAAAAAACATATCGTCCCTGATGCGGTTATATGGTGAATTCAAACTAAACTAATTACAGACAATCTTCTTTGTCTAAACATATATAGTTTCACTTTAAATAACACATAGGTATGAACTATATGTGTCGTATTAAACTAACACGTTAAATGCAACTCCGATCACCGGTGACGGGATCCTTGCCTGCATTTGAGCGCCGCGTAGGGCACTTATGACCTCAAGATTTTATATAACCTGCGGAACCCAGCTTTTTATTGAACCCTAAACTAGATATATTTTTAACATTCGACATTACGCATCTAATTCCAGAAAAAAGTTTTTTTTTTTAGTATTTTTTTCAACATCTACTATGGCGATTAATGTGTTACTCAAGCAAACCTATAATGTCTTTGACACGTACACGGACTTAATGTAGGTATAGACGGCTTGAACCAGTCGACGTAGGGCCAATTGCAGCTTAACTTTTGATCGCAAATACCACTTCCTGTGACTATTGGTATCGAATTCTTGAAGTAGTCCGTGTATGGTATCCTTTTAATCCACTTTCTTGGCCATTTACAAATGAAAAAAGAATTTTTTTTGTAACTTCAATAGAGATGTTGTAATTAAATTTCTTTTAAATCATCATATTTTCGGCCAAAAAACTTTTAGATATTCCTTCTGCTTTTTTGAACATCCTGTATAATAATTTCTTTAATACTTCTAGCTATTAACTGGAGAGTAAAACAGTTGTTACATTGTTGTTAATATCAATGTATTTTTGTTAAGATTATTGTATCCAAATGGAATTTACACTTGATAATTAACATTGATAATATTCTCTCTCAAAACTTCATATCGTTTCTTGGTACCGAAGGTTTGCTGTGACCTACAACTGAGTTTGAATGCGTGATTGTTAATTTAACTGCGTCATTTGATTATCAATTGATTTACTAAGAAATCTGTTGTCATGTGTTATTAAGTACCAACATATCACAGACTAGCTACAAAATAGAGAAATCTTGCTTAAATATGAAACAATACACGACACTAAGTAACATAAAGACTTTGTAGCAATATTGAAGTTAATGTCAGTAGTTAATCGAGGGTTTCTGAATTTAAAATCTCTGTTTAAAACATCTATGTTTTGTCAAAGATAATGACAGGGATAACGATATGATTTAATTAGAGATTTTGGCCTGACAAATCCACGGTAATTCATTTATTTATAAACACCTGTGCCAAAAAACTTTAAACCTCGTTATATACGAGAGATGTATATGTATAGAGGTTGATAGATTATTAGCTCTGTCATTATTTAAAAAAGGGATAACCATATATTATTGTAAAAACGTCTGAAGTGACAAGTTACGGTTAATAACTTCATAACATGTATTCACTGAATAAGTGTCGTGTCACATGATAGTATCACGTTAATAAAACCTGCTTTTATCTTGATACCAATAATTAAAAATAAAAAAGAATCAGTCGTCATAAGCTTAAGTGTCATACGGTAGGGGGGGGGGGGGCTGGTTCGTCCGCTCGCCTCATCCCCGATAAGGAGCCGATAACAACTGATAATGGTAATGGACCGCGTTCTCAAATGATAAGATACACGCTAATGAATCTTCGTTTTAAAACTACGCTCTAGACTTTTGGATAAACACGATCTCTGGTTGTGTTCATATTTGTTAATAGCAAAGTATAAATACACATATCCCTACATCGTTATTTACTACTAATCTCGTAGTTTACAATGATACAGGGGGTTTTATCATTTCCAAGCCCTGGGCGAGATTTTTGCCGCGCGTCCTTTTTTTGATGACGGAGGAAATCTCCTAAAGTCACGGTATCGTAGTTTCATACCCAACACTGGCGCCTATGGCCCCTCTTTATGCCTAACGCCCTGGGCGGTTGCTCCAGCTCGCCTTTTCTTAACGCCGCTACTGATGATTTCATTTAAAGTTTCCTTAGATGTTTGAATGTGGAAGAAATAGAAACAGGAGAGCAATGTCAGAACTACTACAAATGCTAGTCAGAATCTCTGTCTACCCCTCTGGGATAAAATTTGCGTTGTCAAATTGAATATACGAGTAACTTCTATTTAATTTAGAGTTCAGACGATACACCATTTATTCTACAGAGGGCAACGCAACTTCCTCAATTTTCATCAGGTTAATTTATACGTTGTAAAAAATGCTGCTCTGACGTCACTCGTCCCTTCCCATGTTATTGTGCTCGTGTAGCATGTAAAATTAATACTCAAGCGATAGCGGGACAATGTTTGTTTCCATTATCCTATTTGATTAGTTTTAATTAACAATCATTATTATCAATGTTATATTTTAATTAAATAATTAGTAATCGAAAGGCTACTAAAAAGAGGCAAATTCCATTTTAGATGTTTTTTTATGATTAATGTTACTGCTCATAAAAATTAAATGCAAAGAAAAGACAGACGGGTATGAAACTTTTCTATAAATCTGTTAGCGTAAGTACTAATAATACTAATAATCAATTTATATGCGATTTGTAGCACTGTTGCTATTAAAATCAATATAAATAGTTTGTAGAATTACGATGTTATTGTAGATGTAAGTGACAGTTTGAATTTATTAGTTTAACTGTAAATAATTTACCGTATCGTAAAACAATGGATACGAGCTGCTAAAACTTTTCGATGGTATCGCGTCACCTATTAACCGACCGTGATTAAACAATGGAGCTGTAATCGAAAAAATAATTCGAGCAATTTATCTACCGGCCTGACTGATTCCCGCCGGCAATTTGTCTGCCAGATTAGAGATGGCTCGATTGTTAACTGAGCTGCTAACGTAATTAGTAACTATTTGTTTTTGCCGGGTTATCGCACATCTGCCCCGACAATGGGGAAAGGCTAAATTTTTGAAATCATTCGATTAGTTACGACGTTTTGATTTGTTTGTACCATTTCTCTTATTTTACTAACTGTGGTTCTCACATTAAACGTATGTTCTCTTTTTGAAATGGCTTTTATTTTTAATTTTCCACTTTTCGTCGTATTAGGCTGTTATTATTTTGGTTTTTGGTCTACGTCTTTTATTGCTTAATAAATTCGAGTGTCGCGATGCTATTGACATTTGCTAATGTCCTTTGTCCTTCCATACAAACATTAAAATGATTTTTCTACCATACATTTTATTTTAATGTAAATCTCACTTATATTATAAATGCAAATGTTTGGATGGATGGAGTATGCTTAGAGGTATCTCCAGATGTAAAACATAGCCTGAAAGAGCACATAGGCTACTAATTAAGTTTTTTTTTCTATTCCGCGAAGGCAGTCATGAGTGACAGCTAGTATAAAAGATTTTCAACTGAGCAAATTTATTTGAATTACGTGTACTAAGTCTAAACTGTTCTCTGTACATGAAGTACACTTACTAAATGGCCACGTGCGGTGAAGTGCATTGTTCCCCCGCATTGCGGGTGGTCCCAGGTTCACATTGTTGTGAGCCTCTCGATATCTTACGGATAAATACGTGATTTAACGTACTCGGATATAATTGGTACAAAGATATATGCAAATTGCAATATTGAAGTTTACTTAAATCGAAATTATTTAAATCAGAGATTTCCAAACTTTTTTTGGATAGATTTTCATAGACTCTTTCAATCCTGCTAATATATTTCTGAGTTTACACAGAGCGTCAATGGCTTAGCACTTGACTTGCAATCTGCAGGTCCTGAGTTCGAATCCCGCCATGTACCAAGGTGTTTTTCGATTTCCGATTTATATATGGACATTTATCTGACGTTCTTACGGTGAAGGAATCGTGTTGCAACCTGCCCATATCTGAGAAGAAATTTAAAGATATGTGTGAAGTCAACCAACCCGCACTTGACTAGCGTGGTTGACTATGGCCTAATCACCCTTAACTTAGGGTAGGCTCCGAGCCCCTCGGTGGGACGTATAGTGAGCTGATGATGATGAATACGTTTCTTCTTTAATTGTGAATCCTCAACTTTGGGTAAGCTCTAAAGACCGTCGGTACATTAGGTATCTCTGGTTTCAACATATATTTTCATTTTTAAGTGATAACGTGCTGAATATGAAACTAGTTACCTACCGGCACGTACGCACTAACATTTTGATTCGCCATTGAAACCCTTGTACTTATAACGTTCGCTGCAACATAATCACCTGTCCCATCTTGTACCACAACATTGTTCTTTCCATCAAGTATCAAACTAAACTAGCCTTTACTCACTTAATGAGTAGGATCATTATCGCTTGTAGCATCGCCCACTCGACCTACGGCCTCGCGATCCATTTCATCTCTTACAAGCATAAACTACGAAGCGGGCGTCAATTGTTAACAACCTCTCGATTCTCGTGAATAGATACAATCGATTCTGTCGTTTATTTTCTCGCACTAGAGCTGCTCGATTGTTTCATTCGATACTACTCGCCCGAAGCCTTCTAGATCATGCGTTCCTACATCAAATTGTACGTGACAGAGCACTCAATTATGTTCCTTAAACGGCTCGCGCTTGAGACGAGATTCGCGGTAATAATTTTGACAAGTGATATCGATTAATTGGATATTAGAATCGATTTTGAACTCTATTGTGTTTTAGATAGGTGTGTGTTTAAGTTGGATGATGTGTGTATTTTTTGTGTAGGTTATTGTTTAGGACAGTCGTTTGTTTTGACAGGGCGCGTCGGTGCGCGGTTACTGTGACTGAGATTGCCCGATTGTGTGTGGAGCGTTTTAGATTGGAAGATAACGCGGGACTCACGGACTGAGGCGTAAGGTGACTGCTATACTGTCATGTTATATTTAAACAATGATGTTTTTTTATTTATTATTGTTATTAGAATGTAATACAACTCATTTATTACATCATACAACAATCGTTTTTTTTTATATTATTAAGGTGGCAAACGAGCGAGCGGCCACTTGAAATCGCTGAAATAGCGAAGTGACCGTTGCCCATAGACATACGCAATTGCATATGCGTTGCCTACCTTTAATCGACGGAAGAGAGGATGCACAGAAAGAAAATATTTTCCCTTTCCATGCATCCTCTCATCCGGAAAGTCCACTTCCACTTTCCATCCTTTCCTTATAAGAAAAAGGGTGAGAAGAGAAAGAGGACTAATTTTGGCCTCCGGGACGCACACTCAACAGACGAAACGCGGAATTGCTTCCACTTCACGCCTGTCTTCTGTGTGGTCGTGGTATTTCACCGGGCGAGCCGGGCCGATTCGTGCGAAGATGTTAAAGCGGGCTCTACCACTGTTAAAAACTTTTAAAACGTTTTACTTCTTATAAATACAATAAATACGTATTCAAATTTATCAGGACAATCCAAGTTCATTGTCAATCATACAAATATATAAATGCGAAAGTTTGGATGGATTGATGTTTGTTATCATGTAACTTTAGAACGGCGAAACGGATCAGAAAGAAATTTGGAACAGACATAAAGTACATACTGAAATATAGACTACTAATTAAAATTGTCTGGCGATAGCTACTCTGTGTTAATTTTCTTAACAGAATAGCATTTATATTGTCAATCCGTGTTGCCGTTGTGTATCAAAATATCAATAAATATTTATTATTACATTTGCTGTGTAATGTCTGTGTGTTTTGTGGTCTGTTAATGGTCCGATGTAGAGATAAGATAGTTGAGGTACAAACTCTATAATTATACAAGTTACTTATCGCTCTACATTTTCTATACTAAATGCTTTACTATTAATTGTATTGATTCTTGATAGTATGCATTTCTATATCTATTTCTTCAAGATTTACTTTAAGGTATGGAAAATGGGTTCGTATCCCGTCATGTACCAATGTGTTTTTCGATTTCCGATTTACATATGTATATTTATCCGACGTTCTTACCTGCACATATCTAAGAAGAAATTCAAAGATATGTGTGAAGTCAACCAACCCGCACTTGGCTAGCGTGGTTGACTATGGCCTAATCACCCTTAACTTAGAGTAGGCTCCGAGCCCCTCGGTGGGGACGTATAGTGAGCTGATGATGATGATGACGATGATGAAAATAGAGTCATTTGTTTGAAAATAATCCATTTTATTTTCAATGCTACTTGAACAGATTTTTCTATGGATTAAAGGATTTTAACTACTTTATCGACATACTGGAATGATTTCAAAGTAGTCGGTGTACACAATATATTGAGAGTTTAACTGACATGTACGTAGTGAACAGCCACGGCCCAAACCCGATGCGGACACGATAGTTTGCGGTAATCTGCGCCTACGCACTATTGTTCAAAACTCGGTATGCTCATTTTGTATGGCGAGATACAATCGGCAGCAGAACACGGGCCCATATACTGTAGTATACTGTATAAGGCCACGCTATTGCCTGATTTAAGGCACTATCAGTCTTGTACAGATGTTAGTATCGCTTCCTATATTTTGATAAGGGTTAAATTATAAAGTCGATTAGGGAATGATTTGTATATAAACTTATTTGGTGTATATTGTACATTTGGTATTTTTGTTTACTTTTTATATAACAGAAATCGTACGTCATGGGATGCATAGTACCAGAGAGACATAAAACAACAGTTTGAAAATGACCGTTAATGTCATTTTGAGCCAACATATTAAACTAAATGACTTTGCCGAACAGTCTCCAAGTAAGAAATGACCGAACTTTATACCGTAGTGGCTATAGCCCGCGACTCCGTTCGTGCAGAATTAAAAACAATGCTCTACACCTATACAAAATTTCAGCGAGATTCATCCAGCCTTTCTTAAGATACCTTCTTACAAATATCTATTCATCATCCACCATTAGCATTTATAATATTAGTAAGAAGTAAGATTGAGAGAAGAACGTTGAAGAAGAGAATTGGTACAGGCAACAATGCCGTAAGTATATTTTTTCAACAGGACTTCTGATAACTATAACTTAGAGAATTTTTCTTCGCAGATTAGTGCTGTCCACAAGGAATTAATCATTCCAAATATGTCATTTAAATGGCTTCCGATGTCACGCATGTCGACTTCAAAACGAGCCATTTCACTCCGAGCTGTCTCGTAATGGCCGGACTTGTCAAAAAGAGATTTTAATCTTTGAAAATTATCGAATAATCGACGTTACGGTTGCGCGTACACCGGATGTCAAGCTGAAGTGTGACAATGCAATTATGACTATTTCCCGAGTATAGTACTTTGAACTTTATACTCTATTAGATAAAGGTCATTTTAGAAAAGTGTTAAATAAACAAACATAGTTGTGTGTTTAATAACAGTAACTTGTCATAGTGGTTTTAGAGTTCAGTGAAAAAAGTAACGGAAAACCATTACATTTCCGTATTACTGGTATGAGAATATTGTTGTCTCTATTTTTTTCATAAAGAAGGATAGGGATGCTATGACTAGTAATTTTAGTGAGGAGAATAATGACCGACAAAAACATTTAACAATTTTGCTTTAGAAGAAAAAAACATTTTAATAGCAATATTTTATAATATAATTGTTAATTAAAAAAGGGACTTAAAAAAATAAAATTAACGAAACGATTCAAAAGAGCCAAAGCTCGATGGTTGTGTCGTTTCTTTGTTAAAATTCTATGGTTTCTTGCCATCATCAGATCAGGGTAGTCGATCAAATTTAATTTGGAAAAAGACAAACATCGGCACAAGTAAAACTAAATAAAAACCTGTAAACTTACCTTGAAATCTAATGTTTCTATGATTTATTACTAACGAACTAATTGATTATTGTATCACATTAACAAAAATATCATTTACCGACGGAACCACGTAAAATATATATAGATTCAGGCGTGACGTATTTATATTGATGTAAATCTGAGCATTAAATACCTGTCCGATGTTATAGTTGATAGAAAGATTTATGTTGTTCAAATAACACATTTGAATTGTATTTTTTCTATCGGCAGTGAAACTTCCTCGGCTTTTTTAGGTTATCTTGTTCTATTAAAATTCCTCAATGATATTGTTGTATATCAAATTATAAAAAAAAAAACAATTTATGATTAATTATTTTAATATTTGATGAATTATGAAGTGACTAGTTATCGCCCGAGAATACGTCTAAATTAAAAAAACTTAGTAAGTAGCCTACTTCTAGAATATGTTCTACATATGTGCAAAATTTTATCAAGATCTTTTAAGCTGTTCCGGAGACATCTTGTAACAAATATACATCTAAACTTTTGTATTTTATCATAAGATTTGTACTTATTAATTATTATGAAAGTAAACTGATATATAAACACGGCTAAACACTCACGTATATTCGTCCGGTGGCGGCACCGACTAGTTTCGAACCCATCGGGGGCCTTTCATCAGGACGAGTGGTACTGGTATTAATTCGCGTACGTGAGTGTTTAGCCGTGTATATTTATATATCAGTTTAGTATAATGTCTCACGAAAGTTTGAATAATTTATTATGAAAGTACTCTAGTTTTTTTTTAATTAGACTGTAGTCACAGATAACATATATATAAGTTATGGTAACATTATTTTTATTTAATAGAATAATAATGAATCAACTTACCATAGATAGAATTGTATATTTCTCATCAAACTATGTTGCTAACATCGACTGTTTAGTCAGGTGTAAACCTCATAACTCTTCATAAAATGATAGCTCTCAACAACTCCTCTATCGAAGCATCCGTAATGATTTACCGCCAGGCAAAGGTCGTGCCGATTTATTGATAGAGGGCGTTAGTGTTGCGCTGCAATTATATTATATTTATGTATAAACAAAACTTTTTAACACCTCGCTATAATATGAAAAGATATTTTACTTCTTACTAATATTGTAAATGTGAATGTTTGGATGGATGTTTGAAGATATCTCCCGAACGATTGCATAGATCTAGATAAAATTTGGCATAGATGTATAACATAGCCTGGAAGTACACAGGCTAATTATTAAGGTTTTTTTCAATTCCGCGCGGGCGTTGTCGCGGGCGACAGTTAGTCTTTATATAAACAGATTTAATCTTTATATTAGCGGTATATTTAATTTATAAAATAATGTTTTACCGTTGGTTTCTGAGAACAACACACCTCTATAAAACATTGTCATCCCTGTCATAATGACCAAACACAGATAACAATATGTTTAAAGGAGAATTTTGGTCTCAGAAAACTACCGTCATACGTGCAAACTTTTATTTAACAGAATATATTAATGAACTGAAATATCTTTATTGCAATTTTTGTTAGATGTTGAATGTTTAAACGTTTAAAAGTTACAGCGTTGCTACTTAAAAGAATACTCACTAAAGGTACAAAAATCGCATTAATCGCATGATTTTGGTCCAATGGAACATCGGTATACAGGCTGCTCACGCGACCGCAAGTGTTGGAATTTCGAACGGAACAAAATAAGACAATTACCTGTTGGCAAATGTTCAGATACGGGCCGCCGCAATCGCCTCACGGCCCGCAATCTTACCATCGGTAATTTGGTAATAAAATGAAAATACATTCGCCCCCTTATCTATAATCCGCTCTATATGTATCCCACTCTATATAAACATTCAATAACCGAAGAGAGAAACGATGTAAGCGACTGTACAATTCTTCGAATGCTCTTCAACAACCTGCAAACAAGTTTATTGTATTAATAAAACATTCCCTTAGCCTTTAAGGGTTAAAATTGCATGACGGGATGCAACTTGTCTGCTTTCGCGGATTCGTGCCGATTTCGCGTGGCTGCAAATTTAATTTTCTTTAATAAGCTTCGGGAATTTGCGGTTGTAGAAAATGTTCTTTAATTTAAGTAGTAGAAGGTCGATTGTTCCGTGTTTTGTTGCGCCGGCGTCGGAGGCATGTATCGAGATAGGCAGCTTGTTTCATCGGGAGAGATGCGAGCGGCGATATGGGCCCCGCCCATGCTTTTTTCGTGGTCTCTAAGTAACAATGGGGTGATCTGCTAACTAAATAACGAGTAAGATGCATCAGTGGGAACGTTGTCGATGCGGGACGTGTCGTGCTTTATTTTGCTGCAGCGGTGTCGGAGCGCGGACGCATTGATTGACTTTTGTCTCGTTGACCCCTTATGCCCTCAACTTGCTGCTTTCCTGGTACTTCGGACAAGTTTATTACTTACATGTACTTATTTACAGAGTATTTCCACCATCAACAAATACATTTTTTTTTCTTTATAAAATATCTGTTGAAAAAATCATTTTTATTTTATTCTCATACATATCTTATTTGCTTTTATAGCTTTTAGACATATAGACACACACTTTTACTTGTATTATAACTAGCTACAAATGGACAAAATACTAACTTATTCATCTAATTTTCCCACGACATATTTTCTCTCCTCGGCCAGTGTGAATTTTGCAATGAGAATCGTGCAATTCTGATTTGAAACGCGTCATAGCTTGTTTTTAGGTTAAATCTTGATTCAATTAAATCAGAATTTAATGTGCAACATCTAGGAGGAAGTTCATAAGGTTACAAAATCAACGATGTGCTATTTATGCGTAGTATTAATTTACAATTTTCCGCTATACACCAACATGGGGGTTTTTTCCCACTAATTAAGCTTTTATCGATGGTGTGTGTCGATGTTTTCCTTCTACAATCGAATTATTTATAGAGTTATTCCTTGTTTTGTTGCGTTGCATGGATTGTTAGTTTTAGGGTACGGCGAGCGACGGCGGAACCCATTGGTAATTTAATTTTTTTTACCACCTAACCTAAAGATCGTAAGCTAATGTTTGTTTTTATGTGAATTTATGGGTACAAAGAGATTTCATTTATTTAGGTGCGTTTTCATTGGGTAGGTAGAACAGAAACAGAAAGGTTAAACAGAAAAATAAAAACTAAGGTTCTATCTTGAAATTCTTTGTGAAGATGAAAACAACATAAGGGTGACACAATGAAAAGGACATTTTGCTTAGAATCTAAATCTAATCTCTATTTCATAGAAATTAAGTAATATTATTTTGGGATCGATTTCTAGGATCGAATATTGATTTGCGTGGTATATTAGGTGCGTTGGGCGGTGGGGGACGGCGGGAGGCGGGGCGAGGCCCCTCCTCCCGAAGCCATGCTGGTGCGGTGACGTAACGGACAGGTTTCTGAGCTGTGACAAGCTCTGGGTTCGAAGTACGCCAGTGTAGGTCGCGTATAGCGAACGTGACCCATCGTTAAAACATGTTTAAATATCGGCATTTTAAGACATTTGAGATTTTTTTAAATAATTAATTGTAGTCACAACCAAATGTTTTTCAGTTAGGTTTAATCAGGAACTTCTTTAGGTATACACGAAGGATTTGTACGTTTTAGCTTATAACGTAATTTCTAGTTCTGTTACTTTTAAATAGGTTATAGTCAATTTCCAACGCCAAAATTTTTATGTGGAAAAACATACTGATATCCCCTTAAAATCATATAATTTCTTCCC
Source organism: Papilio xuthus (assembly GCF_000836235.2). Classification (NCBI taxonomy): domain Eukaryota; kingdom Metazoa; phylum Arthropoda; class Insecta; order Lepidoptera; family Papilionidae; genus Papilio; species Papilio xuthus. The sequence continues at coordinate 4,352,013 of NW_013533994.1, forward strand.
AAATTAAAATGAATGCTATATTTCAGTGACTATTAGGATGCTACCCTTTCCCTTCATCCATCAGGCGTTCGATTTGCTGTATAAACAAATTACTGTCCACAAACAGGACGGACGACTAAAGAGATGTTATTAAGAAATAAATTGGGAAAGTACTAGGGTTGTCACAAGAAAATTTAAATATAAAAATATTTTTTTTTGACATATCCCTCTCTTAAATGAAACATCGTATGAGTGTTAAAAACATAATTGTTGAACAGTGGTAACATTTGGAAGTCAATTAATGTAGATTACTTAACTCATAAGGCAGACATACCCGAGTCTGTCTGTATGTCTTCGAAGCAAATTTAGCGCAAGTATAGATAAGGAAATTAAACAATTAAATGTATAATCATTAGTTGAAATGATACCGTGGATAATACTTGAAGGTAACTTCCAAAAACCTTGTTATACTTAACACGAGTAAGATACGAAAAACAGGTTCCCAACGATATCAGCCTCGATAAACAATTGGAACAATTTACTTGCAATATTTATAGATTACTGTCATTTTTAATATTCAAATTACTTTTGGATACTATTTAAATTTAACTATTATACCTATAAAAACTTATCAAATGTTTAATTTTATTTATATGATGATTTCAAACTCTTTATATGTATGTAAGTTCAATATAATTTATAGTTTGTTTGTTTTTTTTCTCTAGTACTTTATTTACGCGAATGTTGTGTTTGCCTGTAATTGAAATATGATTTAGCTTAATTTTTATCATGTAACCTATGTAGTATAATATAATAAATAAAATTGTATGTATTATAACATATTTTGTTGGCATTCCTAACTAAATCATCATCATCAGCTCACTGCATGTCCCCACCGAGGGGCTCGGAGCCTACCCTAAGTTAAGGGTGATTAGGCCATAGTCAACCACGCTGGCCAAGTGCGGGTTGGTTGACTTCACACATATCTTTGAATTTCTTCTCAGATATGTGCAGGTTGCATCACGATGTTTTCCTTCACCGTAAGAACGTCGGATAAATATACATATGTAAATCGATAAACACATTGGTACATGGCGGGATTCGAACCCAAGACCTGCAGATTGCAAGTCAAGTGCTTGACCACTGAGCCACCGACGCTCTAAATAAATAAATAAAATTTTACCTCTAATTCAGAGATTACAAACAAATTTTATACTTAGCATTAATGTATTGAGTTAATTAAGTACTATCCTCATTAAAATTTTAGCTTACTTTGAATGGTTACAAAAAGGAGTGATTTTTTTCTTGTAAATATGTGATGACATGGTATGGTATGTTAAAAAAAAATTGTTTATTAAAATTATATATAAAATTATCGTGTCACAGTGATAGTTACCATACTCCACCGAAACAGCTTGACCGATTTTTATGACATTTTATATATTATATTTATCTGAGAATCATCCACTATCTATATTTTTACTACTCGTATAAATAAATAAAAACAACCACAATCACGTAACAGAACTCGGTTTTTGCCTGTAACACATTGAGTAGTAATTTTTGCTGTTGCTGGAATATATTTAAAAATAAAATGTGACAGCCCTATAGTCGCGACGGCAGCGGGCCGCGGCAACGCATATAAATTAGAGATTTACTCGTAATCTTTCATTTTTCACAGTCGTTTAATACAACAGCCGATTGACGACTTTCTCTGGCACATAATTAGGAAATGAGTTTGTTTTTTCTTTAAATTTTTGTTTGCAATACTTTGCCATTTTGTTGCAAATTATTTAATATCACTTCAGAGATTCTTTTCATTCATTGCTATTTGTATAAAAAAGTGGTTACTTATATCTACAATTAATTTGTTCGTGTTTTTTCTTTCGAGGAAGATACAACGTTTGATATTCGTTTTTAAATACTGGCAGATAATTTTTAAACTTTTAACTATTTAAAAAGAAAAACAATAAACGTTCACAAATTTGTTGGTTTCACGTATATTTGAAAACCGAATACTATCCTGTCATCTAAGATTGATGTCGTCGAAGATTACAATACATTAGAAAAACCCACGAGTTCTTAAACTTACTAATATTATAAATGTGAATATTTGTATGGATAAATGGATGTTTGTTAGAAGGTATCTCCAGAACGGCTTCATGGATCTTGCTAAAATTTGGCATAGATGTAGAACATAGTCTGGAAGAACACATAAGCTTGCCAGTACCGCATAAACACAATACCCATTAAATGTAATAACTTTAGTAGTTTACCCTTCACTATAATATTAACTATATCGCCCCTTCATCGAATACCATAAACAATATTTTTCCGACATCATGATGTAGCTGTTTAAAATTCGCGCCGAAGTTTGGCGCGCGATTTATAAACATGACGTCACGTCCGGCGCGGCCGCGGCGGAAATTCGAGCCGTCTCGCAGGGAAGGCGGGAAACGTTCGGGATTACATCGTGACGGACAACAACTTTGTTTTTACAATTAATTATTATAGAAAAGACAATATTATTGATTACATCATTTATATAGAATTGACAATATTTTGAGATGTAATTCTTACAAATAATATTTGCAAATCGTCTAAAATATTACTACGAATAGACTGATTAATCTAAAAGGAGGGAAACGTTAATAAATTCATTTAGTCATTATTTTTTTTAATCTGTGCCGTTTTTTATGCATAGTTTAGTTTATAAATGCTATAATTAATATTAATTAAAACTAACAAATGTAACGCAACGGGAAAATTACATTTAATTTAAATAAATATTTTATACAAGACATAAAAACATTAATGATCATCTCATAATTTTAACATTTTTAAAAGGTAAAAAAAGGTAAGGCGTTGGTAAAAATATAATTAAAAGTAATTGGGAAAAAGTCTTTAGGCAAATATAATTCATCGCTTAATGTTGCCGCATTCCGCACGTTGGATTGCATTAAGGACAAGAAAAAATATAACTGCCGCATTATTAAAATTGTTATTATTGTTAATGTTTCCAGTACTTAAAGGAAAAGAAACATTTTCATGGTTAACGTTATAATTAAGCTTTTTAAGTGTTTTTTTTATATTATATCAAAAGGTGGCAAACGAGCAATCGGCCCGAAATCGCTGAAATAGCGAAGTGACCGTTGCCCATAGACATACGCAATTGCATATGCGTTGCCTACCTTTAATCGACGGAGGAGAGGATGCACAGAAAGAAAATATTTTCCCTTCCCATGCATCCTCTCATCCGGAAAGTCCACTTCCACTTCCCATCCTTTCCTTCTAAGAAAAAGGGTGGGAAGGGAAAGAGGACTAAATTAGGCCTCCGGGACGCACACTCATCAGACGAAACGTGGAATAGCTTCCACTTGACGCCTGTCTTCTGTGTGGTCGTGGTATTTCACCGGGCGAGCCGGGCCGATTCGTGCGAAGATGTTAAAGCGGGCTCTACCACTGTTAAACTGTTTTAAGAACACTTATAAAAATAAGTACATACTGTATATAAATTCCTTATATTTTATTGTTACAGGTAAGTGTACTGTATAAGGAATTCGAGGCAGTTGATTGACTACAAAAAAATGTCGAATGAAATTAACATCAGACTCAAATAACAAAGTGCAAATCTATTCGAGAAATAAAACCCAACTTATACTTTTAATACTAAATGTTTACTTAAATTATTTTTTTTTTAACTTAGATTAACAATAACTTGTTATTATTTTTAATATTATTATTGAGGTGATAATAATTAAGTCAGTAAACAATCTAATTTGTAACAAGTTAGGCTTGTTACCAACTAAAGCGATGCGAAGCGTATTGTCATTAGGTTCCGTGCGCGAATCAATGAGGTAAAGAGCTACACGGATGCAACTGAACTTTTTAATCTGGTCAGACAATTCAAATGTGGTATTATGCGAGAGAGGAGGCGAGACAATGGAAAGCTGCAGTTTAGCCGCTCAAACAACAGGAGTGGGCTATCTCAGCCACGGCGTGCGCCCGCTGTGTTTAAACTTCAGGCAACTGCCTTTTATACGCCTTTTTAAATACATACTTGTTATGTGCTTATTATTTAACTGTAAGTACGATATGTTTTTTATCTTGTATTATAGCTTGATCATGTAGACAGCATTCATTTGAAAAATTTAAAAAGTGTTTAGTCTATTTTTAATTTGAATATAGCCGACAATTAAAAGATTAATTAAAATGGTAACGTTTAGAACACTTTTATTATTGTGTAATAAGTGTTTACTACGTAATTATATGAAGTTTTATAAGATTAAGTATATAAATAGCAACACAAACGAGTCTGTCGGCAGCGCCATCTATCTCGCGGGCGGCCGAGCGGCGCGGCCCGAGGGCGCCGGAAATGAACCGGCTTACGCGATCGGCATTCCCGCCGACTTTCACTTTGGTGTACTCACACCCTTATTTATGTTATTCGTACGATATACAGAGATATCACAAATATATGTAATACGGCTGTTAGATTATACACATTAAAATAAGTTAAACTAAAGTAATACTAACTTAACAAGAAAGTAATGGACGGCTACTAAGTTAAAGGAAAACCGAAGAAAGGATACATGGCTTGAGTGAAGAGATTACGGCTGACTATGAAAGAGTACTTTCTGTACCTACCCTCCGTATGCGAAGGGGCAGGAATACCATAAGAGTATATTTGTTTATGCTTGCTTCATATTCTTCATATTAACACAAATAAGTTAAATATCTTGTAACCAGGTGGTGGGCAACTGGAGGGCCAGGGCCGGGTATCGGCGCGGCGATAACGCTGCGATCACGCTGCGCTATCGCTGCGTGTCACATTGTTCGTTATCGAGACGTGCACTTTCGCTTGATAGGGCTGCGATGCAATAATTATTGGATACATTTACCTTGTATTATAATTGGTATTAAATGTAATAAGTAATTACTTGGCATTTCCTCATGTACATAAAGTTCCTGGTTTGGAATAGTCCGCGTGTCGGACTTTATACAGGTTGTAGTTTCGATTCCGGCTACAATAATGCTTTAGCTGTCAAGTTATTGAGCGAAATAGAGAAACAAAAGGCACGGTTTCACTATGAACTTTTCATTTTGTTATAGAATCTTATAAAGCTAACAACTACTTGTAGATCAAATCAAACCATACAGTATATTTCGAAGATATTGTGTGAATCTATTACGGAATTATGAATATTTTAAACAGCCATACGTATGTACTTAGCAGCCCTAACGTAGCCCAGACTCCGATACAACTTACACCCGATAGTGCATTGTCCGCGATAAACTTGTTATTTGTTGATAAAGAGAAAGTCGCTATCATCCGAGTATTTGTAAATACTTGACGTTAATTAGCAAGATATGCAGGGTGACTCGCCCGAGACCTTTATCGTAATGTCATCGTTTCGATAGAACATTTCTTTTTTAATATATCATTGCAATTTTGACTGCCTTTTTGTTAACTGCCAGTTACGTTATAATTGGAATAAAAAATTTTGATATGCAAGAAATTCATAAATTCCATCTTGTAACATGCAATAAGGTTAAAGGAAATTGCATATGCTTTTAATGTTTCTTAATATAGACAGAGAGGATGCACAGAACAAGTAAGTTTTCTTTAACTATGCCGTTTCATGTTTTCCTTTAAAAACAGTGGGGAACAGAACTAGAAATTGTCCTCCGACACCACAGTGAGGTGAAACGCGGAGATCATCAACAGGACACGTGTCTTGCGTCGTTGTGTTGCACCTTTCGAGGTGGTGATTCGTGCATAAGCTACTGAGAACTCTACCATATTAAAATTCCTTAAAACCCATGTTTATCCAAACAACTAGAATATTCGTTAATCATTATTTATCTTGGGCAACAAAATATTGAGTTAAAGTCCACATCGAACAGATAATGAGACTTAATTAGTAATTTAAAATAAAACTGATTGTCTTGTTTATCGCAACATTCGATAGGTTATTGAATTGCATCGGAAACTTTCCTCTTAACTCTAGAATAGTTATTTTAGTGATGTAAATACCTATAAACTATATTTAGTGTTTTCTTTTGGTCCGATTGATCGATATTTTATCCAATTGACAAGAGGAAAATATTTTCCGCGGGAATGTATATATAGGTATGTATACTGACATACCTTAAAAAACAATCTTTTCATAACCGGGTAGAGAGTCTTATTGTGCACTCTTTGAACTTCCAAAGTTTTCTTTTTATTTACAATACTAGTAGTCGCCCTCGACTCTATACATGCATACAAACTGTCGCAAACAAGATAAGTAATATTTACTAAAGTTTCTGGTAACCATTATATCTAAGCTATGAGCTAGAATAAAATTCACCATAAAAGTCACGTCAAGTCAGTCACGGCTACATGATCGTATGTACCTCTAACTATAAGACCATTGTCTCAACGGTTTTGTGAATTAACATACGTCGTGTTTGCACCAGATGGCCGTTAAACTTATCGAATGTCTTGAGCAATCCACCACAGAACATAACGCAAAGGAAATGCTTGAAGATACTAACAATTGAAAAATTAACCGCGCGTGTGGTCACTTATTACGTGTAATAGAGTGCTGGTGATAGCAATTGCAATAAATCTTTGTTTACGGTAAATTTCTATATCTTTATTTATTTTGTTATTTTTAGAACTGATAAATTTGTTTTTGGATTTGTACTTTCATTATCGACATATGTAATGAAGACGTCTGAAACCACGTTGACTGCATTTCAATGCAACTTTAATACTTTTTCTTATAATAGATGGCGCTAGTATACACTTAAGTCGTTCAGAACTTTGAAATTCTTTTAAACATATCGTCCAAAATTAATTTCAATAATTAATTTGAAATACTCAAAATGTGTACTATATTTTCAATTACAAATGTTAATTCTCGTGTCAAAATATGCGAACAAAAGCACTAAAGGGAAACCGTTGATTTAAATTTTGTGTTAGCAAATTATCGTAAAGGAATCGGCAAATATTTTATCAGTTGTCGATGAATATCATTATAATCTTGGGAACGCTTAGGAAGGTCTTTATGAGATTTAAAATTTTAATATCTCCGGACGCGATCTGTTAAGGCGGGAAATAAGCGTAATGGCTTATAAATCAGTCCGTATCATTGTTATACCTCCTCTGTCAATAGTTGAGCCGGCTCCGACGGTGGAATAGTGTGGATATTCTCAAAAATTACCATAAAGGATTTGCATTAAAAAAAAAAGTTAATTTTAGTTAGTTAACAAAAGACATAATTTGTTTTACTACTAATATTATATTTTGGTAACGAAAATCACAGTCACAAAATTTTTCTTCAAAAATTCTGTAGTTTAACTTTGTCTATTTAAAATTTAATTATGAATTTAAATTGAAAAAACTATATTCTAGCTTAGTAACAACAATATATCGATATGTCTTAGCCTTAAGACTCTGAGAGTCAATAAAGCTGCAAAGCATTTTGAAAAAATACATATACAAATTATTGAAATCGGAAATAGAACATTTTTTAAGTAATAAAAAATTGGCATATCCTCTCTATTCTTTTGTTCGTATAGAGTCCATTATCGAGACTCGGAGATGGCGGATAGGGGCCATAATTTGCAATAAATATAAGGGCGGAGGTGTCAGCGCCATCTTTTGGTGGGGTACGATCACGGAGAGGTTTGCACCGGCCGAATTTGGACACAATCGAGAAGATAATCTGCATTGATTAATAAAGCAATTTGATGCGTTATTAATAAAAGAAATGCGAAATCAATGATATATTTAGTTTAACACCCCAAGTTGTATCCTTTTAAAAGCAATACGACTGCTTGCAAAATACTCTTAAATAAAACTTATTTTCATTTCTTTCATTTGCATTGAAAAGTCTGAGATAAATAAATTTTCTACGACTTACGTCAGTGACAACTCAAGGTTACGTCTCGTAATATGCTATATTGATTAATACACGCAACATATGATCATATCAAAATGTAGTAACATTGTGTACAATGTAACTGTGTAAGGATTACACAAGTGTACAAGTGTGGTCATTACACGAACGGTTAAGATACGGTGTGCATTGCCAATGGTGTAATCTCGGCGTGAAATGCGATGGCGCGGTGATAGAGCACGAATGCCTAAACTGCGCTCACAGAGCCCCACCCAGCTTGACACATCTAGACATGTGTGTTCTATGTGGTAAAGGATAGTTTTAAATTCCATCGCTGAAATATTGCTTTCTCGCTGAAATTCTCAAATGATGTCATATATTTTTAATTTTTTTTTAACCACCTGGCCGAAATGTGTTGGTCGAGAAATATTTTTGAGTTATAGATTAAGCGAAAAGTCATAGTTTATGGATTTAATCAATGCTATTAAATGATTAACTACGAAATATTAACTATTAGTCACCTCAAATTCGGCGGTCGTTGCCGTCCAAAAGGTGTGTTGTGTTATGTGCATTATCAACAATATCGAGAGGCAGTGCTCCGTGTGGAGTGCGGCTATCGGCCGGGGTAATGGCGCGAAAATCGCCGATAGCAGCCCCCGCCCCCGTCTCTTGCCCCCCGCTCTTTACCCCTCTCTCACCCAAGCGACGCGTCACAAAGTTGCAGATGGCCTATCGGGGTAATTGCGCGGGAAGAGATAAACGTTCGGATAGATTCAGTTTTGATACTTAAGTTTATGTTTTCAAGTACAACACTCGATTTATTACTTAACACTTGATATAAACTTACTGATACAGTGAGAGTTCATAAAAATGGGCGTCCCTTAGGATTTAGTATGAGAAGAGCTTTATTATGGATTAGTTATTGCTCGCGACTTCCGTCGCACGTAATTAAAAACAAAATTAGTAATCTATGTGTTCTTTTAGACTATATTCTACATCCATGTCAAATTTTCTAGTGAACGTCCATCCATCGATACATCTTAAATTTTGAATTTATAATATAAGTAAGAAGTAAGATAAATGTTTTTACAGAAGAGAAGATTATCTCTAATTAAAACCTTAGCTTACATTGTACACGGATGTACAATTTGATGGATGTGAGTTCCACAGTATGCCGGTACATCAATTATCATCAACTTGGCGATTCGTTGGCGATCCATCACATCTTTTCCGCGATATGTATGATGCTGTAATCACTTAATAGATTCATTTACTTTACCTTTAGATCAACGGGTATCCATTGACAACGGTCGTCCGGTAAAAAATTGTAATTTTTTTTTAAATATAACAATGACTTTGTAAGAAATTATATTTGCCACATAGCTTGAAGCTATAATAAAGTTTGAATATTAAGTCAAAATATAATAAAAAAATGAGTACGTCATTTTGTCAGCGTGTGAACGTCGTGTCGTACCGTGGAGCTGCGACCTTGTGAGGTTGGAGTATCCCGATGTGCCTTTGCCATCGATATCGCGCACCAATGGATGAGCCTAAATTATTTATCCTATACGACAGAGCTGTGTATAACAGAGCCACAATATTTTCTTTTAATTTTTTTTTCCTCTATTATTATGTTTATAAAATCCCCTTAAGGTGCAGGTTTCCATTGTTTTGGTAAGAAGGTTTAAAAACTTCTGCTTCTACGGTTCTTAGTTTTTTTTTTCTACTTATTCATAGCTGAATATTGCATTAATATTGTCAATATTGCAATCAAAACTAATAATATAATTTAGATTATCTTTGACTTACTATAATAACTTTGTAACGCTTCAGAAATTCATACTTCAGTATTTGTAAGGGTGGTGTGAAGCGCGATATATTTCGTAGGAGATTAGAGTGAAAAGGGGCTGCAGATTGATCATACGGTGCGACGTTATCTCACCGCCTCAGATACCTGCGCTCCACGCCATCGGTTATTTTCCTCGGCCCATCCACATGCGATCGCCTGGAAGAAATATATGAGGGCAAACATCAAATTTTAGAGGTTATATGTCACGTAGTAATGCAAAAAAGTTTTTTCAAGATATTAAAAAACAATAGAGAACAAAATGTATGAGATAAAAGTCACCTAATTTCTTACTTTAAAAATATTTTAAATGAATTAAAATTTCTTATTACGCATTTTTAGACTTCATTTAATGTACTTATATTTTTTCATCTGTCCGCAAAATTCAATATAAATGAATAAAAGCTTTAAATTTCGTCTTTACTCTTTTGTTAATCGATTTCAAATCGAAGATCTGTTAAAATTCTAATTTTAAAATCGATACAGTGTGGAAACAAAAGAATCGTGGTATCGTGCGGGTAGCGGGCATCACTAGCGCGTCGCTATCGTGTCGCTATCGTGTCGTGAGATGGTCGTTAGCGCCGCGCCGGGCAAATTGCGCGTGACGATAAGCTATCGCCCTACCGTTCATTCAATAGGGATGTTTTTAAAATCACTCGGCTGGAGTTTTGTGTAGTCCGAGGTTAAGTTGGTAAGGATCACGTTTAGGAAACTTAATAAATTGATATTGCCTTTAGTGGGTAACTAGAGTTTTAATTTAGTTCCTAAAACCTTATCCAAAACTCTCTTAATGTCCGAACCAATAATCTATCTCAATTCATTCCTGTTATTTTAATTAACATATTGGATTTTATTTAAGAGCTCATTGATTTTCTTTTAAGAATGCTATAAATCTACTTTTCTAGTTTCAAACATACAAAATAATCTTTGGATCGATTTAAGACTTAATTCAGTGACATCAACAAACTTTACAAGCTTTTTGGAGTATTTCAAATTATAACGTTTTAGTTCTGTTGCCGTTTTACCTTGCCAAGGTAACAAGATAGCTAAACAATAAGCATTTCTTCGGAGACTAAATATATAAGTAAATTTGAAACACAAAGCGAACAGTAAACGCCGAATAAACAGATATTTATCCACAAATTACTCCTCAACGCCCGTGTTATTTACACAAAGTTTGATTTTCAATTCTATGCCCTATGTTTTAAGATTGGATTCCGTTTGTATTGTAACCTTTGCCTGTTGCTTTGGCGGATATTACTCGTTCTATCAGACGCCGGCTGGCGTTCAGTATCACCTTGTAATTCGCCAAATTACCTCCAGATCTTTGTGTAATTAAATACTTTCCTACACTCCCTCCTTTTATTTATATAGATTTTATTGTTTAAAAATAAATCAATAAGAAAATATTTCATCTTAGATTATTGATGTTTTTTTAATAAGTTCTTTAAGAAGTAATTTTAAAATGCGCGCTTAAAAACCTTGTGCTTAGGAGGTGCTTGTGTGACGTGGACTTAACAGACAGACGGACGGACAACGAAGTGATCCTATAAGGATTCTGTTTTTTTCATATGAGTTACGGAACCCTAAAAAACATTAAAAACGACATCGCGGTCAAAACTAAAGTTTGATAAAGAATTTAAAATATTAAAACATTTTTATTACAAGTGAACACGTCATGAAAAAGCTGAAAATACAGGGACATTTTTATTGAGGCCTATAACTGTTATGTAATGCGACGTGGATAACGTTAGCTTGCGCGTCGCTTGCGTTGGCTTGCGCGTAGCTTATCATATGCGCACAGCCGCGCCCGCGATACTATCTACCTAATTAATTTCCCGCCACAAACAATGCGGTAGTAAAAATGTGTGTCTTTTATACACCCTCGTCAGAGCGCACCCACGTCAACATAATTAATAAACCTGCATGCATTAGCACGGTGTTTAGGACCCGCTACCGCCATCTATGGACACGTTTTTAAATTTAAAATTTTATTTGATGAAACAAGTGCCTTGTGACTTTTAGATGTGTTGTCTTCATAGATTTATCTAAATTCTCTTTTGTTTTGTTTTTTTTTCCTAAAAATCCTAATGCTATGTTTTTCGCAGCATCCTTGTTGTCTGTCTATTAAAATTTATTCAAAGTTTTTGCTACCATTTTTTTCCCTTTTTTCTTGTCATTTGTCACTTTTTCGCATATCTGTGTATCGTAAAAGGATACAGTAAATATTCGTCATATGTTTTAAAATCCCAAAAGTAACACTAAATTGTTTCAACGTCAAAATAATTTAAGTTCTTAAATTCTTTAAATAATTCTTTATTTTGACTAGAAATTAAATTGTATACTACACTAGCTGTCGCCCGCGACTCTGACTGCGCGGTATTATCATAGTAGTATCATGTTAGTATCATTATAAGTAACATACGTGTTCTTTCAGAATATTTTCTGAAAATATGGCACATTTCAGCCATATCCTTTAAGCCGTGCTGAAGATATCTTCAAATATCCGTTCATCTATCCATCCAAACATTCGAATTTCATTATGAGTAAGATTAGTAAGATGGATACGTTTGTTTTTTAATTTGAAGTGCGTTACAACACTAGTTAGTTAAATAAAAAATAGTATTCGTAGACTGAGGTGTGAAATTATCGTAAATGTGTTTGTTTCGTGTGAACAATCATTTTTGAACTATTTATCTTCGCATGTTTAAAAATTGTGCTCCGATTACATTACTGTAAAAAATAATTTCACTGGTAGAGTTAGGAAACATAATTTATTCATCATCAGCTCACTATACGTCCCCACTGAGGGGATCGGAGCCTACCCTATGTTAGGGGTGACTAGGCCATAGTCAACCACGCTGGCCCTGTGCTGGTTCGTTGACTTCACACATGTCTTTGAATTTCTTCTCAGATATGTGCAGGTTGCATCACGATGTTTGATTTCACCGTAAGAACGTCGGATAAATGTACATATGTAAATCGGAAATCGAAAAACACATCGGTACATGGCAGGAATCGAACCCAGGACCTGCAAAATACAAGTCAATTACTGAAACCCCTGAGCCATCGACGCTCATATTATTATCAAGTACTAATGTTTAAAGTCATCTAGATTTTTAGCTCGAAATTGCTAAACATTTAAATCCTTCATTCACTAATTTTAGTACAAATCTTACTTCTTACTAATATTATAGATGGGAATGTTTGTATGGATGTTTTTAATAGGTATCTCCGGCGGCTGTACGGATCTCGATGGAATTTGTCATAGATGTATAACGTAGCCTGAAAGAATACATAGGCTAGTAATTTTTTTTAATCCCGGGCGGGCTTTAGCTAATAAAAATAAATAGCTGAAATACGTGTATTAATATCATTTCTAAAGTGTGAAAATTCTTATCATTGTTGAGACAAAATTGTTATATACCTTATACCATAAAAAACCTATATATTTAAAAAAAATAGTCACTTCAACTTTGATAAGCGACTGACATTAACATAGGATCGATAATTTGAAACAATACGTTATCAATAGAGGAAGACTCGGTGCCTCGCAAGAATAATGTGCTTTTAGTCATGTGGTTCCGTATTCCGGTATAATTAAAGGTCAACATACACGGACTGTTTCCAGCAGTCAGCAGCGGTAGCTTCTCGCCAGCAGATTCACCGTACACAGATTACAGTTTGCTGTAATTAGTTTGTGGTTAAAAAAGTCTGCGTGCTATACGTGTTATATTTTAAATTAACATTAAACTAATTGTCGTCCACGACTCCGTCCGTCGAATTGAAAAAAACTTAATTATGTGATTTTCCAAAATGTGTTCTACATCTATGCCAAATTTCAGCAAGATCGATGCAGCCGTTTTAGAGATACCTTCAAACAAACATACAACCAAACATTTGCATTTATAATATTAGTAAGAAGTAAAATAAGCTTTCTTCCTACAAACACTTGATAATACCAACCTCTTGAGATTTGCAGAGTAATGATTAGTTACATCTGTGTGCGTTTACGTCCACATGTGTTACGTCATTGTGTGTGTGTGTTGGTGTGTGTGAGGTGCGGCAGTGTGCGTGTGGCGGGCGTCGCGGGCGATAAGGATGTATTAGCACATTCCGCCCGGCGGCGGCGAGCGCCACTGTATTTATTCTTATCCGGTGTAAGGCAGGTTACACCCCTAGTGACGTGCCGTAGATATCGACAAAGTTACGACAACAGAGCCGAGGTAACATGATTTACCTTGTTTGCTGACGGTATTAACAATGTTTGATGAGAGTTAATTAGGCTAGGGATGGTCAACAAAACAATGTTATCCGAAAAGTAATTGATGGAGGAAAGTGGAAGTACGTCATATAAGTGGTGTAAGATTTTATTGCGCCTGTACTCAGAGTGTCTTAACGGTTACTTACCAGTGCTTTAGTGTAGATTTTGCATTAAAAATCCACCATCTACAAAACATTTAAAACCAATTACAACAAGCTATAAACAAAACAGAAAAATTCAAACATTCCATATTCGAAAACTAAAATAATTTAATTTATCACAAGTTAAATGTTAAAACAAAAGAATAAAAATACAACTTGATATTAAAATATCGATAATATAGAATAACAGTTATGATATCGATATAATGTGTGCACATCCCTCAAGCGAAGGGGGTGAAGCTTGGCGCTGCGAGATAACGCCGATAGCATCGGGGTGGCCGCCCCGATAGCGAATAATAATAATTTTATTATAGTGTACCACCCCCGCTTATAAACAACTTGCCTCTTTAATATTGTTCAATGTCTTTAAACTTTCTATTGCCTCTGAAAATAGAATTTAGATTGCATTGATAAGACAATATAGATTGTTTACTATTTTAAACAAGTATATAAACAATTTTATGACGCTAGTTGTCGCCCGCGACTCCGTTTGCGCGTAATTAAAAAACCTTTATAAATTACCTGTGTTCTTCTAGACTAAGCTATTGTGCTCATCAAGATCCGTTGAGACGTTTCGGAGATACCTTCTAACAAATATCCGTTCAAATATTCGCATTTACAATATTAGTAAGATTGCAAATTAGGAATGATAAATGCTTCATTAACTTCCTATATCATTGTTAACAACTGTTTATTTCACTATAGCAGAATGCATCAAACGTCTTTCTCGTTAATTTCAAATAATTTTACTTTGTCTAATTTATTTTTACGGTTATTTTAGAATACAAAATGAATGATATAAAAAAATCAATAAGTAAAAGAATTTAAATCTTAGGTTGAATGTACAAATGGCACACTTCAAGTGACCGTCAAAAATCGCGTTCACATCCGGCTGAACGGGTGGGGGAGGGCTGGGTGCGCCCCCTACCCGAGGGAGGTAGGGGGAGGGGAGCCGTTATCTCAAAGTCGCAGATTGAATATATTTCATGTGCGAGTTCATGTGAGATCCTTTGGAGCGCACTTTGAGAGTTTTTGTAAAGTGTTCCCGTTGAGCCTTGCGCGCGTGTGTGTAACACGCATACTAAAGCAACTACACAGTTGTTTGGTGAACTGTAAATTATGAATATTTGCTTAAATTATCAGATAGATTATATATAGAAGATATCTACGGAACCGATGAATGGATCACGCTGAAATTTGGCATAGATGTAGAACATAATCTGAAAGAACACATAGGCAATTAAGTTTTTTTTTTAATTCTGCGCGGACGAACTCGCGGACGACAGCTAGTATACCAAAGAATATGAGATAAAGTTAATTAATTTATGACTATAGTTCGTTATGAAGATAACTTACCGATCGATTTCATATAAAGACAGTATTACGTCATTTTATTCATGTAAATAACATTAATCTACAAATCGAGTCCCACGTGATCGCTTCAACAACAAACATTCGAATAAAAAAAGCGCACATAAAACAAACGGCATATCTAAGCATAGACTCATTAGCGCTATCGCTGCGCCGCACACGGCATTGTTAACAAACTGAATAAGTATCGCGTAATGAGCGCGATACGGCGCGGCATCGAACCCGCGACTGATAAGCACGCTGCCGCCACCTGCCGCCATCTGCCGGCAAGAGCAAACAACCTAGACGTGACCTATTGTTTTTTTTTAGAAAGTATTGAAAAATTACAAAACATAGTTTGCGCGTAAAATAAATACTACTCTGAGATTACGAATGAAAACATAAATATTCAAACGTCTTCCACACATCTTTACGCAGCAGTGAATTTCTACTCGCTGCAACTAAATAAATCTATATCTCTAGATATGATATTGAGAAGCCGTATAGCCCGCAATATAGAAGCATTTTCTAATAACTTCGTCCTAGCGGTGGGCTCGAGAAACAATGGCGGGCGGTGGCGCATGACACATGTCAAATGTCACGTAAACCTTATTTAAAATAACAGGAAAATATGAAATTAATTAATAGCAACAATAGCTTACTTAACAAAATCTTTAACCAGTTTTGTCATTTACCCCTTTTATATGACTTTAACCATACCAGTATAGCGGTGTCCTATTCTCGCGGGTTGCATGGGGTAGGTTGGGAAGGGGGTGATCGCTGAAAAACGTGAAAAGTAACCGAGATAAGGTCAGTTTTGGCCGCGTGGCCGCTGCGATAGCGCAGGGGTGGCGCTTTGTGCATTCAAAGCATTGATTTGGAAAGAATTATCGGAGTTCAGATATCGAAAATTTAATCTATTTTTTTTAATCTTAATGCGTATTTGTTTAGTATATTGTTTATTAACGTTTCTCTTTTAAAAGACGATGTCGATTTCAAAATAATTTTCACTTGACATGGTAATATATTAACAATATATAGATGTAAATTTAATCTCCAAATAAATAATTTATTAATTATTAAAAGTTTCAACTGTACTTATTAAAATGTAAACAAAAACAGAAGTTTTAATAGAAATATTTTATAATAATTTCCCTGCTTTGGCTCACCCCTACAACTTACCCCCACAGAATCATACGTCCGCCACGCACCACCGCTGGTATTCATGCACTTTTTGCAAGCGGACACTGAACTCACAATACTATGAACTCGTGTTAGTACAAATTCAAGTATACATTATTCCATAATTATTTTTTAACTCACTTTACATGCATAGTCGTAAGGAAATTCTAATGCACGATGTAAAAAATCTTCTGCATATAGGCGCTTTATGTTAGTGATAGATTAAAATCGAATTAGTGATAAAATTTACCTAAATATTCATGTCCTGATTAAAGATTTACGCTTGTTGATATATTGATGAGATGATAGAGCAAAATACAGCTGTCGCCCGCGACTCCGTTTGCGCTACATCCGCATTAATAAGATAAGAAAGAAGGATAGTCAAGTAATAATAATAAAAATAACGATAATTCAAGTCTTAAGGTTATCAGAAAAATTAAACAGGATGTTCTAAAATAATTTCGATCTACAAACAATTAGGCTGCCTGTATTTTTTTTAATTCATAGAGTTGAGTTACGTAAGTAGAGTTTTAATTGCGGGGACGCAGTGGCTGAAATATTTTCTGAAATGCATCATCGAGTGCAACACGCCACTTGGCGGCGCGCGTGCTGCCCGCCGACAGATGGCGCGATACGACTCATTTGCATTTCGCTGCAGATTTTTTTTTCTAGTAACATATGCACACTTATTACTAGAACAACGTTCTCAAGTGTGGTCCAAGTCACAAGATTTAAAAAAAAATGACTCGCAAATCACCACTGTATTTTAAAGAAAATTCTGGTATTCAGTTTACTTGCAAAAGGTACACGTATGTTATAGATTTGTTTGATTTTCATATCTGAAAATAAAAAAAATAATAATTTAATGTGATTTCATTATCCGCTTATCGCTTATATCTTAGGGACATAGTTTGTAGGTCAATTGCAGACCTCCGAGGTCATGACTCGTTGCCGTCGTAATGATATTATAATGTTATTTAATTTTACTTTTTTTTTGTTCACAGGTAAGTAGGTTATCAGGAGCGATCGTCCTACAAGCGCTCATACTAATTGCGGCCTCCTGCCGTCAGTAAATTCCTACTCGAAGGTTAATTCCTGACTGTAAGTAAATTCCTGCTCGAAAGGATTTATCGCCTGATTCAAAACGCCTTACGAAAAACATGTTGAATGCAATTTACTGCCTGTAACATACTGCAACATTAGTTTTGTTATAATTATATATTTTGTTAAATATTATTAACTACCAAATAGTATAAATGACTAAAATATAATATTGCTTTTGTGATCGGATTATTAAAGACGATTACAATATGTTGCATGCGGTGGGTTTCTGAGCTGTCATTGGTGTCTTTGTCAAAGCAGAGATAATAATATATTTTAAACGGAGATTTTGATCTCCGAAACCCACGGTAAGTAAATGAAATTTTATAAAACAATACAATCTTAAAATAGAACCATTTGTTTTACCTCAAAATTATAAGTGATAGAATAAGTGGGGAGTATCAAGCACGAGGTTGCGGGGGTAGAGGAGAGCAGGGTAGGGAAAAGAAGGGGAGGGAGGGTTCAGTACAAACACGGCAAAAGTTCACGTCCTCGTTATCTCATCTGTTTGACGGATTCGTGCCGACATCGCTGCGTATTCATATTTTGTGTACAGAGTATAAATTTTATAGAGATATCACTCTTAAATAGCCTATTAAAAATATAAAGTGTTGGGTTAAATCCATTTGGAAAACTTGTGGTAGAAAAATTTACAAAAAGATTTTAATAAATTCATCAATAAAAAAGATTATGATTCTAATTCAGATTAATTTTAAAATATACAGCCAGTAATAATAAAATGATTGACTCTATCAAAATTTAACCTGTGTGCCCAAGATTCAGAGTGACGTCAGTGATAAGGCAAGCTATTTGATCAAAGATAACATCTATGAGGCGCGGGGCGGGGGCGCTGGGCGGGGGCGGGCGGCCGCTATGCCGCAGGCTATTGCTATTTCACACGAGGGCATCACAGTAAGATAGAATAGTAGAGTAGAGCAGTACTACTATTGTTTGGAAGCTCACTCATAAAACAGTAGCAGTACTGCTCTGTTCTATTACTCTACCTCACAGTTCTACCCTTGTGCAAAAGTATTATCGGCCGCCCTGCTTTATCAGCGCGGTATAAATTCCCGGCCGATTCTTATCCGCGATACTGGGAGCGTTCACACTTTGTTATATTTTTGTTTGACCGTTATAAATTGTGATTAAGTTTACTTTGCTTTCAGTATTAGAGATTATTTTACGTTTTTATAATTTCTAATGAAAGGTAGATAGGTAAATAATAGGTTAAAATAGGAAAGTAAATGGGTCAAAGCTAAAGCAACGTCTATTTTACTTAATATTGGTATATTCCTAAATTATCTATAGTGTGTTCTGTCAAGTACTCAGTAACATAGGTATATACAGTGTAGAACAAATGTATTTGTTCGCGGCCCTATAACTCTATTTGCAAGTCCCGTTATCGGGCTGTTTGTCCGCTCCGCGCGGGCATAAAGCTCGATCAAGTCGGGTATCGCACCGATAGCGACCAACAAATACTTTTTATCTCAACCGGAGCTATGAAATTCTTTAGTTGAAAGTGCGCCATTTTATTGTACTCCATATCGCACTTTTGTACATATTTTATTGTGAAATTCACCTGTCTTGATACTTGCATTGTGACATAATATTTAACGTTAAAATAAAGGTTAGATCCTTGTAAATTTTACCGTTAAACATATTTTCTTATGTAACTATAGAATATTAGCTACCCATATCTTACTAACGTTTTAAATTTGAAACTTTAGGTGAATCAATCGATGGATGTTTGTTAGAAGATATCTCCAAAAGGCTCAACTGATTTTAATGAAATTTGGCACACATGTAGAACACAGTCGGGAAGAACACATAGGTTACTTATTATGTTTTTTTAATTCTGTACAGACGAAGTCACGAGCGACAACTAATTATTGACATTAATCTCACAATTTTCAAGATTTTTTTTTTTATAAAATAAGTCGAATGACATATGTCTTCTATAATTTTACAGAATAAGGTCCGAAGAAAATACAAAGTTAAAGTAAAATATTCTTCCCATCCTTAAGTTTCCATATCCGGGGAACGAGCGTATTGCATTAGCGATGTTTGTTGCAGGTGTTTAATTAATTCTGATATTGAGTTGGGAACAGATACTCGTAGGATATTAATTGTAAGATAACATTCACCTGCATGCACATATATTTGCAATGAAGATTCTTAAATATTTCAATTACAATTTCTAACAATTCTAATAAAGAGAGCGTCGTTGGTTCAGGGAACAAGCGCTTGACTTGCAATCTGCAGGTCCTGGGTCAATCCTGCCATGTACCAATGTGTTTTTCGATTTCCCATTTACATATGTACATTTATCCGACGTTCTTACGGTGAAGGAAAACATCGTGATGCAACCTGCATATGAGAAGAAATTCAAAGATATGTGTGAAGTTAACCCGCACTGGGCCAGCATGGTTGAATAAGGTTTAATCACCCCTAAGTTAGGATAGGCTACGAGCCCCTCGGTGGGGACGTATAGTGAGCTGATGATGATGAACAATTCTAATATTTTAAATACCACGATTAAGCATTGTTATTAATGCTGTATAAATTGTTTTTCAATGAATCCTATTGATGTGATGTTAATAATTTTTACTTCGTAACTAAACTAGTATTGTATTAGTAATAAAAAAAGAAGTTTTGTGAATAATTGATCCCTTTTACTCTTAAATCTTCGGGAACTATAGAGTATTTTGTTCTTATTATAAATTGTGTTCAAAATTACGTACATTGATTCATAGCCGATCCGTGTTTTGACCTTAGTTCACTTTTAAACATTATCTATGTTATTGTGTTTATGTCGTACACACGTGCAGGCTGATCAACAAGCCTTATTAATAAGAAATAATTATTGGCTGGTCCGCTATCGGCTCGCTTCCTGTCCGTTACCGCGTGAGATACGGTGCGACGATTACATCGAACCGGGCTAATTAGACTTATCGTAGACCAATTATTTATAAGCTCAGTTTATCGAGCCATTGTTTTAAGTTGGTGTGACACACGGACGGCTGCGTTGCCGAACATGGAAACTTAATTGTTAACGCACGTAGATATTTTTAAACTTATATTTACGTATGCATAATAGGTTATTTATACGTTTATTACTAGTATTTTAGCAAGATGTTTATTGCAAAGAAATATATTAAATGTTAAAATGTTATTTGTCATAGCGTAATTCGATGCTTTGTGTATAATTGTATCACATCTATTAAATGCCAAATAGAGCAAGCGAATTGCATATAATTCCTTCGTCTCCGATGCAACCGTTTAAATGGTTTTATCCAGCTCTATAAGTATAGAGAGACGCATTAAACACAAATTCCGTCCGCCATCAATTGCCAAAAGCAACGCTTAACGAAACATATAGCCCATAAAAATGTTAATACTCTAATGCAATTGCACATTTCTTATATGTAATTTGCCACTTTTAAAAACGAAAAATGTATAGTATGTCGCTTGGCGTAAAGCATAAGCTTTAGCGTTTTTACAAAAATATATAATTTATACGTGTTTGTTTTCGAGATATTTCTTCTAATGATTTTAACTAAATGTTAGAGGAATATCATAGTACATTTTTTATTTTCTCTTAAAGGAAATAATTCATCTATGGTTTGGTTTTTCGTCATTTTTGGCTTAATTTTTTGCATTTAAAACAACAATTATCTTCAACAGTGTAAATTTCAATGTGTTTAAGTGTTATTTTATTGAGTACATAACTGACGAAATTAGAAACTTAAATAGAAGACAAATTAAACGCTCCGAGTTCGCTTTCAAATTGCGCTAAGGTACAACTGTCCGGTGGTTGCAGTATTCTTGAAAACGGCCGTTAAGGAAATGGGACATGTAAATGAAGGCATTGGCCGACCGAGAATTGGCCGTGATAGGTTTCCTTTTCGATTTCAAATACGTCTTCGCCGTCGTCATACATTATAGGATGTTATTAGAGCTACAATTGGTTGCAACGTTTTGGGAAAATACTACAAGAGTCAAGTGTGGTTACAAATGTTTATACCTTTATAAGAATCTTTCGAACAAGAGCTTCAAGAGGCTTCATCAGCAGTCGCTGTGTCTATGAACATCAAAGTGAAAATTAATAACTACAGTATAAATATAGTACGTGGTAAAAACAAAAATAATGACCAATTAATTTATTGTGCTATGCTTGGTCGCAATTAAACAACAAAAACAAGTCTCGCAGTATCGACGATCGAGTTGCCAAAACGCACAGCGGTTGGACGTTGTAAACTATGTCGAACAATGCGTTTTTGTGCCAAAAGCTATAAGAAATGGTGGTAGTGAATTACGCATTCATCCTATCTTTTTTCAAGCTATTGATAAAAAATAAAAAGAAAAATATTTGATTTAACTGTATCAAATCATAACAGCTCTTAAAATGAACAGAACATTAGGATATTAACTGTAGTTACCACAAATTAACCCACCAGGACGCCCAATGTTTTTAAATTACCAGATTCTCAATACCTATATTTATAAGGTTCGGGCCGCACGATGCGTGAAAAAGCGACGGACCATTTTTAACCCGAACTCCCCGACAATTGTTAATAACGTACAAAAGAAATCAGATTTTAATCTTCTTGATCCGAGAGAACAATATTATCGAACGTGAAAAAACACGGACAAAAACGGCGACTGCCCCACAATGGAGTAACAAATGCTCACGACTGTACTTGATAAACGAGAAAGTGACTACCGACACCCTGACGGCCACCTACAGACGATTACATCGTTTACGCAGCGATACATGGACGTTTACATATGACTGGTCTATATGGTATACCATACTTCAGCGGAATTCGATGAGTCGATGAGCGATATGATTGAAGGTTACCTAGTAGAGTGGTGTCTTTGCTAGTTTATTGGTACTAATAAGGTATTGTTTGTGATAAAGAATGAATGTTTTGTATGTATCTTTATACACCATGAACCCTGAAGGAAAATAAATGCAATTTTGAGTTACATATACGATACAAACTACAAATGTCGCAAACCTTGTTTTAAAAATATATTCTTTATTAATCTAGCATCCATAATTTAAATAAAAGAAAAATATCTTAGGATCATTCGATCTTTCAAATCAAAGAATACCTTATATGTTACAGGAGGAGCTACGGGCTGCAACACGATCCTCACTAAATTAAGTCTTGAGCGAGCTTTGTCGTGAATAACAAATGTTTAAAACTGTTTAAAGGTATAAAACACTAGGTCCCCATTGTTATGGCGATCCAATCTCGCTCGCCACACAAAGGGCTGGCGCGTATCGTGGTAGCGGGCCGCGTTTGACAAATGAGCCAGGCGCGCGCCCACCCATACAGCTCCCCGTATTATGATACTACATATCTAAACGTTTCGATCGCGATAGATCGTTTGCTTTTATACAAGGTGTCACATTCGGTGTAAGAATAATTGTGTAATTAAATCTCAGGAGCATTATTAAGCTTAAGTGTTTATGTTTGTATTTATCATTCTTAATATGTATCGTAGGTTGATGTAATTATCAATGAAAGAGAACACATGGTTACCAAGAACCTGATCGTTGACACACTATACTAATAGTTGTTTAAAAATATTATAGTAACACTATTCCCGGTTATCAGTGAACAAGAATCTTGTTCGAGCAACAGTATCGTCTGTCGATAGTGTGCACCCATTTTTCTTTAACACAACAAAGGATGTAATCGGCCGTATATATGATCCCGTTTCTGTGGTCCAAGTCAAACGATTAGATTGAAGATTCAAGGATCAACGCATTTTAAAAATAATCATTTTAGATCCATAGGCAAACGGATACCTCATTAATATTTTATTGGATTTTAATTATTTGGTCCTTATGCGGTTACTTTTTGAACACATGGTTTATGAGTACAGTATTACTTAAGGTTGTATTCAAAAACAAGTGTTTTTTATTAAGTTTTCCTGAATCGGCATATAAATAAATCTGTCGTTGTATTTAATCTTTGTTCAAACCGACTTCTTAACCATTGAAAATAACTGCAGTGATTTTACACTGAAAACAATTAATTCTTTACAAATCAATGTTATATTTAAAATCATGTAAATCGCTCAGAGTCCTTAACTTGTATCGCGGGTTACCGTGGCGACACGTCACCGCCCTCTATCGGCCTTAATGATTCACATGGTGATTTCATGTCGCGGTCAACGGGTATCTTGTTTTTTCATTTTTATACTAAATAAATTCATCATTAGTCAGAATACAAAGGTGTGTAAACAAAGAATGACTTAAAAGTCAAAAGGCAAAGGTAAACTATAGTACGAAAAGCTTAGCGATTCTCAAACTTTTTTGGCAACGGAACCCTAGATTCTAGGCCCTTAAATAGTAATTTGTAACCCTTTTGTTACGTCAGTGGTTCAGTACGCGTCCAAACTTTTGTTGAAAATACTACTGATTTTTCTTCTGGAATCTTATAGTAGTGTTTAAGTATTTAATTAATTACCATCATTAAATATTTGCGTGGAAGCACCAAAAACAACTGCGCGGAGCTCCAGAGTTCCGCGACCATACTTTGGGTAACGCTGTTCTAAGCTATTGAATAAATTAAACGATCGACATACTTCAGTTCCCCAAATTAATATAAACTCAAGTGACACATGTTGTATCCATTCCAAAGGCATTAAGGCTCTAACCAACTTGTATTTACATATGTAATAAATTCCTCAATGAGGCTGCGTCAAAGATACGAACAAACAATCAATTTTAAACCTTATTGCTAAATTGTAAAGTATATTTCTCGTTACTTAAGTTTAATACCACACGGGTTTGATAAAATAATTGTCGTATCTAGTAAATATAGCGCTATTGACATTCAAGACAAATTCCAAATATATGTTTTAGGAAAGGTTAACTTTTCCCGAGAAGTCGGAAATATTGCGTGGTTATATTCTGCCGAATTCTTGCGAAGACATGAGGAAGTATTTTACTTATTAAATCACAGACTTGTATACGTTGATTACGTTTTCTTCCGTCCGCGCGGAATTAATAATTAGTAGCCTATGTGTTCTTCCAGACTATGTTCTACATCTATGCCGAATTTCATCGAGATCCGTTAAGCCGTCTCGGAGATATAACAAACATCCATGCATCCAAACATTCGCATTTATAATATAAGTAAGATTTTAGACACACTTAATTGTATGCCATTATTCTATCCATTATTGAATTTTTATTTCGATATCATGCATACGTCATGAATTCCAATATTGTGACGTTTTCTAGAGATGTAGACATGAGATAGCACACAGGACGCGCCGGGATCGCGTTTCAGGGAATCAAGAGCTGAATAAAGCCCGATCGGGATCAGACAATTTCGCAAAAACTACACAACGCGATACGTTGTAGCGATCGCTGATAGGGTTAGAGTACGGTCAGCAAAATAAGTATTAACGAGCCTATTACATTAATTATTTTGTCGTATTATTTAATAAAGGTTTAATAAATAACAAATGTAAAGTTATTGTAACTACAACTTACTTTTACATATTAAATATATGAAAAAAAAATTCAATTATTTTTTTAATTTTATTTTAAAGACTAAATCCAGCCTTTTTCGTAGTTCTTTGTATACGTTGATATTGAATTTATCTTAATGCCCCTTTGTGTAGTAGTTATTCAACTCATTTTCTAAACAATAACTGTATAAGGATTTCATATAATAAATTAAAAATATAAAAATCCGATTGACGTTTTTGCTAACGCCACCCGACGGGCACACACGGCCTGCGAGCGTATCGTACAATCTAATATTATTCTGGGAACGACCTTAATAAGTCACTACAGAATGTTATCTATACCATTTTATCGGGCGCGCCGATAATGATCTCCATCCAATTAGCCTCACAAAGCAATATGGGCCGTCTCGGGCACAGTTATGACGGGTACTGACTAAGCTCTCTGTTTTACTTCGCCTAGGCAAGTATAATACAGCTTCTCATATGTTATGTCATCTGACTTCCGTATGACATTCAAAGTTAACACCGAGAAGGCTATCTGATCCAGTGGGAATAATTCAAACTAAATTTTGACAGCTCACTAGCACTCCTCCTATCAACGTCATAAAATGACACAAAGATCCTTTTTCTACTGTAGTTGTCAGGCCGTTTTTTTCTTTTATATAATTTTCTACGTCTAATAAGGTTTGTTATACATTCTGCCAGAATTAACCGCAATAGCAGCGCCCCTCACCGGTTGAGATATTCTTGTTTGACTAAACACACCCGCATGTGAAGTGGCATTATGTTTGTTACTGACGTTTGCGTTTCAGACGTTTATGATTAAAGTTAGTAAGTGTTTAACTCATTTCTATTTTCGAAACATCTGAAAAAATCAGTGTTTAATTTATAAGTGCTTCGTCAGTGATATACTAAGGTCAATTCACACTTTTAAGGACCAGCTTTATGAGTAAATATTGCGGATATGTGGCGCCCCCTACCTGTACTGCGTTATTAAACTTGATCGGTTACTATCGGTTGGCATCCAACCGCCTCTTGACGAAAATCACGTTCGAACGTCTTGATTCGATTTTAGCAAAATCGATTAATTTTCGATAATCGACTCGATTATTTTGGATTGTTGTATTATAATAATATCGATATCGATTTGAATTCTAGTAACCTTTTAAGTTGACCTGAACAATTAAATATAAAATCAATGAAGAAATTCTAAATTTTTTAATACAAAATTTAAAACTTGTCTTCTTTAATTTATAAGTATCTAAATTCATACCTGTTTTATGGTTACCCTGATATACTTGCGTGAAATATCAACGGAGTATAATTAAAAAAAATATGCCCGTCATGGCAAACAACATTAACGGAGCGATATTGAGTTTGAGATACGATCAGCACCATTGATGGAATGATAGCGACTCAATAGATATGCTATCTGTACTCCCTTCCACCTCCCCCTTTCTACTACCCGCGGCAGGTGAGCAGTGGTTAGGGTTGCCACCTATTCAGGAATTCATGACACATATTTGAGTTATGATTTTGACATCAATGTCTTCGCATCAGAGTTGTATGGTGTGGAACATCGTAACCAGATGTCATTTTCGTCACCCATTAAAGACTTAAGGGTTTAAAAACCTTTAGTCATTTTTATTACAAAAGTCTGTATCCTGTAGCGGCAGTACAGGATATGGCTTTACAATTATTTGTCATGTTCCCTGACAATTGTGTTTACAGTATTTACTGAATTACAAATATGATTGTTTAGTGTTTATAAAATTTTGATTTTAATATTTACAGTAGTAAATCTCAAGTGTATTGTCAAAGAGTATGCAATGTATTGCAAGTTGTTTAAAAAATATTGATTTATATAGTTCGTATTTTGAGCGATCATTGCGGTTGGTCCACGCATTCTTCAATGGTATGTCACGTCAAATTGTCGTGTGAACACACGTCAGTGTAAATATGTTTTGAGGAATTTTAAGTAACGTAGTGACTGTCTTTCGATTTTAACTTTAAAGGAATATTGTTATAATCAAGAGTATTTATTGAAATTATTGGATACACTTTTAACACACTTTCAATTAGTGTAGCCTTAGGCTGTTTGTATTTGCTGATGTGGTCGAGAAAGCTTTTACTGTACTCCTAAGATTTAATTGTTTAAATATGGAACTCCATCTCCTTTGCTTATTACTAATAACAAAGATGTAAACACAACTATCGCGGGATCAGAGCTGGCGACTTGCTAAGTACATTTGGATATACATAACCTGACAGATAAGCTCCGATTAGTTTTTCCCTTTTTTTCCCATCAAACAGTTGTCGGCCGTCGCCGCAATAAGAATCCATTAGGTCCTCACGAGCTCTCGCTGATTAATTCCTTTTTATCATTCGGGCTTGTATTATCAACAGTTGAGTACTGCCGTGATTTATACGAGGCGTTATCGCGCGAGATGCGAGATGGCGCCGGCGGTCACCACTATCTCGCTTCGAGTCTTTCTTTCACTAATCTTTGGCCGAACCTTGTCATAGCGGCGCCTCTGTTTTTAGGGTTCCCCTACTCTATGTTAAATGTCAAATATCTGTAAAAACATTATCGAAGGAATTAAAGAAGTATGATTAACGAAGGATCTGATATTTCCTAATAGTCGGGGTCCAATTTAGAATAAAGACGACGTTACAAAAACCTAATCACTTTCCGTTGCGATGCAAAAATAATATTTATTGAATTTTTATTCTGCTAAACTATTATAAAAGACTAGTTTATTCTGTACTACATAAGTCCAAGCTAATTAAATCATTGTACATGCAAACATAAATATTATATCTTAAATAAAATATACGGAACACTAAAATATACCCACGCGTTTGTCACTGACAGTTTCGTTATGTCGTCCAGTTCAAATTGTTTAAGTAGTCCGACATAAAGATGGCCGTTAAACAACTAACTACGACTAATTCGGAGGCGCTTATTAGGGCCTTTATTAACGCGTCTGTGTGTGTGTCCATTTGTCACACGATCACACGGAGGCTTTTTTTCTATCTTTTATTATGTAAATTAGTAAAATTTGTTTCGAATGAAACTGTAATCTTACATGAAGTAGAATCCTGTTTGTTATATTTGTGAGTAAAAACAAATTAGAAAGTCAGATTTTAAAAATGTCTTCTCCTTCTAATGCCTCTCGAATACTGAAGGTTTGTTGTCAGCTTAGCGAACCCATCCCTGTCCTGTGCTAAACGAAAATGTCGTTCAAGGCTGGCAATAGTGGTCCATTCCCGAATGTTTCTCAACCACGACTTTCTTATCCTTCCAACCCGTCTTCTGCCTGCAATTTTACCCTGATAATTATGAAGAAACTCATATTTTTCGTGTCGCAAAACATAGCCTAAATATGCAACATTTCTCTTTTAAAAATTGATAGATTGAAAGTCGAATAATGTTTAATCTTAAAACACTAGCACTGCATCAAGTAAAGACTGCCTATAAATATAGTTGTCAGAGTAGAGCGAGATCTGTAAATTCCTAACAGCTTAACTTGCAGTTTAACAAGCTAAGATTAGAATCGGATCGCTCGTAAGAAACAAACAGGCAGCGAGATAAACATCGTTGCCACATCGCTTTGTTCCAAGATCACGAGAAATCTGAGCAAAGCTTGCGACATGAACATAGCCTTACTAGTAACACACTAATATAAAAGACAGACGGCAATATTACTTGTTTGTTTAAGATTTTTTTTAACAAAATTCAAAAGTAAACTAGACAAATAAACGGTGAATTGTGCGTTGCTACACTACTATTCAAAGTTTATAGCGGCTTGCGATTTCGCATGAGATGTAGGAGAAGGCGAGCAGCAATAAAATTTGAATCTTGTAATATCAATGTGGATTACAAAAATCTTTAGTAGCACGTCAACGATCTCGTTGAAATGTAAGAAACATGTATAAATACAAATATAACTACAGATCGAAGTAACCTGAGTAACACGATACGAGCAGCGGTGAGGAATGTCAGACAACATCGCTCTCATATCCGAACTGTCAAAATATTTTAGGTTATCTACAACCAGTTAAAAGTATATCTGTTAACTATTGTATTACATTGTTTGATGTTGCATATTTGTGCATGATAGTAACAATTTGTTTATGAAGGTACTGACACAGAAATCCGGACTGTTCGTAAACTGACTGCCGGTGAAGTATGCTAGCTATGAAGTCTTTGCGAATTAAACCAATTTTATATGTAAAAAATGTTATATTTTTACATGGTATCATATCTTATGAAAGAAACTCATCAGTAGATAGTACAATAATTTATGATTCACGATTATTTTATCATCAGAGTGTTCCCGGGACGTCATTCTGTAAGATAAGGTACAAAAAACAAATGAGTGGCGAGCGGCCGCGATCTCGCAGATATGGAAGAAATCTCGCGCCGACATCGCGGCCAGACTTGCTGCATGATGCCCACCTGTCTGCTATCGTAGCATCATAAGGGTGGGTACACATCTAGAGAACGTAACACGATTGCTCGCGAGCCGTTCTTGAACTACGTATTAATAATTCTACATATTAAAACTATACGCATTTGACAAGCTTAAATTAGAGCTTGGCCACGATGTCGACTAATGTTAAGAAATTTGCTTATCCTCACCTTTCTTTTGAAGTGGACAGTATACGCCGGCAATTTGTTCTAATCCTGTGCTCTATGTGGACGTACCCTAATAACACTATCTCTCACCAGGATCTTGGTGCAATCTCGACGCTATTATTGTTCTGGATCTTACCATCTTTGTCGTGTCACAGGATGAATGCGTTGCGATGTGACCGTGGGCTTCCACTGCCGAAACACTCGTACAGAAACATATAGCCATCTCTGTTTTTCTCTTTGAAATGATAGAAAAGAACTATGTATGTTTGTATTGTGGGTTTTGTCAACATATATTGAATAAATGAGTTTTAATAATAGTCGTACAATGGCATACTTTTATGATAGAGATGAAAATTGTTATATAAAATAAAAATACCGCTTGTTGTCCTTTGAAATTTATTACAACAAAACAATTATAAGTTTTCTTTGTCTTTGCAACGTAAAAAGACTCATTTCCTCGTATCTTTTTTGATACAAGAATAATCTTAAGTAATGTATGATGAACATTACCGCAAACAAATTGTCCGGATGTAGGAACAATAAGAAAACACGATTATAATCTAAAGAGATTTATTTTCGCGCCTAAAATTTCTGATAATCGATTTGAGCTGTCAAATCGATTGCTAGAATCGATATATCATAAATAAAAGCTTATTATTTATCGTATTTATTTATTATACAATGGAGACATAAAACAATAAAAATCAATAATTTATACCTACGTCACGTAGAGGTTAGATTTTTAACATCTTACTAATATTATAAAAAGCGAATGTTTAGATGGATGTTTGTTACAAGCTATCTCCAAAACAACTGCATGGATGAAATTTGGCACAGATATAGAACGTAGTTTAGAAAAACAGATAGGAAAAGTTCATGATTATTTTGTCAGAGACTTCGTCAACAAAATAAAGGGAAAACCATAAAAGTTTAAACTTCCACGATGGAATTTTTTCATGCGAATTATTCTGTACGACATTTTTGGAAGAGGAATAAAAAACTGTTTATATTTGCTAGTTATATGCTGCTAGAGTACTAGCGCAACACTAGCCTTTCTAAATGTCGACGTTTATTTCCCATCACTAATCATTCTGACACTTGACTTTGGCGCAAATGGCACACTTTCTTTACAAAGAATTCCAACTAATAATATCTTAAAATAATAAGGGAACTGTTTATACTAAGAAGAAGTTCGCCTAATCACCCATCACCCTTAACTTAGGGTAGGCTCCAAGCCCCTCGGTGGAGACGTATAGTGAGCTGATGATGTTTATACTAAGAAACCATTACTAGTCTCCCTTCAAGTCATTATTTCTTATTATATAAATTATTATAAAGATAAGATAGCAATAAGACGGTAATATTATATTAATTAAAATTATCATTATCTGTTTGTTGGATCGTAATGGCGTCGATTCAGTCTTGCGATTCAGATGCAAAGATTTAAGTTGAAATAAAAACATATTTAAATATATCGATAATGGGAAATTACCATAACTTTTATACCTGGATTAAAAATAATTAACATTAAATAGCTTTTTACAAGAATTAATAAATATCTTGATTATATAGATAAAGAAGCGATGCTTTAAATTCGACTTTTAGCAATCTATTATCTATCTAGTCGGCGGTATTTCCAAACCGCTACGACTTAGGGTCCTTCAAGAAGCGAGCGTATCACTATCTTAAAGGCCGGCAACGCGTCTGCGGTTCCTCTGGTATTGCTGATGTCCATGGGCTTCGTTGAACACCTCGGTGTTCCCGCTGCTCGTTTGCCTCCTTCTGTTATAAAAAAAATCTATGTTGTTATAAATTAAAAATTCGTTAAGCCTTTTAGACAACAGAAGATCACATACTAAAATTATGTTCCTTCCTTCAGTCGGGAAAAACAATACATTTTACAATTATTACAAGAAAGTTCTTTGAGATATACTCTACTACAAATTATTATATTAAAGTCGAAAGTTCTATATTTTTTTTTCAAATAATTTATTTGAACTTTAAGTCCATTAGTATTAAAGTTCAATGTTCAAGTTATTAATCTTTATTTGGTTGTATCTTGCACGTATGGAAAACGTCCGCGATTTCCCGATTTGACAAAAGAAGTTTGCGTGTTTTGTTTTAATTCTTAAGTAAGAGTTGAGTAAATGATATGATTACAATAGTAATACTCTCTCGTTTGTTTTAACTTTGTTAGATTAAAATGGTTTTGGAAATTCACTTGAATAATATTCTTGCATACATTATTGCATACATTCTTGCATTGCAAGTGCATAACAAAAAAATGTTTAACCCTTAGTTGCCTGATTTTACATACGAAAGTGATTTATTTTTAATATTACTGTGTTTGCTCGATAAAATAAACAATAATGAAATTTGTTTTTTTTTTTTAATTTCGTTGGAAAGAATATTATACAACAGTAAAATAGGTACAGCCAACCTATAAAAAAACTAATAGTAATGTGAACATTCGGTTTAAAAGATTGGTATCAAAATTGAAACTCTAGGCTACTAAGAGTTAAAAATATTACGTATATTTTTTTAATGAATTTTAATTTGAAAGAAGTTTAAGTTATTAAAATTTAAAAATGAGATTCATGTAAATTTCTTCACCGTTTTTCTGATGTAAATACTTTGTGAATTTATTTGAAAGGACAAATGAAAATGCAATTTATGATACACGGTATTCGGTCTAATAAAATGTCCGAATACATTTAAGATTATTAAAGTCATGTATTAGTGAACCCTTAACTTACAGTCACTATCGTTAATCTGTTTACAAGTTAACCCTACACATCTATGACAATTAAAGCGATATTTCGTTTCGCGAATCCCGTTGGGAACGATTCGCTATCGTCGACATCGCCCACCATAGATACGACTTTTATGGCGGCCAGCTTTTTTATTTGACATTTTATACAAGTTTATTCAAACACGCCGATAGGATCGGAGACTTTATCTTTCAATGCAACGTTACCGCGAGCCCGGGCGCGATACTATCTCGGCCCAGGCATTGCTAGTTAAAGCAGCCTGATAAGGGATCGCGCGCGCGTGTGTGTGTGCAACGTACGGACAAGGGGCCGCTGTGTGCGCGGAGGGGCGCCCCAACGCCGCCAGCCAGTCACTCAATTTACGCGGCAAAAGAATGACGTCGCAAGCGAAAACACGAGCTCCGTTCGGTTATTTGTTGAACTAGTGTTGTTTGTGTGAGCGAAGGC
Source organism: Papilio xuthus (assembly GCF_000836235.2). NCBI lineage: Eukaryota > Metazoa > Arthropoda > Insecta > Lepidoptera > Papilionidae > Papilio > Papilio xuthus. Next base: position 4,385,142 of record NW_013533994.1, read on the forward strand.
GCTGTGATGTTATTGTGGCTGCGGTACCTGAAGCAGCTGGAGCTGGCGTGCGCCAGTGCCGCCGACATGCCGCCAGGCGGCGCTGAACACGTCAAAACAATCTGTAAGCAAACTTTCTTGTTTACTAATCATAATAGCTTAACTCTGCCGTCGCTCTTTTAATTAAGCAAACTAGTAAAGAAAAAAACAAATCGGAATTACCTTTTTAATTATATTTTTAATTATAAAAATAAGTTTAAATAGCGCATCGACCTGTAGATTTAACTAAATGTTAAACATCACTTAGCCGAGAACAATTGCCACCTTTCGTATTATTTTAGCGTAAATATAAAATGCACTTAAGTTATTTCGATAAAAATGCTACAAGCAAATTACTTAAGTAAACAGCATGTTGCTATGATTTCGATGAAAACATGATAAGAGACTCGTTATGATATGTTTTTTTATCTTGTTTGTTTGTATGATAGTCATAACTGGAATAAAAGTAAACAAGGGATTTTTAAACCGTTTTCCTCTTATCATCTATAAGGATTATGAATCCAAAACTCTAATCCATAAATTATGACAATGATATTAATTTACTAAATTTATTTTGCTATAATACTTAAAATGCTGTGTTACAGTGGGGTAGACAGGACTCCAAAAGCTAAGCTACATCATTAATTGCATAAAATATATTATAAATACTATAAAATATATTTATAATACTATCTACGTAAAATACATTTATTTTTTTTACATTTTTATCTTATTACTTTTAATACTGGATACTGGCAGCCATTAAAGCAATGTAGATTAAAAGATAAAAAACAGACATAGATTAAAAAAGCCAGCTGCACACATTGAAGCCCTTTGACAACTGCAAATTACCATCTCCACTTGAAATTCCAGACGTGTGTGGCGCGTCGCCTATTTTGACAGCTCCTGTCAGTGTCAAACATGTCTGCCTACTGTGCGGTATCTTGGAGGGAAATCTTAGTGAACTGTCAATCTTTGTACGGTTACTTATTAAAATTATTTTAGTATATATATAGTTATCCGATCGTTATCGTTTAAATAGATACACTTTCACACGTACAATGTTTTAATGACGTTTTATGTGTCACTGCGATTGTGTTGGTTATATGGTTTTGTAACTAAACAAAAACAACAACTTTATAACCCAGTAACCCAAAGGGGTAGGCAGAGACAACGGACCTCCAGGCACAAATACTACTTCCATCTTATTGTTTAGATTCCTGAGCTAAGAATTTATTTACTAAGTATTTGTTGATTTCATAATTATTTTTAAAATATTTTATAGATTTTACAATTAAAATTCTATAGTTATTTTAACTTGATTTTTTTTAATTTCTTTAAACATAAGTGTATATTATCATATTTTATTTTTAATTCAATTTAATTGCAAAAAAACAACAAAACCATAATATATCTGCTAACTGTACCAGCGATGATAAAAATGACGTGAGTCGAGTGAATGGGGACACGCGGGCGAGCTCCCGATCCTGCTGATAACGGGGGAGGGCAGCTAGTGGGGGTGAGGGGGAGGGGAGCCTTATCTGCGCTGAGATTTCACGTTCATTATCAAGCCACGGCTGCCTCCGATCAGGCCCGAGACGCCACTGATAACTAGGGTTGTCGAATTACAATAAACAGAAATTAATACTGGCAATTTAGTTGTCGACGAAAAAACGATATGACTCACACCCCTTACTATAATATATAATACTATAATCCAGAACTATGTTAAAGCTTAATACATTGCACTATGTAAATGGAGCGTCAAAATAGAAGGTAGCATCCCTATTTATAACTATAATCTATGTTTTATATAAGTTCAAATACAAATAGACATGATGGATAATATAAGTCAAATCGGAGATAGGCTTATTGTATACCATTTCATTTATAAAATGCTAAATTACATTTGAAATTTATAGACGTAAAGCCATGTGATAAGCATAGTTCTATTTTTTAAATATTTTAATTTATAAAACCCTTGTATAGTAAATATGTTATTCATAAAGTTTTCTGTTAATGTGTGTATTAGAGGAAGTTTGAAAGTAGCGCCAGTGATCGAGAAATTGAGGAGTAAAAGATTAGCGTGGTTTGGACATGTTATGAGGAGGGATGATGATGATATAAGCAAAAAAGTAATGAGATTGAATGTGGATGGCTACAAGGGTAGGGGAAGACCAAAAAAATATGGAATGACTGTGTGAAAGAGGATATGCGTAAGAAGGGGGTAGACTCGGATATGACGGCTGATAGAGATGTATGGAGGAGTAGTACATACTGTGCCGACCCTTAATAGGGATAAGATCAGGTTGATGATGATGATAAAGTTTTCTGTTTAATTATATTTGAAAATATATTTAGTTGTAAATTAAGGAAAAGATATATTTTATTAAATACACTTAATCTTTAATCAGCTATTTACGTACGTTAAATATTTAAATTAATTATATATTATTCTTATCAAATTTAGCTCCTGACCTTAATTATATGAAAAAAATGTTTATAATTACTGCCGTATAACATAAGTTTAAAAGAATCTTTAAATTAAATATTCTCTATAAGTATTTTTACTTACTTTTTGATTTATAATGGAAAAAACATTATTTTCTGTTACTTGTAAAAGCCCAAGAAATAACTGATATGTTGGACCTCATTATTCGATTTACTGTGGGCTTCTGAATTCATAATCTCCGTTTAAAACTTATTATACCTGTGTAGTCACAGATAATTAAAGGAATGATATATTTTATAAAGATATTTTGGTGTCAGAAACCCGTTTAAAAGAAAAAAAATATATTACAATTGGTTATTTTGAGTCAATAGATGGCAGCACTGTCCATATAATTCTAAGCATGCTTGCTGTTGAAACGTGTTAAATAATTCACAAAAATATGAACATACGAAACGTCCGCGAACGTCTATTGTTTCCGTTAATGTATGAGAAGTTTTTTTTCCCAAAACACAAATGTTTATCTTAAGGCGAGATCTTGGTGGCGGGAATCGAACCCGCTATCTGTAGCACACATCAGGCGCTCACTGCCGTTGCTTTATCGCGCCCATCTCAAAGTTTTTTGTAGGCAACACGTAAAAGTTGATGACCGAAAAAATAAATAACACAATATTAATATCAGGGTTTCTGTTCACGTATTGTATGAGTGATATTTAATTTACATCGTTTAAATCAACGGTTTTTTACGTTAATATTAAGGAAATACAAGACTTTTTGTCGACCTTATTATGTCGTGGTTTGAAAAGTAATGAGATTGGTGATGGAAGACAAAAAAAAGTATGGATGGATTGTATAGATGAAGATATGCGTAGGTGTAGTGTGGTGGCGAATTCAGATATAACAGATGATAGACATGTATGGAGGAGTACATACTGTGTCGACCCTCCGTAGGGATAAGGACAGGTTGATTATATACTGTCGTCATTTAATTTTAATCGTCAACAAAAAAATAATTCATACGAAAAAAATGCGAATGTTTAGTTGGATGGATGTTTGTTTAAAGATACAGCCAGAACTGCGGAACGGATCTCGATGTAACTTGGCGTAGATATAGAACTTAGTGTGGAAGAACACATAGGCTACTACTTTTCTTTTTTTTAATACCGTACGAACGGAGTCGCGGGCGACAGCTAGTATATATATAAGTGTAAGATATAACGGTGTTATAGTATATTGCAGTATCAGGCCCGAGCATAGATCTCGTGGCCCGGCTCACCGCACTGCCGTGATATTGCCGCATCCATTTTAATAAGATTTATACGTCTTAGAAAGATAATGCTCAGAATGAGTTATACGCTTAATACATGTGCGTTGTTAAAGCTAATTAAAATTTTAATACCTATTAATATGAATTTACCCACTTACACGCATTAAAATTAACAATTTTTTGTACAAAATAATTTACTTAATATGCTTCGTTGTAACCTAAAAATAGAGAATTATTGACAGATCCTAGTAATTATTCACTTAAGCTACATAGAAAATAATTCGTATGAGACACTTAGGAGCGTTTAAAGATAACTTTAGCTATCTTTTAGTAGAAGATTTTTATACTAAAACTACACTAAAGAATTAATACGACATGACGCAAAACATAAAAAAATAAGAAATTGCACATGTACCAGTCGTATCGCTGAGTGTAGGACAGGCCTTGCGGTGGGCCGGGTCCCTCACGCGCTGGCTAATTGATTCCGGCCGGGGCGGAGCCGGCTGAAAGGTCGCGGGTTCGATTCCGAGATGCCTCACGACGCAACGAATTGACACACTTTGAAAATCGATAACTGCATTTATATAGATTTCTATATAGATTTTGTAGACTATAAAAATCTATAATGATAAAACGGGTATTAAAAATATTCTTATAAATTAATTAAAATATTTAAGTACTTAATAAAATTCGTCAGAAATCTAACGTAAAAAATAATTGTACGAACTGTTTGGTAAAAAAACATTAGAAGTGCTCCGTTTAAAAGCATCAAAGGGATGAAGATCAATGTAATTCTTTCAGACTTTCTAATTCAGAATAAATGCGAACTAGTAAAAAACATTTAAGATTTCTCAACTAAATACCAATGAGAAAGTGTTGCAATTCGGTGTGAGAGGCGGTCGGTCGCGTGGGCCGCGTGTCACACTGTAGCCCCACCTTCCATTTATTTCAGAGATCGTAATCGCCGTCGGAGAGGTGGCCGATAGCGCCGCGACGCCGTTGATATACAGGCTGTTACAAAATCAAGCTAAAAGCACTGCAGAACTGCTAAATTTCTTTGCCGAAAACAGATATAATGCTAAAGAAAATTCCACGTCTATGAATGAATAATACATTGTTTTTCTTAATCATAAATTTTATACTTATTGTTGCGCATATTTGAATGTTTTTATGACCCTTATTTATTCAAAATTTAAAACTAACTTTAAAACTAAAAATATTTAAAGTAATTTTATACGTTATGTAACAGTTCACATCCTGTAGTTTGATAGTCGATCTAAACTGGGGAGTGTATGGAGACTGGGGGGGGCCTTATCAAAAATGGCGGGAGATTCGGGCGGTTGATAGCAGATCTTGCGCGTTGATATCGCGCGCCTCCAGAATACGCCCCTTATCTACGTCCAACTCTTTGTTCGTAATCGAGCGGGGAATCTACACTTTTTGTACTTTACTATTCGTTCCTTATAAATTATTTATCGTTAAAAGTATTTTGATGCGCTGGTGATAAGGAAACTTATTAATGTTATTCACTAGCTGTAACCCGTAACTCCGTCCGCGCGGAATTTAAAAAAGTTGCCTACATGCTCTTCTAAACTATGCTCTTAGAGATACCTTCTAACAAACATCCATCTAAGCTTTCGCAGTTATATTATTAGTAATAGTAAGATTATTTTATTATTAAACATATTGTGGGAACCCTAAAAGAAGTTAAAGTTTTATAGTTAACTAGCGGACCCGACAGACGTTGTCCTGTCTACACGTCTTTAATTTGAATAAATTAATATGAAATTAATATTTGATGAAAATTGTGAATCTAAACCATTCCCAGATCCCCTTGAACACACACAAAAAATTTCATCAAAATCGGTCCAGTCGTTTGGGAGAAGTTCAGTGACATACACACTCACAGAAGAATTATATATATATAAAGATAAAAACATAAAGTTTCAACTATTTTGTAAAAAGAGAAGTTGTGGTAAATAAAAGTATTATTGCGATTTTTTTTTTCATGACCTCAAAAAAAAAAAAAATTTTTTTTCCAAAATATTTCTAGAGCTAAGCTACATAAAATATTTACATTAACCACAAACTAGACAAATAAAAACAAATAAATTTTAACTATTATCTGTGGTATAATTAAAAAGATGTAAATTTGTGTTTTATCAAGTGTTAATGTCATCGAATACATAAAGTTTCAAGTAACCTACATATTTGAACAACATTTATCGTATGCGGGTCCTATCGTGCGATATCATATGTCTTTACCCCCATACTCTTCTGATATTGTCACCTATTATCACTCTACTAAATAACCAAAAAAAAAAATCTAAAATCAATTTTTGCCGCGGTAAAACCCTACGGTTAAAATTGTTTGTATTTTATCTCTTTTTATATCTATCTCTATGCCTATTTGTTCTTAGTAGCTAGCCACGACTCTCTGTCTTTGTGTAGCAATCGCTGTCGCGTCAGTGGAAATAGGCCCTAATTACCAAAAGAAACTAGCGGGACAGAATCTGCGGCTCGACTTGTCTATTAATTTAGAACTTAAATAGAGTTGGATTGTTTAGAAAGAATAAAGTGCTTTTGCCTGCTATGTCATCGTGAAATTAAAAAAAGTCTATGCGTTCTTCCAGAAAATGTTCTATAATGATGCTTAATTTCATCGAGATCCACACATTTAAATTTATAAAATTAGTACGATAACAAACTATAAATGTCCATACATACATATTATTAAAAATAGTGTACATACTTACGTTAAATAATAAAGAACAATAACAAAACATGAGCAGTATTGTGTAAATAATTAATATCCAAACATGGCCCCATCTCCCTCGGAAGCGGGCTAGCACCTTGTACTGCTTATCTATCGGCGACGTAGGAAGGCGGGTATCGTCCGGCACCTGTCGAGATAGACCCCCTGTTCCCTGCAAGACATAATCACCCTTACAGCCAGTATAAAACCCTGGTGATAGTGCTTACATTTGCCTAACAATAATTAACCGCTAACTACGTGTGTACGGCCTACGAGATTAAGTGCATTCCATTGTCCTGATACATGAATTTACGGATTATTTGTTTTTATTTTTAACCATACTAATATTATAATAAAATAATAGAGAGATGGATGGATGGATGGATGTTTCTTTGAAGATGTCTCCAGAACGGCCCAACGGATTACCATGAAATTTTGCATGGGTGTAGACCATAGTCTGGAAGACCACATAGGCTACTAATTACGTTATTTTTTAATTATGCGGACGGATTCGCAGGCGACAGTTAGTACATAAATAAAATAATATATGACAATTTTATTTATTTTATAGGTTTTTAACTCAATTTGGTCATAACATTAAAATTAATTCGGTTATTTTCAAATCTTTGATTTAATGTTAAAAGCCGAATTAGATATGCAAACGTTCCAATTTTATTTTAAAAGCCTGTGATTAATAGAGAATCAACAAATTACTTTTAAATGGGCTTTATTTTTTCTTGTTAAATTAATCAAACTTTATTTTCAGTAATATAAATCAAGCGTAGAATAGTCATTTATAATTGTACTGGTTATTTTATAAAATTTTTAACCTTCGTGGTTTTTAGTATATAACATAAGAAACGAGATTCTTACCACGATTGAGCTGTTTGAGCTCTGGAAATTTCGGCACACTTGCATACGCCATGTTCACGGGTTGATGTAGCAGATGATGATATATGTAGATCATCATCAGCCTATACTAGTCCACTGCTGGACATAGTCTTCTTCCTCCTCGGCCACTCATCCAGCTCTTACCATATCGGTCTTAATCGTGGTAAGAATCTATTTCTAATGAATGTTATTAAGATGCTTTAGTATTTATGTTTCACGATAGTAGCCAGGGTAAAGAAGTGTTCGTAGAGTAGGCAGTCAGCTGTTAAATCAAAAAGGTTGGTTATCACCAAAGGTTGCAACATACAGTTGTACCGGTATCGTATCTCATCGAGCGCGGAAGCGGGCATCGCTCGCACGCCTTATCATTTCCCGCTAGTGTGTCTGTCTGTATGTTGCACTGATTTATATTATACCGTGTTGTACGCGACGTAATAATACTCACCTTAGTAAGTAGTTAGTGTTATTTGAACTAATTTATGGTTTTATAAGGCAAATTAAAAAAAATATATTTTTACGACGGAAACTACATGTTACATTTTTTTTTAAATTAAATTACTTTAAATTCAAATTTTAAACGCTTTGTATACTTTCTAAGTATATGCTGATTACTGTCCTGTGTATAAAATGTTTAAAAAGTAGAAAAATGTAAAATAACTGCTTAACATATAATCAAAATTTTACAAAAAAGGTGACTGTACTTCAATCCGCTATGAATCATACACTAGATAAGCAAATGCATTGATATATAACATTAATAAAGTCTATGTCAACACAATTTCCACACCTTCCTACACACCCATTGACAGATGGCCACGGCTGGGCAAACGCAAATGATTTACTCTCCGCCCAGCCGTGGGCAGTCACGACGCACGACGCGGCGACGCGACAATAAAATCGCAACATCTCGTCGTTAACAAGGCGACTGCGACATCGTCGCGATGCGATCGCCCGCCAATTTGTACGCGTGTCCCACCGGTGGGATTTATTGGGCACGCGAGGAACGTTTATTTAGTCGATAGTTGTGGGTCCATAGGTGGCCTTGTCGCAGATGTAACGATACTGAATGTCTAAGATTCAACGCCCCGTGTATACACATTTGTTTTCAATGTTTTCATATCTCTGTTTGTTGAATTGCTTTCTACGTTTCTTGAGCCATTTAAAATATCCAGGATATAATGCTGGATTGGACGCAATCTTACTTCTTACTAATATTATAAATGCGAATGTTTAAAATGGATGGATGGATGTTTGAAGGTATCTCCAGTACGGATCTCTGGATCTGATAGTATGAAAGAATACATAGGCTACTAATTATTATTATTTTTTAATCCGTGTGGACGAAGTCGGCGACAGCTAGTTTTGCATATTAACATCTTCGTTATATTTTCGTTTTTTGTGTCTATTTTAATAAAACATGTCTTATATAAAAGTGTTTGGAGGAAAATCCGGAAATGAGACAGTGTATTGACTCAACACTAGCCTTAGTAAAATGTCGACGTTTGTGTCCCCTCACATTCATTATGACACTAGACTTTGTAACAAAGACATTCATAAAGATATCATAAATGTTAGTTATATTATAAACAATTAAGCAAAACAATATATAAATATTATATATTTATTTATAATCAAACGCTTAATTTATATATTACATAGTAGCTGTCGCCCGCGACTTTGTACGCGCTGAATTAAAAACAAACGTAATAAGTACCCTATGTGTTCTTCCAGAATATGTTCGACATCTATGCTAAATTTCAGCGAGATCCATGCAGCCATTGTAGAGATACTTTCTGACAAACATAAATCCATCTAAACATTCGCATTTAAAATATTAGTAAGATTTACAAATCATATCAACAACGAGGTTTTGCCTGATGGTTCAAGTTACCAGTTAATAACGTCCAAACTAAAAACACATCCAAATAGATGTCACTTATCAAAACTGCTCTCAAAATATTTTATCATCTTTCAGCACTTATGAAAATTCAAGTGCAACTTGAATCTGTCAAAGGCTGCTTAAAGTACTTAACATGATTTGTTTATGTTATTAAATCCAATTGTGAACGGTCATTCAAAAGATTAAGTTACAATTTTTTTTTAAGTCATTCAAAGAAACTCATTGATAAATGGAACTATCGAAATAGAGCAAGCGGCCACTTGAATTCGCTAAAACAGCGAAAGGACTGTTGCTCATAGACATTTGCATTCCAATACAAATAATAGATTAGCCATAAAAAATCATTTTATTCTTAAAAGTTGTAATTTTACGATGATGTTTTAATAAAACTAGGAATAAGCGATCTCGTTGGCAGAGTAGAAGTCACGATTTCCATTACGTGTCCACCCGATCTCTCAACAACCTGATCGGGTTACTTAAATTCAAACGCACAACTTAGCTTATACTTAAAATCTGCCACGTTCATAAAACATATACAAAACTTCCTGACCTATGACATTAAAAATTCCTTTTTGCCTACACTTACCACGCATTACTTAAGTGATATTTTTTTAAGCCGCTTTGACTAAATTGTGCTTGAACAAAGTCACAAAGATAGACTATTTCTATGTATATTCGTATCGCAGCATCTCTGACGAAAGTAGAAAACATCTTTATTATTCTGTAAAGAACAATAACTCGGGAGATTTCTGCTGCGCACGATCACATTCTCCAATTAAAACCGTCGACTTTACAAGGTTCGCGCTCACGCCTGCGCTATGGAATATAAACGTTAAGGCTGCGCGGGAGAAGCTCTATCGCGCCCGGCACGACCCTCTAGTGAGGTCGCACCTCTATCGATAAATTGGCGCTAGAGATCCTATCTTACTGCTAGTGATGTTTCTCCAATGTGTTGAACCAAGCACTTATAACGAGTAAAAGTAAGAAAAAATAACTCTTCATTTATTTGACAATTAATATGCTTACTGCTTTTAGAATTAAAATGTCTTCTTATTGCACTCAAACTGTTGAGTATTTCTTTAAGCTAGTTGGAATTGATTTCGCAATCGATATGCCGCAAGCTCAGGCCATCCCTATAAGAGAAACAAAGTATCAGGGCTCACGATCGCGGCGCGCAATATCATTATTGTATCCTTTTGCCCTTCGCGAGCCGATAAAGGTTTAAAATGTAAATGAGACGTGCGAAAAAGTATGAGATTATCTCACTATTAGGTATAAATTAAGGGAAGGGAATGAGGCATGCGGCACAATTATATTGTCACGAAGGTGGTGCCCGTGCGTCGCAGCTGAGCGTCGCAATCGGGCCGGAGATCTGCGCGCGCGCACGCCACGCCGCCACCACGCTGCCTGCTGCCGGCCCAGGGCTGTCGCACAATATCCAAATATCTGAAGATCCAATCGATTTTGACTTCAATTATTCTTAAACCGTCAATTAAATTGCACAGTAGAATTTGCCATATGTAAATTTTATATTTCTAAGAATCTCCACAGCCTTCATTTAATATCCTAAGGTATTTACAGATTCATTTACAAAAATGTGCGTCTCTAAAAATTATAATTAATTAGTAAATATCGTGAGATGTTACTATAGAATCGTGATGGCGCATCCCTAGCCGCATGTAATCGATACGGGCCGGCTAAGCGGACGGACAAACTCACATATTTTATTGTGTGCCAATTAAAATTATTCCCCTTCCTTATTGATTGTGGGAATAAGTTAGTCTTCTAACTAGAGTTATAATTCTATTGAGTTATTTATTATGTTGGAAATTATTAGCATGGCGACTTCGTGTCACGACCTGCGATTAATGTTTCTCCTTTATCACCCACGGACCACTCTTGTATTATACATTTTCTATCACTTTTGATGAAAGTTTACATTTCCACTTACGCTTATACGAATCGAATGTCACGAACGAGCAATATTGTAGTGTAACTTAAAGTTATCAATTATTATGGTATAAATAAAAAAATAACTCATGTGTTTAAAATTAAAAACAATAGAATAATAAACAAATATTAGTATTACGAGAATGAATGTTGAAACAGTCATTAAAAATAAAAAAATTTTTAGCTTGTTTCATCACATTTAAATCGCAATTTAGCTTCTATTTAAAATACTTTCGTACTGTCACAAATTACATATTAATTGAAAAATCTCAACAAAGAAAACTTTAATCATTTCATACACGGATATATAAAAATTCCACTAATGCCGTCATACACGTTAATCGACCACCATTTCACGCCCGCTGCTCGTCGACTAACGACTGCGCGGCGATAACGTGGCGATAGCGCGGTGATAACGCGACGATAGCGCGACGATAACGGTTCATTGGTCGTGTGTTTTGTTGCGATTATATTTCCTCCAATAACATTGAATTTGAATATGGATTTCAAATGATTTTAAATAGATTAATTCAACTTTAATGAGATTACGATATTACTCAATTGTTATGAAAATCTGATAATTTAAAAACTTCCTACACTACTAGTACTTTGGATTTCAAGAGTTAAATTTTTCTCACCTATCCTTATTAATGACTCAACTAAACCACTTACAGTTTGACTTTGTCAATGCGACGCGATCTAGTTTAACTAAATATATCTTACTTTTTATTCTTACTAGCAAAAATGGCAATGTATGGATGGATGTTGCTTAGAAGGTACCTCCTGAACCGCTTAACAGGTCTCGCTGAAATTTGGCAAAGATATAGAACATAGTCTGGAAGAACACATACATACCTATTAAGTTTTTAATTATATAATTCCGGGCGGATGGAGTCGCGGGCGATTTCTAGTATAATAATAGAATTGTGTTAGTATTCAACAAGCAATCAAATCGCGGGTCAAAATGATTCATCGATGCAGTGATATCGGCTTGCTTCCCACGTGTGCGCTATCTGCTTCGATATGTGGCCTTTGCATTGTGCGATTAATACCCACTGACAGATAAACATAAATTTGCCTATACATATTTCAAGCTATATTAGATGTTTAGAAAGTATTGTTGACTAGCTGTCGCCCGCGAAACCGTACGCGCGGTGTTTAAAAAAACTTAATTAGTAGCCTATGTGTTCTTCCAGACTTTGTTCTATATTTATGTCAAATTTTACAGATACCTTTAAACATCCATCCATCCAAACATTGGCATTTATAATATTAGAAGTGTAGTAAGAAGTAAGATTATTGTAAATATAAGTAGCAGTACTAAAGTCCTACGTTTCCCATTAATTTTCTGCATAGTGTCTGACCAGCGTCTAGTCATCGGGCATGCGCGTACGCAGCCCACTTTCGTACTAAATTCTACTTACTAATACGTCATTGTTCAATTAGATATTGCAACAAATTACGACCTTAAGCTCAACAGGTTAAAGTCTAAATTTACACAAAAAATTTAAAAGCAGCACTGACCAACTAAATGTGGTCTTATGACAATGGAATAGATCTTTATATTGAATACGATTGCTAAAAGATTGGTACAATCTTTACAAAGAAAATTCATATTTATTGTAATGGAATTAAAGTTATAATTTGCTTCTAACCGTGGAGTGTAGGGCTTGCAAAGGCAGTGCCACACGTGCAGGGAATGTGCGATTTGATTGACCGTCAATCGGTCGTAACGGCACTGCGGAGTACAATCGGCCCCGCAACGCGCCGATGACTCACCTTACTTAGAACTTAACTTCGTTTTCCTGGCGAGGACGCATACTTAATGCCCTCTTAATTCTAAGAACTAAGCCAAGTTCGATTGACTACGATTATCAAAAGTTAGTAGTCCATATCGAATAGAAAAAAACTTTTGGGGCCTTACTTGTGACATACGATGTATACCAAGATACCAAAAATTTGAATTTATTCAACGAAAGAATTTATTCTAAGCTCCATATCGCTGTAAGATGGCATCACGGAAATCTTATCCCATTTACTATGGCATATATTCCTATCATATCCGACTCGGGTCTGGGTCTTTGCGGAGGAAGGGTGTAGTAGAACCGGGTAGGGAGGAGAGGGGAGGTCCTCGAGGTCAGATATTTCAATTCTCGGTCGGATATTGGCGGGCTCCGTGACGACGCATACATCTAGCATCGGTCCGCTTTTCCGCGTGTCCCAACCTTATCAAAATATTAAAATCGCTTGCTTTGAGTTATATATGTACGTTTGTTTTATTATTCAATGTAAACGTGGATTTACACTACAAGAAAACTTGTCAAACATATTGATATCCCTTTCCTTCATTTGCATACGCATCAGATTTCCCAAAATTATAAAAAATCTAATTTCGCATCAAATTAAGACTTGGCTTTACAACCAATGATATTCGCAAAATTCCCGACTTTACGTCAATCAAATTGAGTGAAAAATATATTGAATTTGATCTTTCGAGTGTCAGAGAAGTGTGTTGGGGTGAAGCATTGCTCCCACCATCCGTCACCTCGCTTTTACATGTCAACACTCCGCTTATTTTCATTTAATGCCGAAAATTTTTCCGCCGAAAAATTTCATACTTTTTTCACAATTATCTTCTCACCACACTGTTAGGAAGAAACCCGACACTGTGCTGGTATATCGGCGCAACACTAGTCTTAATAAAATATCAACACTTATGTTACCCCATCACTTATAGAATTTGACACTTGACGTGGTAACGGCAGCGCGTCATGAGCGTCATTCGCGCTAAACGATTCACTAGTAAAGTCAAAAAATACCAAGAAAATGTTTACATTGGAGTAGAAATCTTTAAAAGTTTAAATACAAAATTAATACGTTTTAGTGTAAATTGAAATACAAGAACCTTTAGTATTAATCAATTTAAAGCTAAAAGATTGATTCCTAAACCTTTTTCGTGTCTTCGAAAATTGGCTCTAAACAAAGTAATTCAATTGGAAACATTAATCTTCCATAAATTAAATTTAAAATATAATGTTTGCAAACTATCATAGGATCGAAAGCATTCGTTCGGTTCGTAGCTGTAGAACAAAGAGGCGTTGAAATGCGACAAAACAAATGAAAAGATAGATCGAGTGAACAATATCTTATTTTGCAATAATCCCGTGGAGGAAGCTCTGCTAATTTCCTGAAAGCGACGAGGATGCGCCACGTTTAGCTTTCAATGTTTTCAACTTTATTTTATATCATACGATATTATATCGAACGATTTTTATTTAGAATATATAATGCTGAAAATTAAAAAGATTTTAAGCTTATTTACTTACGTAATGTTAGTGGATTTTTTTCTTATTTACAAATCGACAAGAAACATCATTTAACCGAGGACAACAAGACTAAAAAGTTTCTTACTTGTTCAAAAAAAAAAAAAGTTTTACGAATTTTTCATTCAAATTTAGAGTTATATTGAACGTCACTAAAATCGTGTGTTGTAAAGGGTCTCCGACTACGTCACGGTCGGATAAGTTGTAGCAACAACATCGGCATTTATTGTTTTATTCAATTCCCCGACGACGCGACGACGCGACGACGACGAAGTGAGCGCCGCTGATTTGATTTGGTTCAACGCCGGTTTATTTATCTTTTTAATGTGATCATTTGTAATGCTCCATAACGCGAACGACTTAGATTATAACAAACACGCGGACGGGTTCAATGACTTGTTAATATTTTAATTAAGATTAGATATGTTTAAGCTTATGTAAATATCGTATATTTAGCGAATATTTTCCATTTATTGAGTTAATTTAATATTTTTTTATGTTAATTTTTTATATATAGAAATTTGTTATCACATTAGTATCATCATTGGCAGACCATGTGTTTACTTAGTTAATTATGTAAAAAAACCACCCAGTACAACAGTTTCAAGAGCCATGTCGCTACAGAATCTTATCAATGGAATTTGATTACACGAGCAATTAATTTTTTATCGCACTTTTTTATGTGTATTTTTATTAGGCAAAGAAAATGTTTATAGAAAATTGCTTTGCTAAAAAAATTGCAACTTGATTTTTAAATGTTTAATCAAAAAACATTGTGATATCAAAATTAAAAAAAAATAAACTCAAGCTCTTTTTAATGTTACTTATATATTCTATTGTTAAATTATGATGATGAAAAAAAAAATTGTTTCGACAGAACTAAACCATTAAGGTCCACTGAAATCTAAATTAATTAAGAACTCGCGATGGATCTATCTATACTACTAATTTGTCTCCGTTAATAAAGTGGCAAGAAATGTCGCGTTCTTTGTCTTGGATGTTGGATGTTGGTTGTTGGCTGTTGGTATCGCGACACCGGGCCCGCTTCATTTCCTCCGACTGCCTCTTGTCGAACTCTCAAATGTTTGCAAGTTATAAGAGGTAGCGGGTATGTGTAGTGATTTTAGGTGAAATTTCACGTTCTTCAAAACCAAATAATGGAATGAAAATTGATAGATTATTTCATGAAGATTCTATTATGTATTTATTTACAAAAAAATTGTCATAAGATGAGGTATTTTTTATAATAATGTTTAGATGAATGTTTGTTTGAAGGTATCTCCAGAACGGATGTATGGATCTTGTTGAAATTTAGCTTAGATGCAGAACATAGCCTGGAAGAATACATAGGCTACTAATTAAGTTTTTAATTCCGAGGTAACGGAGTCGCGGGCGACAGCTAGTTATATAATAATTACTATGTCTTTAATATATACTTTTACATAGTGCCGCATATCGCCTGTGACTTGTACCAGAGACTATAAGCAGAATACGAGAGGATAATCACATTGTTTTGTTCATGATTCATTGCTGTTTCTGTTCATAAACTTTGTTAGTTGTAATATTTATTGTTGCAATCGAACGCTCGCTTGCATATTTAACGTTTATCTCATATGAATAATCTGCATATGTACTTTTTAATAGTTTTTCGTTTTGGAAAAGCAATAAATAAATAAAATTT
Organism: Papilio xuthus; assembly: GCF_000836235.2. NCBI lineage: Eukaryota > Metazoa > Arthropoda > Insecta > Lepidoptera > Papilionidae > Papilio > Papilio xuthus. The sequence goes on from NW_013533994.1 coordinate 4,401,376, forward strand.
ATTTCTAAGAACTCAAATTTTAACTCAATATCAAACATGAATACTGTGATAGAAATTATATTATAATTTTTATGTTTTTTTCTTGCAGGTAAGTGTACTGAATACTAAACCATAAAGCGAGCCAAGGTATGATTTAAAAGACACCACAAAAAATTGTCCACAGTTATGTTTGAAGATTGAGAAATATTGTCAAATACATAAAAAGACTAAAAAAGAAATTCAATATTGCGCATTTGTAAATTTTTGTCTGTATATATGTCTGTTCGCAAGGTCGCGTTTCTTCCGCCTAATCGCCGGACGGATGGACCGATTTTAACGGAGCTTTAACTATGTTTTTTGTTAAATTATGCGCTAAAGAAGTCACTTGCAACCGCAAGTATTATATAAATTATATAAAGTAAAGTAAAGTATTAAACTTAAAGCTATAGAGAATAATGGACATTATAATGAAATATGTTTATTAATTGCGACCAATTCTAAAACTACATGTATCTATTAAGTTAGAAATAATATAGTAATTCGCACGAAGGCTCGTGGGAACATCGCAGCCTTTAACTAATCCTAACGCTATCAGTGGCGCAACCTGCACAATTGATTTTATTCATAGATTAAATTTCATATCGATTGTTAAACTGACAATTTATTATTAATAATAACAACTTTAAAACTAACACTTCAGAGCCAACAGTGGTAGAGCCCGCTTTAACATCTTCGCACGTATCGGCCCGGCTCGCACGGTAAAATATCACGACCACACAGAAGACACGCGTCAAGTGGAAGCAATTCCGCGTTTCGTCTGATGAGTGTCCGTCCCGGAGGTCTAATTTAGTCGTCTTTCCCTTCCCGCCCTTTTTCTTATAAGGAAAGGATGGGAAGTGGAAGAGGACTTTCTGGATGAGAGGATGCACGGAAAGGGAAGATATTTTCTTTCTGTGCATCCTCTCCTCCGTCGATTAAAGGTAGGCAACGCATATGCAATTGCGTATGTCTATGGGCAACAGTCACTTTGCTATTTCAGCGATTTCAGGTGGCCGCTCGCTCGTTTGGCACCTTATAATGAAAAAAATCTTTTCAATTACATTTTCAATGAAACCTATATCAACTCGTTTATCCCTCCCTGATTCAAATATTTACTAAAAATCATGGTTATTGAAATGTGATTTTGTTAAATAAATAACAAAGTATTTATAACATACTTTTTTATAATCACGTTGACGTCTAAATGTAATCAACAGTGTGGCGGTTAAAGGGTTTAAACACGTGATTAACTAAACTGTAAGAGTAATGATGTCTCGGTTCGTATAACGGTTCAATATAGAACACAGTCAACTTTTTTGAATAGACAGAGAGACAGAACGGCTTACGCGGAGTCTGTGCTACTTCAGGTGTACATAAGGCTATCTGCGCGCCTGCCGTCTCTAGATACGTCACTCATGTAAGTTTTCTTCGCATCCGAATTATCGCCGACACACCACGCGAAGTTGAAAATGGATTTTTCCCGCTTCATTCTCTTTTGACACGTTCCCGCCGTTTCCGAGCGCGCGCCCGCTCCAATGACGTTTGACATTACGTTCCTTTCTTGTCACTTTATGCGAAATTTTTATTCCTTCAATATGGTAAGGAGATAGCGACATTCCTAAAATAATAAACAATAATTGTTGATGTCTTATAAAGATTTTATCAATCGAATTATGCTTTATTCGATAAGTATTTTGAAAAATCAGCTTTCATTGTAATAGTTCCTAACTAATATGACAATCGTCCTTAAAAGTACGTACAGCCTGTGCGTACATTCTTCTTTTTTAGACGACGACAGCGCTTTTTCTGAACCTATTATTAGTAGGCTTCATGTTTTTTTTTAATATAGAGATATAAAACTAAGGCACAAGATAAGTGACAGTTAATTTGCTGTATCTGAATACATGTCGCAATACGGTATATAATAAGCGATGTGTCGATAATGAAGCGTCTACTCGATGGACTTTCATTTCCGCGCGCACGTCGCTCCATAACAAAGAAGTGTTGACATATTTAGAACAAGCCTGAAACCGAACTGGCAACGCGACTGGCAACACTGCGCACGACAGCGACACCCGTCAGCGGGCGCGCGAGATTTTAATTTTCGAATCCATCCCGCGCCCGTCGCGTTTCCCGCCTTCGCATCCCGCGGTTTTGTTGCAAACGTCAAATCATCGTCCATATTGCTTCCTCTGTCGAAAGAATGACAACTTTTTTTCTTTTAAAAGCTGGCAAAAGTTTGAGTGACGTTCGGCGTTCGCGAGAAATTTTCGCAAATTGGCTGCCTGACTGAAATTGAAGTTTGATTGATTTCAATTGAACTTTTGACAGTGTATGTTTTCCGAATTTAATGTAATAAAAATGTTGATCGGCACATTCTTTTGCTTATGTTGTATGTAGAGTTTTTCAACTTACAATACAATCAGAATAATATCGATGTAATAAGTAAACTTATTTACTACTATTGTATTCAAATAAAGAGAAAAATCTTTATCTCCATTCGATAAAATTTTGTTACAACAATTAAAACTTAATATATTCAACATTTTGCGTAGCGTCTGGAAAGATGGAGTGGTACATAACTATCATTTTTACTGCACGATCGCTCCGCCGCCGCCCGCCCGGTACACTCGATTACAATAAGAAAGGCGCGACCACAACACTATTGTGCTCCAACCAGGCGTACACGGATCAACCTTCCGAGAAAAGGTGGAGATATCACATCACGTAAGAGCTATTGAGAAATCTTAAACCTGTATCAGTTTTATAGTCAAATTTGAGAGAAAGTAATTAAAATAAAATGAAAACTAAGAAAAGTACTCTATATTTTTTTACTAAAACACAATAGATTCATGATAATTTGTTTATCCTGCATTTTGCATCGATTTGGCACCGGCAGATTATATATTTCTTTTACTATTATATTTTAAAAGCACACTCATATTTGAGATACACTTCTTTTGAATTACTTTCTTTATTGTTCAAACTCGTATAAAGGTATTATCTCAAATTACTTACACGATATTATCATCGCCTATTTCAAAATTAATTGAAAACATAGACAGTGGCCATAATAAACTAAAACAAGCCCGCCAAAACACTTAATCAAAATGGAGGCGCAATAATCCAATACAACGCGGCGTCTGCAGTTCGAGTGCAGCTGCAATTGTCACGGCCCGCTGAGCCGCTGCCACCTCCTTGTTTTTACTCGATTGCTCGATTATTCGATTTCTCGTTTTTCGTCGTCCCCGTGCGATACTGGCCGCACGGAGACCTGTCATATCGACTCTTTGTTTGGCGTGTGGAAAAAAAAAACGGCGAAAAGATAAAAAGTCTCCCGAGCAAATTGGGCGTCTCTGTTAAAAACAAGGGAGGTGGAATGTTACGATAGCGGACAATAAACGTCCGATCTGTTTGTTCGATCAGAATTTGTTGATTGTTTTTACTTTACGCTCATTTTTGTGTTAGTTCATTGAATGATTTTTTAACTGTCACTTTGACATTTGTTTTTTTTTTATTTTAACGTCCATGGTTTTAAGAGTTGAGTGCCAACTTAACACGATATTTATGGTTGTTTGAACACTGGTGCATCCTTAATAGGTATATCTGGACAACGTGCGGCCCGTTATCTGCGAGGAGCCGGTCGGGGGGGAGGGAGGTAGTTCGAGGGGGGCCCGATATGAATCACGGCGAGTAATGGCGGCAATATCACGTACTGCACTTTGTCAACTGCTTGTAGCCTTGCACTCGCATAGATAATGGCGAGATTGTGGCTCGGGGGAGACGATCGCGGCTTCGAGACACTACGCCACCCCAGAGACAGAGAGGATAAACAGTTACGTTTTAAATTATCAGGCTAATGCTACAAACAACAGATTAAATATTTAGAGCAAAGTTGAATAACATTAGAATTAAAATGAATGAAATCTAGTGTTGAAAAATAAACACCATGTTCGTTTTATTGTTATAATAACATGCGGTATAGTAAGATTCATGTTAAATAGTTAAGACGATGTAAACACTTGATTGAAAGGCCGGCAACGCATCTACAGTTCCTCTGGTGTTGCAGATGTCCATGGGTGTCGTTGATCACCTCGGTGTTCCCGCCGCTCGTTTGCCCCCTTCTCTTATAAAAAAAAACGAATAAACCATAGGATTTAGATAAAATTCGGAAAATAAAATAATGATTAAAATGAAAATATAAAACGGAGTAAAGGTAAACTAGCACGCACTGCTTGAAGATTTATTTACATTTAATTCAATTATGGATTAGAAAAAAGAAAGAATAAAATATAACATTATTTATATAAAAATAAAAGTAAAAAGAAGTATAAAATGTACTTTTATATCAAGATTGAAATATTCACCTATTGTGTAAAACTAACTAACATAATAAAAGAGATTTTTAGTTAATTATATAAAATAAATAAAACTTAGCAGGACAGGACCAAAAGTGTATACAAATATAAAAACAACAAAAGACCTACTAGGATATAGAAATGACTTTACAGCAAAAAAAAATTCCCTTTAACAAGAGAGAAGATTTCTTCCACTTATGTTGGTATCAATAAGCACTTATAAAGGCCAGCCGTGGCGGGGAAAGGCAAGCCGCAGATACGATCTTGTGGAGTGGTGTTGAGGAGGCCTAGGAGTGCCTGAGCGCGGCTAATCTGCCTCCGCGGCCCGATCGCCGGCGCTAGAAGGCCTTACTGAACAATTATTGGGATTGTCGACGATTCACGCTAGAGTGGCCTTTCCATCGAGAACCATTGGTAGGGTATTTACCTATACTGCATATATTAAAACACTTTTTAAACCAGATTAAAAATTAATTAGGTAAAAAAAGTTAAACCTAACTTTTGTACATCATGATGTCCCGCTTTTTGTTCCAGGGTTGACATTTTTAAAACATTTTATGACTATATTAAGTGTATGTTATTCAAAGATGATAGATGTTTCTTATGTAGAAAGAATTTTTGAAATAAGTCCAATAGTTTTTGAGTTTATATGTCACAAACAAACAAAGTTTCCTTTTTTAGTATCTATCTTTAAAAATGGTAGCTATCAAGGAACAGATAAGTAAATAATAATGTTATATAGTCAGCTTGTATACAATGTCGATCTGTATCGCGTGTAATCCGCCGTGTCCACAGATAACGGTCAATCGTAAAAATCGCGCTTGATTAAAATTATCGCTTTTTTTACTGATAAGACTCGAGAACTCCAAGCAATTGCTGCCAGTGCGCGCTAGACGGACTAACATAGTGCGAGGTTTTATATTTTATAATTTTTTTTTTGTATTACGTGATAAAATAAATCGATTGAGGTATGTCATGTTTTAATTTAAATGATTTTTTAATTTATTTTATAAGCCAAATAGCTGTCGCCCGCGACTTTGTCAGCGCAGAATTAAATAAACACGTAATAAGTAGCCTATGTGTTCTTCCAGACTATGTTCTAAATCTATACCCAATTTCACCGAGATCCATACAGCCGTTCCAGAGATACCTTCAAACATCCATCAGTCTTACATCCAGTAAGATGTATTCATTTTTTTAAATCTATTTTGTTTTTTTTAAACATGTTTGAACATTTTTATTTTTCTTTTTATAAATTATTATTAAAATGATCCATAATAACAATTATCTTAATGGCCATGACATTAATATGTAAAATAATTCCTATTTAAATTGCTTATGATGCAAATATAAAAGAAATTAATTTGTCCAACTGTTCACAGTTTAAACAATAAACAGTTATGTCGCCATTGTTTTTTCTATCTATATGCGAAATTGTTTTAATTTTATAAGCAAATTACGTTTTCTATTCACAAATTAACACAATAATATTTAACGTTGGAAAACTTTGAATAGTCTGCGCTTAGTGAGTCTTAGCGTGGACTTCCACTGCTAAAAGTTTTTTTACTAAATATGTAATTAGTCGATGGTTTTTTCAAAGACAATGAGGGCAAAGATAATATATACAAGTTTTTATAAGCATTGGAAATCTGAATAAATCGTGAATTCAAATTTTGTTTTTGTCTCTGTTTGACGATACGTTTTACGCAGAGTTTTTGGCATCAGAAACCTACGATAAGTGAAGAAATATCTGTAATTGTTTTAGAAACTTATTATATGATTTTCTATCTGTCATTATCTTTATTAAATCCAGAAATCAAAGATAGAAATCATTTTGAGATTAATTTATCATATCTCAACATGTATCCAATGTCATCCATCTACAAATGTAATCCAGATTTAATAACAGATTAGATTATAAGATTAATGTAGCCATGGCATTACTTTTGTCTATTTTAATTGAAAAACGTAAAAAAAGACAATGAGAGTTCCATTAATTTTAGCGTTTAAATAAAATAAATAAGCATTTAAGACCTCACAGTGAATCATTTTTTAAGGTTGCCAAAAATTTTGCAAAAACCAAGGCCCAAAATCCGAATATGTAAGTTTGTTAAAAGCGTTGGAACAATTTGGAGTGCAATTCAGTTTCATAAATAAATATAAGTGGTTATACACGATAAAACAATAAGCTACCGAGTTACTTACGGCTGTTTGTTTTTATCTGAAACGTGAAATAGTTTCCGAAGCCGATAACTAACGTGCGGGCCTTTATCTTTTGCAAACGTGCAAACTTTTGATCAAATGTTGGCCCAAAGACGCGACGTTTGTTTTTAAAAGTTTTAAAATAAAATAAAAATTTAGTTTAATATTACTAATACCGCTTTTATAGTTCATCATCATCAGCTCACTATACGTCCCCACCGAGGGGCTCGGAGTCTACCCTAAGTTAAGGGTGATTAGGCCATAGACAACCACGCTGGCCAAGTGCGGGTTGGTTGACTTCACACATATCTATAAATTTCTTCTCAGATATCAGTTGCATCACGATGTTTCCCTTCACCGTAAGAACGTCGGATAAATGTACATATGTAAATCGGAAATCGAAAAACGCATTGGTACATGGGGGCATTCGAACCCAGGACCAAGTGCTTGACTCCTGAGCCACCGACGCTCTCATTATATCTCGCTTTTATAGTTAAAAGTCATTATTATAGGTAGAGCAATCAAGAAATATGAATGCACAAGTACAAATATTTATTTTGTGTACACAATTTGACAACCAACATTTGTTGGCATGTTGGTCACAAACACCCGCAACGCGCATTCTGCCGATTTTCGCGGCAGCAGCGATAAATGTTATCGGTCGTCTTATCGCTCACCTACCATTGCTTGTTTTCAATGAATAATACATTGTTAACTTTAGATTATTAATTAGACAAGGATCGAATTATTCAATACAAGCCCCATGAAAGTGTTCAACCTTATTTTATGCTGTAGAGTGTTTTAAAGGTAAAACTGGCAACCCAGGTTGATTTTGCAAAACATACAAAAATTGACTTTTTATATAAAATTTATTTATCCCGATAGACTATTAGATGCGTGTTTAAGTAATTTTACGTCTTACTTAATCTTACTAATATTATAAATGCGAATGTTTAGATGGATGTTTGTTTAAAGCTATGAACGGCTCAACGGATCTCACTGAAGTTTGGCTTATATGTAGAACATAGTCTGGAAGAACACATACGCTACTCATGAGTTTTTTTACTTCCGTGCGGACGGAGTCGCCGGCGACAACTACTTATTTATAAGGTTCTATTACTTTGTGGTCATAGCCAACATTAAAATAAAAACAGAGCTAATACAGGTTCTAAATTATGCAACGCTTTTCGTAACTGGCAACACCGCATTGGCAATACGTATAATGAAAAGATTGCAACGTCATTATTGTGATGTTAATGATAAAATATGTTATCGATATTAATTACAAATACATGTTTTATAATCTATCGTGTAGTTGTAACATGTTATAAATATGTAATTAACGACTATCTATAGATAGCGGTATTTGATAACAATTGTGTTTAGCCTCTGTGTTACATGTAGCGTTGTCAGGCGTCCGGATAAAGCCGGACATACGTAGGTTTTATAACTTTATGCCCGGCCAAAATAGTCCGGCTTTTGTTAAACTTTTTACATCTCGTAAACGAGAGTGATTTTACATACGATTTTTTTTTCAAACTTTTTAATACTAACACAAACCGCTACGACTTCAGGTCGTTCAAGAAGCGAGCTTATCACTATCTCAAAGACCGGCAACGCATCTGCAGTTCCTCAGGTATTGCTGATGTCCATGTGTTCCCGCAGATCGTTTGCCCCCTTCTGTTATATAAAAAAAATCGTCAATAATATAGGGAGAGTCGGGTGAAAGTCCGGCTTTATACTCAAATGGCTATAGACCGATCTGTCCGGCTATTAGGTTTGGCGACCGGACAATCCTAGTTACATGTTGAGTTACTTTGAACAACGTAACATAATAAACAGTTAATTCAGTTTAAAGTCAGTTTCATTGAATGAGACATTCTGATGTTAATAATAAGATTAAATTAATATAGGTAAGGTAATCAGCGTTTTAATTAGATGAATATAAAATAGCGATATCATATTTAAAGAAACATTTCAAATTATCAATTTAAAAGACAATCTTTGGTATTTTATTTTATTTCAAATTATAATAAAAACTAAATCATTTAATACTGGCAGTCAAAAAATCTATTTTAATATTATTTTAGAAAAATATATCATTTGTAAAAATAAATATCTTTAAAAATTACTGGCTATTATCATAACAAAATGTAAATAAGAAAAAATAAAAAGATTTCTTGTTCTCAATAACAGCTAACAGACGTTATAACAATACATTCAAATTGTGTTCTTTTCTTGTTGTACACTAATTAACAACAGATGGCGTTGTAACAAAGTGTACATGTGCCGCCGAACAACGTAAAAACAATTCGTCGCCACCTCAACATAAACATTAATATGCAAACGATCTGTTACACTATCGAGACAGATAATAAAATCCTGTCTCCGTAACAGATAAGATCTCAATCGACATTTTTTATTGACTTTCAATAGATAGTTGAAGTTCGTGTTACTGGTCGATATTGAATTACTTGTTAACGTTCGTTGACTTTTGTTGCTTTATAATAAACTAGTTGTCACGCGCAACTTCGTCCGCAAGGAATTAAAAAAATGGTAGCCTATTTGTCCTTCCAGACTATGTTCTACATCTATGCCAAATGTTAGCCAGATCCGTTCAGCCGTTTTGGAGATACTTTCAAAAACACGTCAAAAGAATTGCTTTTATAACATTAGTAAGAAGTAAGATATGTATATTAGTATGCTGTCTCGTTCTTAATCAGAAAGGGATAGCAAATTGTGTAAATTAGATGTAGATTCTTGTTTCAAATTAATTGTAACGTGTACGATAACGCGTTTTTTTTTTTACAAAACTGAATCTGTGCTTGGTTGTTAATAACAGTTAGAGTAACTTTAAAGAAATAAATAATTATAAAGCTATAATAAATTTAAATAAAATCGATCTCGTATATCTTGTTAAGATGCGGCATAAAACACAAAGAAAACATTGAAATACTGTATTGATCAATATAGAAGAATCTTTTGTAATATATTAGTGAGATAGACCATTCTAATCCTTTTTCTAATCGAGGGAATGCGATAGGCGCGCCCGCTAAGTGGCTTTCTAATGACCAATTTGTGACGGCAGTTACGTTACAACGCCGCCCACACGAATATTTCAATCGTAATCGATCGAATGAGAAATAAAAATCGATTTTCAAATCTGGAATATTCAATTCGTATTTCAAAATAACTATCGTTCGAATCTACTCCCGTTACGAGATGTAAAAGCGAACCGAACGTGACGATACATCGATTAGAAACTTTGAATTATTTTTAATGTTCCAAATTTTTTATATCTTTAAATTTCAATCGAATAACTAACGGAATATACAAATCTGTGATCTTTTAATATATTTCTTTTATACGAATATAAACACGATATATGTGATTTATTAGGTAAAGTAAATTAATTGGTGAGATGCGGGTGGCCAAGCGGCCCATCCGATGAAAACAGTTACATCTCTGAAAAGATCCTATAATAAATGTAACTTTTTGCGTCAGCCTGCGTTCTATGTAATATTTAATCGAGGACTACAAACACAGTTATTTATAGTACAACAAGCTTATTTTGGCCAGTAAGAGGCGCTGCCATCGCGCTTTGTTCTGTCCGAAAATATGTAAAACCGACATAGCCACAAAACAAGGATCTAGGGATACTTTTAACATTGTCATGAGGGCGTTAGTGAGCTATCATAATTTAATTTGACTTATGGCCACCGGGTCAAATAGCTTTGTCGATCCGTAACAATAAATGTGACATTTTAGTCAGAAAAATTAAGATGTCTACGTAATCTAGCTTAAAATAATACAGGTTTTATCAGCGGATTTGAGAATGCAAATGTGTTTTTGTTTTTTGAAAACAAATTCACATTAAATTTAATGATATTACGCAACGTTTGAAGTTAATTAATTTCCAATAAATAACAAGGTTGAAAACTACGTCAATACAGAAATGATATTTCAAAACAATTTAAATGCTCTAAGGATTGCTAAGTGTTATATTCTCTAGCATTCCATATTATTAAGTAAACTGTGCAAGACGTCAAGACCGCGTTCCCACCGCAGTAACACCTAAACCTGAGATGAGTCTGAAAGAAGTCGGTGCTGACACCTGACTACGTACGTGAGTGTAGCCGATTTAATTTACTTATAACGTATTTCGAGAAAGTTTAAACAATGTAAATTAATCAATATCTATCATTTTTAAAGAAAATCCAGTTATTATTATTTTTTCTCAGTCGTCAAGTCCATGTTTCTTCAGTGTAATCTCCGGTACTGCTAATCCGATTTTTACGGGACTTTGACTGGAAGGTAGCTGATATATTCAGGCATGTTATAGGCTATTTTATTCGTACTGAAGACACGGGAAACCGCTAGTTTATAAGTAAGCGTCGAAAAGTGTTTTTATCCGTCTTAACATATACGTGCGTTCAACGTCCAACGTTCAATGTCTTGTAGTCTGAAAGATTTAACCAATTCAGAAGAGCATCAACCAAAATTATGCGATGAAGTTACTACGGAATAAATTCGTTGTCGCTATTTTTAATAATATTAATTAAAAGATTTTGAATAGTAAATAATCTTGATCTTGAATAAAGGAATAAAGAGGGCGTTAGTATCGCGGAAATGAGTAGTGGTGACGCGTGCGGTGATACTTTAGCCTGGAGAGCTTCGATTGCGCATTTCCTGTGCGTCGCTAAACACGGTGCACGTGCTTATCTAACACGTTCACATGCATCCCACTTTAATGCACACTGTTATCTATTTTTGAATCATACACACAGATGTTAATGCGAATTTATTTGGAACTAAAACAACTAAACGGATAGAACAGCATCAGTCGGACTAGTGAATTTAAAATCAATTGTAGTGCTTGAGTTTATCTTTTTATAAATGCCAATGTTTTTTTTAATAGGCCTAAAATACAGGGCAACAATTTTCTACAGGCAAACATTTAATTATATCCAATCGTCTATAAAACTATTACATGTTTATGGGAAAGAAAAAAGTAAAGGCTTGCTTCGATTACTTTTTTTTGAAGTTGTAGTCATATTAGAATGTTTAGATGAATGGAAGGATATATGGATGAATGAATATTTGTAAGAAGGTATCTCCGTAACGGTTCATAATCTGAAAGGACATAGGCTACTTATTAAGTTTTATTAATTCCGTGCGAACGGAGTCGCAGGCGACAGTTACCTTAGTTACATATTTAAACAGTAAATAAAGATATATTGCGTACTAATGATATATTTTCTTCCAGGTAAGTACATCTCATGTAAGTAATGCGTGTGCTCGTTACCCGCCAATAAGATGTATTAGGGGAAACATTAACCAACACTTTTGTACAATTTATCACATTTTATACACATCATTATGAATAAATCATTCGTATATTTATGTACAGAATTCCTATCGATTTGTGTACACATTAAGAAGAGTATAAGGGTAGCTTTAACAATAATTTAACCTGACGTAATATTATAATAATATGTAATTGTAGAACCACAAACTTACCTGACCCGGTGGCAAATAATGGTACTAAATTACAATAGCACACTAGCGCCACCCTGACAATTTAATAAAAATGTCACAACAATCTCTTACAGTCTTGTCATGTTTGGTCTTGTATGTAATTTTCTATGCCTAAATAAAATTTCTACAAATGGTCTGAGTGAACCAACCTCAATAGCAGCGCTTCGCTCACCGGGTCAGAAAAGTTTGTCCAACTAGTCAGAATAATTTCTAATCTGTTTACGTATATGTAAACGGAAAATCGTAAACGCTCGTTCGTAATTTGCCGATGCAAAAGTATGAAGAATCGACGAATTGCAAACCGAACCAATTCATAATATAAAGTGTTATCTTCTATTGTAATGATTCTGACATCATTTTTTTTACTTTTTAATCGACTTATCTTTCTATGCTCGTATACTGAAGTGACATAAAGCTTCCCACTCCCGGTCCGGAGACAAATCAGCACAATTACTTTGAAAGCTAATGCGAAAACCGACACGACTCTGCGATTTATTGTCTATCCGTCTATATCTAGCTTTATATTTTCACTAACATTGCTGCAAAAAGTTAGCTAAGTTAGTAGCAAAACTTAAAATCTTTCTTCTTACCAGTATTATAAATGCGAAAGTTTGGATGGATGGATTGATGGATGGTTTTTAAAAAGTACCTCTGGAACGGCTCAACTGATCTTGATGAAATTTGGCACAGATGTAGAAAATACCCTTGAAAAACATTTAGGCAACAATTAAGTTTTACGACAACTAGACTTTTATAACTGCCAAACCTCATTAAGGAAATCCTTAATTGTAAAGAAATCTACAATTAATTATATTTATAGTTACTTAGTTACCAGTTATTCAATCCTAAATATTCTTAAGAATTAAATTATTTTTTATAATTTCTCATTAATTATTCAATATGTTTACATTTAAAATGTTTTATATCACTATAAAAGCGGCGCACAAAATAATATGTCTACATGAAGCCATAAATTACTAAGGAAATCTCAACATTGTTTAATTTAAGTCTTTTAATATTCTTTTTATTATATTATTAGGTAATTTAACGATCTTAACCATGTATTGATAAATCTAACCACTTCTAGAGAAGAATAGAGTCCATCCTAGTCCATCATACGAAAGCCTGGGGCCACCAAGTTTTAACGTGAACCGCGCTTAAACTCAGTTTAATGTATTAACCTCGTTTAGCTTCGGGTGAGTTATCGCGCGACAATTTATCTGCGCAGTCACTCCAAACTCGGGGACGCAGAATAAAGCTCCAAAAAAAGTTTAATAATGCCATTTAGCCGCAAGACATACGTTTTACTAAATGACGTACTTATGCAGAGCTTTTTAAGTAATGCACATAATCTCTAAACTTTAATCTCAGAACTAGACACCGCTGCTATTTAAACTTGATTAGTTAAATTCGCTTTAGTTAAATTAACATATAAAATTACATTTAACTAATATAACTTTATAGCTTTTTTGTATTTCTTAGTAAAACTTAAATCATATATTTTTATATATTTCTTTCTTTGCTGTTGTTAAAAGCTTAATATGATAATTTCTATTATGACTAATAATTACCATCAAGACGAAACCTTAATTTTTTTCTTTTGTATCGATCTTATTCGAGAAATATCTGTAGATTTGGATTTTTCTATTGGTAACTAAAACATTGAATTCATTTTAGAATTCATAATTGCTTATTTTGAATAGTCTTTTGAAATCTTTTTAATTCAGCAAGTATGCTTATCTCAACCTATTTCCTTTATGTCTGCGCTCAAAAGATCATCAAAATAATTTACTAAATGGATTTTTGTGTTTCAAGATAATAAATTCTAGATAACGCTGCAGATATCCGAGATTATTCAGAATTAAATGTTAAAAGAAAATTTATTGCTTGATGAATAAATTTGCAACTGTATTAGTAAGATTTCGAATAACTTTTCTATTTATATATACTAATCGATTTCAATCTAAAAAAGAAACAACTTAAGAATATCATGTTGAGAGAAAGTTGAAAAAATCCATTAACTCTTAAAAAATAAACGAGAGAGCAATTATAAAGTTGCGACATCGAGTCTTGACAAATATCTAGTCTACTTTAACAAATACGTTGGCGAGTTTTTCGGGACTCTGTATTATCTGTACGCCACAGGGCACAGCGGCTCTTGGTACACAATTTTTCAGGCCGATATACCCAACTGTGCCAACTTGAGTCTTTAAAAAGTTTATCGGCCGAAGTTCGCACACCTCGCCTCGCCCCGTCGCAAATGATATATCGGCTACATTAATCTTCGTAGCGTTGTTAAACGTTAGTTAACCGATGTCGGTGGTACTCGCCTCTTTGGCATTCGATAAAAACTTTTTAATCTTTCACATTATGTTTGGAAACATGAAATGGCATTTTTTATCTGTTTTATTCCCGTGCGGATTTAATATTGTATACAAACTTCAATCTTGCATAATATAACGATATTCTTTAATCCGACCGGAATATTCTTAGTCCGAGTGGACGTGTTTAATTCTTATAAAAAGAAACTTAAATGAAAATACGATACGATATTTGTAAATCAATGAGGTTATTATCTTGACAATCATTGAATTGTTTTCTCTAAATCTTACCAAAGATGTTAAACAAAACACACTTAACCTACCTACGTTTATGATGGTAGGGCGCGAGTCAATCAGACGGGCCACGTATCGGGCGATGAAGCGCGAAGTTGATGGCTCGGTGATAAATTCACAATATCCGGCAGGCGTCGCCGCGGTGCTATCGGCGCATCTCACATTATATACTCTATTGTTTTTATTGTTTTCGAGCAACAGATGGCGCGGAACATTTTTTAAATGTTATCGAAATTTTTAATACGAATAGATAATTTGATATTGATCTGAAAAATGATGGTTTTGGGAATATTTAATGGTCCATGTGATTGAATAAGTTAACATAATTAATATGACTTACTACAATAAAAATTAAAATGTAAGTAAAAAATCTTGAATTTTAGTTGAAGTAACGATCTTTTTCTACAGAATTGAATTTAGTAGATGGTTAGATAATCAGAGGTAAAGACATCTAACGCTAATCCGTTGATCTTAAAACTTGAATTCGGATTATATCAATATGAATATAGATTAGTAACGCAAAAAACAAGTATTCTAGAAGATCTCTAGTTTCGTTTCACGAATTATTTATGCTAATGAGAGTACGGTACACCGCTAGACAATATCTCCGAGCTGTCATCACTTATCGAGTCAATTTTTAATTTCTCTTCACAATACATCTTGATAATATTTATCATAATCACACAGTTAATCTGATTACCGTAATATAACAGGACAATAACAGTTTATTCACCCCAATCGGTGATAGCCAACATCCATCTCATGACTGCCATATCGGAAAATATAAAGCTGCCAACACACTACGACATTAGACAACTCCGTCCAATTTCGGCATCGGATCCGATAACGATCGGTCTCAGTTTTTATTTATAGCGTCGCCTATCTAGGCGCGTATAAATAACGCGAATCTGCGGCGCGTATCGGTCGTATCGCGAGATGCGACGATCCCTATTATTTATTAGGCTAGCGAGCACGCCCACGGGGCGCGCATAGCTTACGGAGCTCTGATTGTCGCGTCTCAAAGTAGTTACCTGATACTGTTTATAACACATGCTGCCATCTAGTGGTAAGAAGAAAAAAACATTAATTGCTCACACCTTAAAGGCTTACGATTTACAATAAAAATGTAGTAGTGAAAAAGTTACCAGACCATATTTCCGTATTGTTTCTCTTAAGTTCTCGTTAATTTAATACATCTTTTTGCCACAAGACATAGTTAAAATACGTTTCCCACAAGTTTGAACAACAAAAAGGTGTAGGTATATCAAGAGTGGAGACACATCGCATAATGATATCGTGTCGTAGTCAGACGACAAGAAAGTATCAAATATTAACCACCAAACACACCTGAAGCCGGACGTCTCGGTATGCATGTGAAGAAGACGGAACCGCGCAAACATGTCTCGCAACACAAAAACATCCAAATCGATATCTCGCTTCAAAAACTTACGGCATAAAATCGAACAGATTCCTGTATTTCGAACTGCACGCTTTATTTTGCGAACGAGATACTATCAGCTGTGCGTTAGCAAGAAACACATTTCAAGAGAAACATGGTCGATGTTGGGTCGAAACGAAACAAAGCGTTGTGACATCGAGATAAACATCGATTGGCTCGCGAAACGTAGCGCCCAAACGGACCGAACAAATTATCGATTCATAAAAACATCGATTTTAAAATATTGCCGCGCGCTCGTCGTGTCTCTCCCGTCATGTAGGGGAGCCATTATTTTTGTTATCATAAACATGTCTCTGTATGAAATTAATTTGTTTAATGAGTTGATATTTAATTCGATTCGATCACAATTAAAAAGTTCCGCTGAATTCGAAGGTGAATTTAATGCGCCAAAAATTTGTAACTCGCCAGTATCACGTGTCTTAATATAATCAAGTCCTCCAAATGTGTACTGAAAAAAAACAAGACTACAATTTAGTAACGAACATTATAAAAATTAATTTAAAAATATATTCTACAAGAACTAAGACTGGACTTCTCCAATTATAGTTAGCAGAGATTAAAACTATTTCATCGTTCAATACGATTCGGAAAATTGTAAAGCCACTGAAGAAATATAATAAAACACAAATAAATGTACTCGCCGTCTAAATACTAAGCGCATGGCCACATTGTTTCGGAGGCGCGCGTCTATCGCAGCCGTATGTCATGCGACATCGCGCGTTCGCCGCGTTCCCCCCGCGTCTACCCCGCACCGCACTGGACACACAAGGTGAGATTTGGCCGATACCCGTGATTCCGAGATACCCCACCGAATGCCGAATAGTCCTAACTTATTACGATAAATTGTCGTACGTTTTTTTCAATATAACGTTATACATCTAGACTTATATGTGAGCTTTTTGCTTTGCTTAAAATGGACACAGATATTGTTGTTTATAGCATAAGTTTTCATCGATAATATTTATCATATTTAATTTATAATATATTTTAACTAGTTTAAAAACAAATGTAAAAGTTTTCATTTTGGTTTACGTTCTCGCATTTCAGTATTTGTTTTTTGAAGTCCGCTAATTTCTCAATAAATTCTTAACGGATTGAGTTGTATCTTAAATTGTGTCGGTTTAGGAAAAGTTAAAATAATTACATTTAGAAAAATGTCATAAAATAACTATAGCTTTTCATTTTAATAAGTTGTATATATTTATATGTATGTTAATATATACGAATGTAAAATCTCTGCTATCAACTGAGATAAAATGCTTTTAAAAACGTCATTATTCACGAGTTGTTTACAATAAGCCGATAACGCGTCTGCGGTATCCTCAGATTTGCTTAAAATATTTATTTTATGTACGAAGATAAAAGATAAATCCACATCTCGTTTCATTTCACTTTTTCAATCGCTCTGTCTCGCTCACACCTGTCATGTCGTCATCTCTTAAGTACAAGGATAATCGATATTTCTTGATAATAATCAAAATATGTATGTTTTTACTCGGACAATATCGCTTTATTAATATTTATAAGTTTTTTTTTGTAATTTATAAGATTTTTAACCGGATTAGTAGTTACAGTTTATTTATATTGTTGCGACTAGGTTAAAGTAAAAGACACAACAGTTGTCACGTGGTTTTAATTTAAAAAATTTAAAAATTAATTTCAGCGAGTAGCAAATCTTATTCGGATTTGTACAGTTAACCTTTTTTAAGATCAAATTCCGGCTTATAAATTTTACTACGTATAAAAATGCCTTTAAAGAAATTAAAAAAATACAAATACCGAATATTGTTAAATAAACTTTTCAATTAAATTGACGTGACAATTTTATTAATACATATGTTGTCTCTGTTTTGTCAAAGTAAATGAAAGGGATGGCATTATATATTATTGCAAATATCACAATAGTAGTCTACGGTAAGATTACAAGTACGCGGTGACCGGTTGCCTGTGTCGGGGTCGTGCGGAGAGACCTGTGTTCTAAGAACACAGACGTGCAACAGTCAGACAAGTGAACAATTCAATAGTTACAACTGTATGATGTAATTTAAACCTTATCCCCTTGTCTTACAGATTACTTGACGTGCATTAAACGTGTAGTTTGTTTATAATGGCTGCCATTTACACCGTAGCGTAATCAAAATGCATTTTGGATTTAAATAAAAGTAATAATTTCGTCAAATTCACAATTAACGTGTCAGGAGCTTGTATTAAAATGTCGGATGCGTCAAATTGAACAAATTTGATTGACATTTCAATTTTATAGACTTTTTATTTCGTTTCAAAAGTTGTGTGAACTTATCTAGACCGAGATGTTTCTTCATGAAATTTTATTTTCTCGTAAAATCAATAAAGTATTTCAAGGTGGATTCTTTGTTTAGTCTATTCTATAATTTAGTCAAAAAACTGCACTAGGTATGTGTACAAGGGAGCCGTGGTATCTCGGTATCGCTGGCGGGGTGGCCGCGCGTCTGATGCGCGAATGATAGCGCGCGATATTTCGCAAAACGACACGACACAACGCCATCTTGTGGGCAGTGGCGTATTGTGCAAGTGACAATCATTTTTGTCATATTTATTTTAATCTATAAAACGCTTTGCATACACTCACGTCTACTATATTACTTAAATAAATTAGAGATTTAAGGGAACTATTTCTATATTCGTTTATATAAGTTTTAAACATCGTAAATTTAACTTTTTATTACAACCTTTAAAATAATAAAATGCGTTAATATTTAAATAATATTCTTGTATCGATTTTTCCTAGATTAGATACGAATAATGTAAATTATACAATTTCAATAGATAACATTTAATAAAAATTGTTTAAAATTTAAAATACACAAGTGTAATGTTAATTTTATTCAAAGCTATGTCTGACATTTTTTTTAAATTTTAATCCGAGATACTAGTTTCTATTCGAGATATTAATAAAATAAACATTAAAAAATGGTTATCTAAATTATCTTCTTTGTACCATAGACAATCGATTGTAGTCCATCTTCGAAATTATACAAATATATTTAAATGTAATACAAAATATAGTTAGTTCTAAGAGAAACTGTTATCAGGCAGAAGCACAGATACGGAGTACGCGCGATAACGTACGCCACCCCCAACCCCCTGGAGGATTTTACCAGTGTTGTGTGCCCCAAGTGATAAGCGAAATCATAAATATTACATTTATTAACCAGCTGTTAATTGAAGTTTCAGAAACCTTCTTTTATGGTCTCCAGTGATACATTAGTAAAATCAAATTTTAAAATCACTTGGTAGGTTTAAATTTTTCCACTAATTTACACGAATCCTGAACCCATCGTGGGACATAACAACAGAGTGTTTTAACGTAATTTTGTTTCTACGCATGTTCAGTTTTAGATTCCTATTTTAGATGCTTTTACTGAGTTAATAAGCAATTATATCTTTAAACAATAAGAATAAGCGCGTTTTCAAGCGCATAGATGAATGCAGCGCCACAAATAACACAATATCCTATCAATAGGTTCGCGGGGTTTTCATTTTACGACGTTTATTTTATCGCGGGCGGCTGCAGGCGCGGGGTGTCGCGGGGTGCGGCGTGGGGCGCTATCAGCCCCCGCCAGACCTATCGCCGCCACCAGATACTCGCCTGTTTCAACTATAAGTGCTCGCAGCTCTTTGTTATACTGCTGCTTTATCCACACATCTTAAAACAATATTTTTACTCTGTGTACTCCGCTTATGAAATATTAATGAATTTATATTATAAAACGAAGGAATAATTTAATTATTCCACTCCAATTAATCTCCTAGAACATTCCTAGTCAGGTAAAAAATACATTCTGATTTACTCATATTAATGTCTATTTTAAATTGTCTACCACGCACAGCCGCGTTATGGAATGGCCTGTTCTCGGTATTTCCGAACCGCTACGACTTAGGATCCTTTTAGATGCGAGCGTATCATCTGCTTAAAGGCCCGCAATGCATCTGCGGCTCCTCTGATATTGCATATTTCCATGTGAATGATTAACACATCGGTGTTCCCGCGACTCGTTTGCCCCCTTATCTTAAAAAAAAAAACTCTTTGCTTGATTCTACAATGACAATAACACTGGACTCTGAAAACTAATCTCAAATTATCATCTGTAGATTCAGCTGTAAAACATTTATTTTTGATATGAAATTCATTGTCTTTTTGGTAAGTAAGGTAAGTAATAAAATAAACAAATATGTAAATGAAGCCTTTATATTCAATCGCTCCATCATCTTGTGTACCTCGCAGAATGTTTAGGTCCGTAGTAAACGTATCTCGTCGCCCACACATTCTCTTTGTGAAAGCTATCAGTATTTGTTTTGGTGTTGCCATGATAAAAATATCTGCAGTGGCATTTGAGACATTATGCCATAGACAATGTTTATCCCCCGATGAAGTTTATGTTTTGTAGTTTACGAATATGGCAACACTGATAGGTATTTCTGTTTATGGCTTCGTTCGTTTGTAAATCTATTTATTAACTTATAGGTACGTTTACTTCAAAACCATAAAATAAAATGTGTTTCGCTTTTGATTAAACATCGTTTTAGGTCATAGAATTAACTTCAATGAGATAATTTACTAGTAAATAATTTAACAATTTTATATAAATATAACATGTAGATTTGATAACACAAAATATTTTTTTTATATTCAGTGTCAGCGTACATCCCATTCCGATACTCCACAGTAAATGTAATATAGAGTCGATCTGTTGAACCTTACATTTTTTCCTTCTAAGCTAGTTTCCCTCCAGAACAGCATAAGACAAGGAAGTCAGTCTATCAGGGCTGCGGAGACTGCGCCCCTCGTCGCTAGATGGGGCTGTCCGCTAGCGATAAGCTCTCTGCGCCCCGTGCAGCCTCGCGGACTTGTAGGGTGTCCGTAAATTGTTCGGTCAAGGAAGGGATATTTTTATTTGATATGTAATAAATTTTAAATCAAAACAACGCTGTATTTTCAACAATACTTTAATTTAATTACTTATACAGCTAAGTTAAACATATTAAAAAAATCTGTGTGTGAAAAATAAAAAAAAGGTGTATAAATTGGAAATTACACGAGTAACCTTTATCATAATATGTTTAGTATGTATTGTAGAAGGTTTCTCTTTAACTTAAGCTTTAACTAAATAAAGATTTTTTTCTCTACAGTCCCATATTTTCCGTGTATATTGGTCACCTCGTCGTTATCAGAGGCGCGCAGTATCGCCGCGGCCTCAGTCTCGCCGATACGTGTGATTTAAACAGGCTCTGTGTCATAAATGCTCCTCCCTCCATCCCAGTTATTCGCTTCTTTAAAAATTTCGCACGACACATTCGCTATATACAATAATAACGATTTTCCAACATCTCTTTTGGAAAAAATTTGATACTGCTAATCTTTTTTTCTCTTAATGTTTAGAGGTAACAAAAATAATAAAAATTGATAGTGTGAAACTAACATTATCATCGTATTCAAAGTCAAATTTAACAGATTTTTAAACAAGATGGGATTTTCATGAACCTTCCTTCAATCTTCCTTCTAAGATGTTCATCAAAAGTTATTACTGAATGGTTCTGTAGTCATATTTACTTTTACAACTCATACAAAGTAATGTTTATTGTTCAATTCTATTCAATTGAATGATTATTATTAAAATAAATAACTCCTATTATCTTAAGATACCGCACACGTTGAATAGAAAAATGGGTAATTAAAAATGTGACGTATTCAAATGCTGTAAAGTTCAAATTCCATAAGCTTGTATTTCGCACTTACGTCCTTTTATATATCGAACAAATCGCTCTAAATGTTATTGAACAGAGCAAAAAGATATCGGATCGTGGCGCAATCATGAATGCTTATTGTAGCGCTTGGAATCTTAGGTTACATCTTAATCCTAAAACAATACTATCAGTTGCTATTTAGATTTCTACTTCACAAACAAAAAGCAACCTTACCCACTTAAGTTAAAGTTTAACTTGCCTTGAAAGTATCTGTTGCTGTTTACCGCCCACATCAAAAAGACACATCAACCAAATCTAGCGCAATTAAATCAAGACTGTATTACCGATAAGTAAGTTACAATATTGAATAGCGATAGCTCGGTGTTGTTTATTAGGAAAAGGGTGAAACGCCTTCGCATATCCCCTAGAGCTCTGACTTCAAGATAACGGTATAAAGTAACTACGTGCAAATCTCACTTTGAACAACCTTACTCTGATTTTCACAATACAATTATGACGTTTTTATTTTCCATAAGTTTCTATTTTTTTTTTTAATTCATAAAATTAAGCTCAAGTGTTGTAGCATTCGTTGCGTTATACTCCTTCACGTACCGACACGTGTTGCCGGTCCAAGGGTCTGTCATCGACTGACGTCCCTTTCCGGCATGTACTTACTCGAGACAAACAACACTACTTTTATGCATTTACTACAAGTGTTACACGAAATAAATCTATTTTATTTATTAACTAGTGTTAACAACAAAATCCGACACTGTGCCGGTGTACTGGCGCAACACTAGCCTTACTAAAATGTCGACGTTTATGTCCCCTCACTAATCATTCTGACACTTGACTTTGTAACGAAAGCACGTCATTCGCGCCAAAGGATTCTTACTAATAATGTTTAAAACTAGCTGTTGCCCACGACTCAGTCCGCGCAGAATAAGAAAAAAATCCGACACTGTGCCGGTGTACTGGCGCAACACTAGCCTTACTAAAATGTCGACGTTTATGTCCCCTCACTAGTCATTCTGACACTTGACTTTGTAACGAAAGCACGTCATTCGCGCCAAAGGATTCTTACTAATAATGTTTAAAACTAGCTGTTGCTCACGACTCCGTCCTCGCAGAATAAGTTACATCTGTGCGTAATTATCGATCATATATATCATCATATATCATCGATATACGTTCTGGAGATACTTCTAACAAGCATATATACATACATCCATTTGCATTTATAATATTAGTTAGATAATAATAGAAAAGTTGTCTATTTCAAGTAAATAAATGAACGTGACATTTATTTTAATTAATATTGTTTTATTTTTAGAAGAGTAAAAAATAAATTATGCATTTTTACGTTTCAAAAGTTTTACATAACCAAAAACGTTTGGACAAAAAATAATAACAAAATTCATTTAAAATTATAATTTTCTATTTATAAACTTAGTATTGCATATTTATTTCAGTTTTTAATAATTATTTTTAAGTTGATACACTAATGTACAGTATTTTCTATTTACAAAGCGTAAGAGGCAAGAATATCTTCACCCTGGGGGTGTGAGAGGGGTGCATTGACGCCGCGATAGTTATAATTATGATAGATAAAGGTTGCAGGCGACAATCTTATCGAACTCACCGAACCACCACCAGCACCAGCTTTTATCTGTTATAAAATTTTAAACTCAAACTATGGAGTCGTAACAAAGATAGTATTAAATTCAACACTTCAAGATTCACTGAATGATCTGATATAAGGGTTGACTACGCCTTAATCAACCACGCTGGCCCAGTGCGGCTTGGTTGACTTAACACAAACTTTATGTTTTTTTTTTTTGTAAATCTTATTAATATTATAAATGTGAATGTTTGGATGGATGGATGGATGTTTGTGTGAAAGTATTTCCAGAACGATTGAACGGATCTCTATGAAATTTGGCACACATATAGAACACAGTGTGGAAGAACAGATAGGCTACGATTTTTTTTAAATACCGAGCGGACGGAGTCGCGGCCGACAGCTAGTTTTGTATATATAGTAACCTAAATTACATAGTGCTGTTTTAGTTCAGTTTAATTTGTAATTTACATTGCGCTGCGATGCAAACTTGTACCGTTCTGTACATATATCAAGAATAGGCGAAAAGTTGCAGCAAAGCTTTGATGTCGTTCAATAAGTAAAACACTAATAATTCTCTGCATTAGTTTGTTTTGGCTATCGGTGTTGCAAGCATTGATACAATTACTGGAATAGCCATAATTCATACTAAGCTATAAAAATTTAAAGGAATAAATGACCCGAATTGGATGCGGGAAATATTGTATTCAATCAAGGGTAATTGTCTACGTATTAAAAAAAAAATCTTTATTACCATAATATAAAATTGATGTCTATTAATAAAATCTCAAATTAAATACTTAAGTAAGATTTATTATGCTTATTTTTTATGATTGTCAGATGTCTACGTCTTAAAAATTCAACTTTTTAACCCTTGTCGTATCCAGTAAATGTAGATCTGCGTAGCTACGTGCCGTATCAGGGCAGTCTCTCACGCGGTCCTAACGATTTATTTAGCAGTCCGCAGGCCGTAAGCTGTAACGACGTTTGCTCAACACTACGCTCACGTCACTGACTGAACGACTGAGCGACTGAACGACTGAGCGACTCTTGTAACCCGCGATAACGTACCATTTTACTCTCATTCCTTTGTTTATTTGCAGTTTTATTTAACTTCTTATGGCCTTCCATCTTAATTTTATATGTACATAGTATGCTTTGAACCTTAACCTAAATAAATGTAACTTTTTAAATTAAAAAATACATATTCAGCTTAAAATAAATGTATAGAAACTATATTGCGTTCAGTTCTGTATATCTAAGTGTACATTTATTTGGGCATCTACGGAATGTCTCTCAGTTTTCATACAAAAGGCAAAGGGCAGGAAAACACGTGTCGAGTTGGTGTCTAACTTCACTATGATAGTCCTTAATGTCTTGCTACAGGTCGAGACGGTCCAAACTTACAAACAAGATAACTTGTATATACGTATAGTAAATTGTAGATGTGAATCGAATCATAAGAAACATTTTATAAAGATTCCGTGTTGCTTTGTTATGGTCCTAATTTTGTTTTAAATTAAGATTTATTTCGTTACACTGTCTACCCAATAAAAGATGAACGTTTTTTTATGTCAAAAGGTTAGAAAAAAATTACAAAAAGTTAGTTTCAATTAGATATTATTTTCAATATTTTCCTACACTTAAAGATCGGTTTCATTTTTTTTAATTTATTTTAATAATGCAACATCGTATACGTTAAACAATAATAAAGTCGACGGCACATAGAGTGAGCAAGTTAGTAGTGTGAAAAGACGCGAGCACGGCCGCCCATAATTCACACCAGGGCTGAACAATGACATAGAGCAGAAGACTTTGCAGTAATCTTATTATTTGAATACACATTTGCCAAAGAGTATTAAAATGTATATATAGTAAAAACCGTGACACATCCCAAGTTATTGTACATCTTAGAGATACTAAGTCCAGGAGGTGTTCTTTCTTAGCGTTGTATGTTTAAACAATAGCAGTATTGTACTACCCTCGTGTGAAACTAGCTGATAACATCGCCGCCCGTCCGCCGCCCGCCCTGCCCCACTCTAATTGAATATATCGAGTCAGGTGCGCGCACTAATGGCCACAGATACCGGCCATTTTTATCATTCACCCTGTAGTTCTATTTCGCACGTGTTTATCTTTTTTTTATGATTTGACAATTAGTTGTTTTCTGCGACAATTTGTTTTGTTATTACTGACGATCAACGATAGAGTAGATGTGAGATCAAATCGTAGATTTTATTATTGTTTTAATATTTGCGATATTTTATTTACCAATTAATTTTGCGTACTGTAGAAAGGATTGGGAAAGGCATTGCCCAGCAGTGGTCAGATAAAGGCTGCTGATGATGATGAATCAATTTCTGGATTTTTTAGACTGTCCCTAAAAGTAAAGTAATAAAATAAATTCCTATGTTACTTCAGATTTAAACATTTACTAACTGCCTGTAAGGATATTTATTTGTATCGGTTATTTAGTATCGGATCGTGTACTATATGATACAAGGGCCGACGGGAAGCGGGCCTCCTGTAACGGCGTCGTTACACCCGCTAACGGTCGCCAACGGCGGGTAACGGCCGTTATCAGCGATGCAGGGCGACCGGAAGACCACTGCGGCTAACGCCCCGCTACGCCCCGCCCGCCCTTACACTTCCGCACTTATTTATTCTCAACTTACGCCGATATGTTTCCTGAGATCAATATCGAGGTGTGAAAGGGTCGAGTTTCATGTTTTTTAGCTTTAAACCGGTCAAGAGGCGATTTTATATTAACACGTCGTTTTTCCGGTGTTTTATTGAAATTTAAATATTTATTTTTTATTGAAAATACTAGCTGTCACCCGCGACTCTGTCCGCGCGGAGTTAAAAAAAATGATAAGAAGCCTACGTGTTCTTGCATCTATATATGTATGCCAAATTATATCGAGATCCGTTAAGTCGTTCTGAAGATACCTTTAAACAAACATCCATCCATTTAAACATTCGCATTTATAATATTAGTAAGATTTTTAATGTCCTGAATTATTTCAGCGTATAACACATTTCAAAAAGGTCTAAAACATTTAGTAAACGTTTTGGGCAAAGGTTGAAAAGGTTAGCTATTTAGAACTTCAATGGTTGCCCTTCACTCTTATGTTTTTTACCTTTTAGTGATGTCGCGGTGACCTATAGCTACAGGGCATGCTGACTTCTACTGCATTTGTGTTCATTTCGCGCTTCACTTATATCTGTGCTTCTGAGCCTTGAAATTTCTAAAACTTTCAAACGATTATATTTTTTAATAATGTATTTTTGAAGCACACTCTTCTGTTCCAGAGTTGTAAAATTCACCCGTGTATGATATTTTAATTTATAACACGATTAATATAGGCTCTTAATTATTAAACTATTTTTTGGGTTCCATACCTGATAGGAAAAAACGGAACCCTTATAAGATCACTTTGTTGTCCGTCCGTCTGTCCGTCAAGACCCTTTTTCTTGACACAGATTAATATAACTTTAAACATTTGTACTTCAAAGGAAATTACTAATATTAACCAAATAAATACTTTTTTTTCAATATTCTTGTATTTTACTATACTTTTAAACAGTTTAGGGCTTGTTCAGGCAGCGTGTTGTTTAAGTTTAAAATTTTCACCGATAAGGCGGACTCTATCGCTCGCTGCAACTTTCCCTCTGTGCCGGCTCCGTAGCGATAGCGGCGTGATATATTCAGCGCAGATACACCCCAACTTTACCTCACAGGGTGCACTTCCAATATACTACGTATTGTATTTTATACTTGAATTCAGTAAGAATAGTGTTATTTTGTGTTAATTTGGTGAAAAAATTTTAACACGAATAAATGTGTATTCACCCTTATTTTATGTAAAGGAGTATACATACTTTTGTATCATAATTAATAAATCTAATATTTCAAATATGTAGATTTTTTTTTGGATTATTTACCGTTGGCTTCTGAAAACAAAATCTTTCACGGCTCAACGTACCTTGATGAAATTTGGCACAGATGTAGAACATAGTACACGTAGGCTACTAATTAAGTTTTATTTTAATTTCGCGCGGACGAAAACGCGGGGATAAATAGTTCAACATAAGTTATGCCACAAAATTTAAGTCTAGACTTGGCTTGGAGATAACTATAGTGTTAAAACAAATTCTACAAATAAATTCTATTTCAAATTAGAATTTTCGTAATAACATTTGCAGTTAAATCATTGTCTATAAGTAATTTAACTTAGATATAAGAGGCAAACAGAAGCGCCCAATATTACAATGCAGACTGGAGCAGTGCGAGGCGATACGCCGAACTTCTTAACATCCAATACAACACCGTCCAAACTTATACACAAGACTTTTGTTACAATTTATAAGCGTATAGCGATTTAGAACAAGATATAATTTATATATTTAAAGTCACATTCAGTAATGTATGTTTATTACTGAGAAATTTATAAAATCAAAACAAGATTCTATAATTAATTTGGCTATTGATTAAAGTAAAAGGTATGGTTGGCCCATGAGGGGATCGAACCCGCGACCTTCGCGTTATTAGCACGACGCTCTAACCAACTGAGCTAATGGGCCGGTGGAACAGAGCTCCAAAAACGCTTTTAGTAAGAAAAAATATTACCGTAGAAATATAAAAAAACCAAGTTCCATTCGTTTAGATAAAGTCTCTTAAAATGTTGATGAAATCGCTTCCTCTCTAATCTTAAGTGTAACACTGAGGCCATTACAACTAATACAGTTTAGATGCAGTTGCAATTAAAGTGTTGTCTTGTTACTTCTAATGTCGCGCGAATGTCGCCCGAATATCGCCCGAGTGTCGCATTACCGCACGTGTGATAGCGCCTTATTCGCTGCACTACACGTCTCAACTTGCTTATTGCTTACTTAACACATACCATGAGTACATTACACGAAACTAGAACTAAGCGTCGCTCGGAACCCCGTGGTACAGGGGTTAAACACTTGTAATCTGCATCTTAGGTTCGAATCCCGCCATGTACCAATGTGTTTTTTTATTTACATATGTACATTTATCCGACGTTCTTACAGCGAAGGAAAACATCGTGATGCTGCACATACCTGAGAACAAATTCAAAGATATGTGTGAAGTCAACCAACCTGCACTTGGCCAGCGAGGTTAACTATAGATTAGGCACCACTAACTTTAGGGTAAGCTCAGATCCCCTCTGTAGGGACTTATAGTGAGCTGATGATGAAAGAGGAACTAAATCGTCAGTTTCGTCATAGAATAGATGACAAAGAGTTAGTAATTCTAACCACGTCTTGCTATTTAGAACTATACTAAATTAAGAAGGAGGTACATGGACGGTAGTCTCTGTACGGCAACGTCTACTAATCGCAAACTACAGTACATTATTATGTAAACCAAACGCAAACTTTCAAGCGCTCGCATTAAACAATACAATATCGCCATATTGGCTGAAAATTTTGATAAGTGTATGTAGCAATAAATTTAAGTATTAATTACCAGACTCCCACACGGGTAGAACCTAATGGAGTACCCGCTATCCGCTATCTGTAGAGATAGGTGCTCGCCGGGGGGACATTTATTTCGTCTCCATCCACTGCTATCTGCGGATAAGCTTAAAACATTCGGATAGTCGTGAGACAAATGAATCACTTTGCCATTATAGCTTTAAGGCGACTACACACTAAACAATATTCCGCATTGCAATTTGTTAAGAATCTAGCATCATTCCTCTATCCTCTAGTGTAACGTTAGCCTTATTGTTTTTATTATTCATGTTTACATTTTAAAAGCTTAGATAAAGCTTTAATACCTACTCATAGTTAATGACCTTAATTAGTGTTTCCATAATTTTATTTCATTTGCGTTTTATTAAAGAGTAATCTACAAGAATCGCGTATCAATTTGCAGGTGTAAGAATACAGTTAACTAAAATCAAAACTCTTGTAATATTTATCAGTCTATCATATTAACTAGCACTTAAATTGATATCTTAAAAGCTGTACATTTAATTGCCTCATCCAATATTTATCAGAGCCTAGATTAGACGTCCCTCACGGATTGTATCTCGGCACCAAGGCACCACGGCATCACGGCACCAACGGCACTTAACGCTGAGTCTGCGCAGTATCGGCTCGTGTGTGAACGCCCTTAAAGCGAGATAACGTCGCCTCAGATAAGCGAGAGTGCTTTCAGAGATATTGGCGAGTCGCTAAAGAAAATTGGTGTATGATTTAAATTGCCTCATATGTAGATATGTGTTACTTATCCCTTTACGTCACACGACTATGAGAAACTGTATCTGTACACATGTATTCCTGTGTATCTCACACTAACATCTTATATTTTAATTATACTAGTTATCGCCCGCGGCTACATCCGCGTGGAATTTAATAATTATTAGCAACCTATGTGTTCTTCCTGGCTATAATTTCCTTGAGCTGTTGTGAAGATCCTTTAATAAACATCCATAGTTTAGCATTAACAATATTACAGTAATCTGATTTAATAAGAACTACATTTAAATAGGAGTCTTCTGTTAGACGTAGATCTGAATTAATTTGTAAAAACTACTAAAAGAAAACTGCAAAAACTACTCCATTATGTCTGGAGTGATTTAAATAAAATTGTTGAAATATGCATCAATCTGTGCGTGAGGGGTGTAGGCGCTAGGCGCAGCGCAAGTGTTGGTCAAAGGCGTGTTATCTCGTGCATGCACGGCTGGGGGTGGGCCCCGCTATCTCGGAGCAACACTCACCCCGTTTATTTCGCCATGCGCCTTGCCTGATGCACTCAACAACAAGATACTTGGTTTTTTATTATCACAAATTGAATGTTCTTAAATTAAATAACAATTAGTGTTGGAATTTGTTCATTTTAACTAACACAGATTTGAAATCAAATGAATGTTAAATACTTACCTTAGTGGCCACAAAATACTAGTTTGTTTTACCTTTAGTAGCCCAATTTTCTTTTTTAATTTTTTACTCTGTATGTAAATCAGAAAACAACATATTTTATTTAAAGTTACTCTTGTTTTAGTATGTTAACAAAGTGTACGAAGTGTTTACGTTGAAGCGCGCTGGAGTGAAAAGGCGCGTTATCTCCGCACTGCATCCATCAGAGTGCGTTATCGCGCGCCCGCACGCGGCACACTAGCGCCGCCACCGCCGAGAACTGACACTTTTACACACAAAACTTCGCTAAACACCAAAGGTTAAGTCTATTTTAGCAAATATTGGAAAAATACGCGTGTTTTAAAAGGTTAATTTAGAAAAACTAAGACTGATTTCAGTCAGGTTTTAAGAAGTTTTACAGTGTAGATTTATTTCCACTAAATATGCGCTATTAAAATTAGTAGTAATCAACACACTATAACATCTTATTTGAAATGTTCTTCGCAAATTCTCTATCCCTTAAACATAGATACGTTCAAACCGTCTTAATATATTCTAACACAACCACAAGATAAGTATTAACATATTTCAAAGGCTCAATAAATCGACTTCCATCTCAATTCTAAATGCAAGTAGCTAATTCACAGCAATCTAAAGAGTTCCGATAGGCGAAGTATCTTCGCGTCATTAAAACGCTAACAGACAAACAGCATTAATCGAAGGGAACATAGCGCCAATAACATCACTTAGAACCATTTACCTGTCCACCATTAGCATTAACTTTATCTGTGCTAATAAAAATGGCGGACTGACCGCGTGTTTAAATAATAAATCGTGAACAATAAGGTCTCAGTAATTAGGCAATAAATTGTCCGACAGATATCACAGATATGATGGAAATAAAGTGATTCGTTCGAATGCGTTGTTTTGAATACGTGTTCATTGTCAACTTTTGGTCTATATTGTTAACGTATTGAAAAATGGAATCCTTGTAAGTTACCCGTCGCTGCAATCTTTTCGGACCGGTTGTGGTTTTAAATATCGGTGACCCGTTAAGTTATCCCTTAAGTATGAATATTATTTCGATAATTTAATATTTAAGGTAAAATATCAACATAACGCGATATCTTTAAACTTGATAAGTAATAAAAAGTAAATGAATCAATTTTAAAAAGGTCATAAAAAACAGTATGATTTTGTACAGGTGTTACAACATTGGAAAACCACACTACCACCGCCGTCTTGCCACTCTTAGACTTGCTTCTGGGGTATCGTATCGTATCGTAACGTGGGACCGCGTCCCCTCAAAAGTCTCGATAAGGCAGCTTTCAGTTTTATATTTACAATGCGATAAGCGGGGGCCTGCGAATCGATTAGCCGGCGCACATTAGCGATAGCGCCGTCCATCCGTTTATCTGTTTGAGTGATTCCCTGCCGCGCCTTCCCGCACCCCCCGCACCTCTCTGCGCCTTCACGCCCCGTACCGTCGTAGCCCTGATGCATCCAGATAATACACAGTTACTCTAGACGCTTTTAAAAGCACCACGATTATATTTTTATTCTTTGCAAAACAAAGATTTGAGTTGCCTATTTCCTTTGAGAATTTTCAGTTAGTACCTACTTCTGGGTACTTGTATTAAAATCGATGTAGTGTACACTTATCAGACGTAACGCAGAATCATTTTCACTTAACGCCAATCATCTGTGTGGTTGTGGCATTGCATCGGACGAACGCGATGCCACAAATGTTGTTACGGGCGTCTTACACTGTAACTCTTTCCTTTTCGATTTTAAACAAGTTATGTTTACTGATAGGATATACATTTATTGCTTATTTCAGTGACAAATATTGTCTAACATATTATGAAAAACAAAATATATTCTCTTGTATCAGGAGCAATAAATAACAATGCAAAATTCCTATCATTGCATCACAATTTTGCTGTAGAATTTTTCACGTAGAGCCGCCTACGTTAGTACGAAGGCATAGTAGCGGGTGCCGTGATAGGCCCACGCGGTCGCAAACCTATTTGCCTATCACCATATAAACTGCGGTATACGTGGTATCAGAAAATCCCAGAGTCAAGGTAAGCTTTTATGAGCTTAAAATTTATAAATAAATATTACTGTTTTAAGATACGATATTACGTCTTATTTTTATAAGAAAAAGGGCGAGAGAAGCGAGGGAAAAACCGAGGTAATTAACGACGCCTATAGACCACCACCACCAAAGGCCGGCAACGCATCTGCGGTTCCTCTGGTATTGCTGATGTCCATGGGCGTCGTTGAACACCTCGGTGTTCCAGCTGCTCGTTTGCCTCCTTTTGTTATAAAAAAAATAGACATCTGCAACACTAGAGAAACTGCAAATGCATTGCTGGCCTTAGAGAAAGACCTTGTACCTTCTTGTATGACCATGTGACGTACTGTTTTATTTAAAAAAAAATAAAAAAATGTTTCGTGATTTATAAAATAAAAGTATTAAGTTCCTAAGAAGGTTTGTAAAGTATCCATTAGCGGCCATCTTGAATTTAATTATTATAGTTCGCAGGTCACCTAACACAATACTGGCTCGATTGTATCATGGCCTTAATATATCAACAGGATATCTTCATCTCAGTAAAACACGCCCGAACTCTAATTTGTTTCCAACTAAACGAAACACGGCTATCTGCTAACGACATCTAGTGTCATAGCGGCGGAGCAGACCTTACAGATGTACAGGGTAGGGGGAGAGGGTAAGGGGGGCAGATCCCGATCGCCTATTGACCGATAAAGCAGATTTATGGAGCGCTATCAGACACTGTCTTAATTTACTAGCTAAGGTGCAGCCTTATGAAAACACTGATCTACAAAACATCTAACAGAATAGAAGATTGTACTTCTAGTCTTTAAAATATGTCTTTAAAATTGAGTTCAATAGAAAATTAAGATACTATAAAGACTAAGCAGGAATAATAAAAGTTGCATAATTGACTCTTAAGCGGGGGCTTGAAGGTTATAAGTAAAATTTCAGAAAAAAGAAGCACACCTGAAGCTAAATAGGTCATAGCCGCAACTAGCTTTTGTTTTATTAAAAAAAACTTTATTTTCGCTATCTTTTTATTTCGTTAAACAATTCACATAATTACTTTACAACGCTGCACGCACAAGTTCTCCGCACGCATCATGTTATTGTCTACCGGGTCATTTATTAATAAGCAGCGTGACAGTCGTGCATACACACACGGCACGCACGCGAGCACGCGCCGCATCCCGTCGCGTGACGCGTGACGTGATGGCACGTGATAACGATAACGTGTCAGCCTGTGTCACGCTACTGACGATGCGATGGAATGTGAACTTATCGCGTCAAATTTGAGGATTGTTTCATTTAATAATAAGTTTTTGTGTCAGTTTTTCAATCAATGTAAACCCACGGTAAACGTGTAACAACTTCATTAACATAAGACGCATAGATTTAAAATAATGTAATGCAGTAAATCGGCGAAGTGATCGACCATCGATGTCTGAACGCCCTCTCTCTGAATGGGCTTGTCTATGTTAATGTCGTACGGGCTGAGTTCCGCGTCACGCGAACTTTAAGTACAAACTAAACTTACATGTAACTTGATAACTTATTCTACCAAGAATAATTATATCTATACTGTTAAGAAAATACGAATGACTGTATGTAAAAAATAAAATCGTTTTTTTTTTATATTTGTCTGTTTGTCTGTCTGCAAACCGCGTTTGTTCCGGATGATCTCCAAAACGTCTGGACCATTTTTGACTGGATTTTCACTGGAGAGTTGCTGATATGTGTGGGCATATTATTTGGTACTTTTTACTATGACATAAAGTGCTCGCCTTAATATATAAATCGTGATATCTAAAGATATTTCAT
This sequence comes from Papilio xuthus, assembly GCF_000836235.2. Taxonomy (NCBI): domain Eukaryota; kingdom Metazoa; phylum Arthropoda; class Insecta; order Lepidoptera; family Papilionidae; genus Papilio; species Papilio xuthus. The sequence goes on from NW_013533994.1 coordinate 4,435,691, forward strand.
TTCATATCTATGCTTTTTTAACTCTATGGCTAACTATAAATTGACTGATAAAAAAAGCACTAGAGGCGGATAAGTTCCCGCGCTCGTCTGTTGGCCGGCTGCCGATTTTAGGTGGACTAACGTATAAAACTGTCATTTTTACGACGATCTCATCTAGCTTCGTATCTAACTAATCCTGAAGCTTTTTGGATCTCAAACTGTATAGAGAAATTAATAAAGCGGTCGTCCCCAACTCTGTCCGTGCGGAATATAGAAAAAGGCATAATTAGTAGCCTATGTGTTCTTTCAGATTTTGTTCTATATGTACGCTAAAGTTCATCGAGATCCGTTCTGCTGTTCTGGAGATATCTTCTAACAAACATCCATCCATCGTAACATTCGCATTTATAATATTAGTAAGATAGTAAGATTCACCGCACTCCAAAGTATGCAAGACTTTTTTTAGGTATGGGTTTTGTAGGTTACTTTTGGTTATTCAAAATATCTAAATCGACGTAACTCGGTTTAGCTCTTCTTACTACTTGAGTTCGTAATACAACAGACTTATAATATTTTACACATGAATTCAAACCCACGATGAAACCCTTCTGAATGGCTAGAAAATCTCTAATTATGTGGAAAAAAATTGAGGGCGGTGAGCGATCGGGCGGCGGGCGGCTAGGCGGACGTAAACTTAAGTAACGCGCTTTATCGTTAGTGTAATGACAAGTTTATATAAGAATAACTTGATAATTATGTTATAAATATTGACAAAAGTTAACATTTTTCTCAAATCGATATTGAATAATGTATAGACGATATTAAATGTCATTAAATGTTTGTTGCAGGTAAGTTGGTAGCGGCACATCGCATAGGCACACGGCACAGGCGCTCGACGCCGGCTAGACACCATTATAAGGTAATATTTCGTGCGCACTCATTGTGCGGTCGCGGACAACATCCACCGGGCATCCTTAACGACCGCGGAACGCGTTTTAAATTCCCTCCACAAATAGCCCCCTACCTTACCGAAGAATGCACCATTAATCGAACACAAAGTGACGCCGCCGAACTACACGCGTTCTCAAACAGTAAACCGAATACATAAAATGCGCATAAGAACATTAAAAACACGACAACCGAAATAAATATCGATTCATAACACAATACAATCTAGAATCGAGTAAAAAGCGAGGGCGGGCATCGCTTCGTATCGCCGACATCGCTCCTGTCCGGTTATTGTCATCCGACGGTATCGCGCGAAGTGATCGCGATGTTCGCGGACGCCGAATCGAACACTCGAAGCGATGCGACGCAATGCGACCTGTCAACACTGTCATATCCTTTACGGCCGACTTCGCCATCTTCGATATGTTTAGGAAGTTTGGTTGTGGCTCAGAAACCCGGGTGTCGATTTATAAATAAAAAAATATCAATCTATAAATACTTTATAATTTCAAATAACTTGTAAAATGCACTCTTTAAGTCTTCATCAAATTCCCTAATTATTCTACAAAATATTGTAATATGTAGCTTATTTTACAAGGCGAAGGAACACCGATACATCTTCCACCCAATTACCATTTGACTCTCTATGCCTATGTATACAAAGGTCATAATTCTATGCAAGACTGCTGACTGGAGTACGTTAGTGCAGATTTATAAGGCAGTTCGTCTTGGGCGCGTGCTAAGATATTTATGCAAGGTATGCGCAGTCGCCGGTGGAGATTTGTGGGCGATTTGTTAACCGACGTCTCGGTTTATTGGCGCTACGCTACCCGCTGAGACAGTGCCGATATCGACGAGCTGTTGCTATAGTTAACGACAAATACTGCTCTACATGCAATAACTCGTTCCATATAAATCCTTGTGCTCTATAACTAAGCTAATACTTACATTAAGTCTGTTTTATTAACAATAAAAATGTTTATTTAAATAGAGTACCAACATTCGAAATTTAAAATATCAAACTTCACTTTCAATGTGTTGAAACAAAAAAAGAAAACAAATGGCCAATTACGTAGGCAGGACAGTGATGCGATTGAATCGATAAAGAATCTAGTATCGATTTGATTCCCGCGGAATTGCGCAATTTCCCGCCGCGAGCTCTGCGATCGCAACGTACGCGCGTATCTCGACAAGGCTGGCTAATGAGAGCGTGGATACAGCTGCCATTGTTTACAGATGCGATCGGGGGTTATCTCGAGTATTTTTGCGGGGTCTGCCATGTTCTCACTTATCTTCGTAAATCAGAATAGGGCACGGATTGTTTCCGTTCGCGATTTTCGTCATGGAATCGATACGGTCTAGTGCCTGCGATGCGATATCGATATCCAGATAATCATGTTTTGATTGTTTTAATAACAACACTATTGTTATGCAAATGTTCGTTTTTGATGATATTGCGTACTGATGCATTTTTAATTACTAGGTTGGTAGTTATCTGAAGATTAACTTTTATTATCGATTTTTATTACGTTCATCAAATTTAATTAAACATTTTACGTATTGATAAACTAATATAGAGTTAATTGACATATCAATTAAGTCACTATTTATAACTAAATTTACATTCTCAAGTACATAGCCTCAAATCTAGAAAGGTTGGATCAAAGGGTATGGAAAAATATTAAGGTCAAGAACCATAAGAATCGTAGTTACAGATTTATTAATATTTTTTGCTATAGTTATACAAATTTAAAAAAAATATATAAAGTACACGTCAACTAACATGAAAGCGAGCAAACAGGTGATGAATAAAGCACTAAGCAAATTAGGGCGAGATCGCGCGATGCGGCGATAAACCGCGTCACAGAGCGCGCGTCACCGCGCCGTGACCGCGCATTGTATGCAAAACGGCGGCCGCGGCTTTTGTTTAAGACCTTCATAAATTATGCGAACCTTTTTTGATGAGGCCCTATTTATATCAACTATATCCATAATTTGATTGCATGTTTTCTTACATTTAAGTTTTTAATAGTTTAGTAAGCCTTTACTCACAGTAAGAACTAAAATGTTCTGAGCCAAATCCTCAGTTCATGTTACTTGAACGTTGCTTCAGCACTAAGCAAAGTCCAGAAAGTAGTTGAAATGATTAAGCTAAAAACGTACTTAAGTACTTTCAGAATAGGCAAAGGAAGAAAGAACAGGATATTTAGTTAAATTTGATCCAATATAAAGTTGGGTGAAAATTATTTTGAATGACTTTATTGGTCAATGTAAAAACCAAAGCATTGCGGCAAAGTACCTTTTTCTTACCAATTTTCCGCAATCACCTCTATTATAAGTTCCATTCTAGCGCGATAGCCTGAAGCTTTGGCTTAGACGGATCCCTTCCAAACCGTCTCAGTTTTTCGCCTTAAAAAACATTCCAAATCCAACCTTAGGAGCTCTTTTTTTAGAGTCCAACGTCATTTTCCGAGTTGTCTTCTTTTATGACATTGTGTCATTGCAATAGAAGCGGATATTGTACGTAACGGTCGGGGCGAGATAATGAAATTTGACCCGTACGTAAATGGCATTAAGGTTATTTTAGTTCGGGGGCAAAAAGTGATTTACGTCGTTCGAGTTGTCCGGGGCGCCGGCGCTATCGGAATCACCTTAATGATGCCTCGATGGCGGATAGCCATTGTGTTGGATGTAAATTTGTAGCCGTCGGCGCGGGTAATGATGTGAGAACAAACTGAGATGCTGATAGCTCGATCCGGATCGCTCGCGCCCCCGCGCCCGCGCCCGCCTGCGCTCCGCGCTCGTCCGCCGCGGGACGCTCCGTGTGTCCCTCGCTTTATGCTCTTATTTTAAATGTATTGTTCCCTCAAACTTCTTTACAAGTTTATGTTCATGTTTCGATTGTTTTACAACAATGTTTTATGATGCTTGCTGATAAGATGCGCTTTTATTTTTTATGCAATTTAAATTTTAAACTGACTATCATTGTGATGCAGCACCATAATGTTTTTCAATCATATCACTGATTAGCAAAACTTTATTCAGTTAAAAACTTGCTTTAAAACTTTTCCAATAGGTACGCGTCTTTTTAATTCCGACGTTACGTTCTTTAGTTAAAAAAAAAATACCATTATATTACCAAATACTTTAATTCAATTTCGATGTCAAACGATTCATTAATCGGTTAGTATAATATAAAAATTAATATAAAGAAAATGCTGTGTTGTTACGACCATTGTGAAACTACGGTTTAACGACTTTAACGATAATGTGCTAGTGCGTACACAACTTTATCTGGAACATAAACGAAACGTTTTTGCTAAACGCGTAACAAAAACTTAAGCTGTGTTGACACTTTAACACGAATATCGTAACCCTAAACCTTTCCGTGTTATTACACGCGACTTACTAAACAAAACGTTACCGAAACAAAATGGCGCTACAAAATGGCCGCCATGATAGCGTCATTAGGCTCATTACCGCACTATTTTGTCGAATAGACAAAATTTTGAGTCTTTCAACGCCCGCTCTGGTAATGATAGCGATGCTTTCAGTTAAAACACGATAAATAATGTAACAAACGGCGCTGACATGACGGAGAATTATGTATATCGTTTAAACATGTATTAAAATAATGAAAATCATATTAAAGGAAGCCCTTGTGTTAAGCAGTTAATTACTTTACCAAAATAAGTCGCAATAAAGCCAACATACTAGAAAAAATATAATATTACTAGCAGTCGACTCCGTCCGCGCGGAATTATATAGCCTATGCAAAATTTCAGCGAGATTACGTTGAGCCGTACAAGGAGATATCATCAAACATCCATTCATCCATCTAAACATTCGCATTTATAATATTAGTAAGATATAAAGTTAATAAGATAATAGACCCAATGACAAAACAATTTCCAAAAGCTTATATAGTCAATACACTTGATGTGGATATGTAGGGCTTTAATATTGATATTGACATTCGTGTCACAAAACTTTATATAATGTAAATAATTGCTTATAAGAATAACACACTTTTAAATTTTAAAAGACAAAATGATCGTGATTGAACCTTTTAGGTTTCATTACCACATACTTGTGGTGGTAATAATCCATATCAGTTTCTCGTAATATAATTATAAACATACCATTAGAGAAGAATTTTATCTATCAAAGAACATAACATAGGTATCGACAATTAAGTGAATAAGAGCGAGGCATACGACGCATGACATCATTATCGTTTGAGAATCGATTCTTTTTGTTTTATATCGAGTTTAATCGGGATGTGGCGAGTACAATCGGAATGGTGCGTGGCGCCGGCCGATCTGCCTTATCTCAGCTTTATCGAAGACTAATGCACCGGTCGCGATAAGCTCAGACATAAGAGCGGGGGCAGATAAACTCCGTGTGGCCATGTTAAAAATAGTGTAGTACACAACACGCATAGTTTGTTCTCTGTTACAGGGTTATGAAAATAATATGGAACACTCGAATACATTCAATGGTTTACGTATACAAAACATATGCCAAAAAATTTGACATGTTAGTGTTGTCATTTCATTAATTTACCCAAGAATTAGGTGCTACTATGACACTTGAACACGTAACTTTATTGTAATAAACTATGGAACAGAGAATCAAGTAGCTATAGTGTTAGGAAATCGGAACAAAAGTACAACGTTATGTGCTTATATTGAGTGTTTTTTAAGTATGATATTGTCTTAGAAAAAATATTAGAAGATAAATATTTTTAGTGTTGGTAGCATACCATCAGGTGAATTTTGTTCCCAGCAATGTAAATCTTGAGGCAAAGGCTCCGCGGCCGTGCTGCCACAGCACGTCCAATGTTGTAATTAACATGTAATAATTAATAGATAATGTTAATGTACGCTGTCCACTCATTAGTTATTCCGTTTCCGAATGACAAACGAAAGAAACAAACGACCGTCGCAGATAACCGATTAAAAGCCACGAGGGCAACCCTAGCGTTATTTAAAATTCGAATTCCTCTCACAAATTCCTTTTAAATTCAAATCCAAACTTATCGACAGCCGAAAGGAATACATCTTCCTTATTTAAATCGTCATTAGAACTCTTTCGTTCAGTTATCGAGTGCGGCCGGCTCCGAGGAGATGGCAATAATAAAAATTATCTATACAAATGGGTCCGGATTACTCGGCGACATAAATTCGGCTCTGGCCCAATGAGCGGGAACTGGTGGAGTGGAGATAAAGGGTCAACGGTTTTTAGAAGCGAACGCTTCGCTTTTGCTAGTTTTTTGATTGGCTCGCTTCTCTGCTATTAATCTAAGCCTAAACCGTATTAACGACTGTGTGTTTTGAAAACAGAACGATTTTGTAACGGCCAGTGCACAGATAATTTATGATGTCATAGATAAAAAAATATTAAGAAAACCTTAGTCAATTGACTTTCTCATTAATTATGCAAATCATATCTTTTAACTTGTAAGACACAACTTTAATATATTTTAATAATATGTATTTTCCTTTTAATGTAATAAATTATTTCTTTAATAAAGATACAAACAACAAACCAATTAGTAATTTATTCATTATAAAATTATTAGCATGTTTTAAGAACCTTTTGGTAATTAACGTGTAAACAAAACAAACATCCATTTGACCGAAACTGTTAATAGAATGGAAGAAGATAACTATGATATATCGTAATAAAATAAATGGCTTGTGTCCGTAAAAGTTATCTATTGATGTTTAATAAAGTTTTTTTCTAAAACTTCAAACTATTTTATTATTCAAATATTTTTATTTATTAATTTGCGGCAGTAAAACAAGAGATATGTCAAAAACGTCATTAAATTCATGTTAATTTCCATAGACAAAGAGAAAGGGATAGAGAAATATTTTAAAGTCGTATCCGGAAGCAAAAGGTTTGAAAAAATCCGAGCGAGGGCGGTATCGTCCGCTGCGAGACAACGCGCCAGAGTTATTCGACAAAAATGCTAATTTTCAAATCTCTGCTTCGAGTTGGTACTAGCGGGCAGGACGCATCTTTTTGGTGGAAAAAATCCGATGTTTATCCATCGTCTACATTTGTACTACTGTATTGAAATGAAGCTTTAAACGGATATGGATTAATCAATTTTGACCATAGACCTTAAATTTTAGTAACGGTAAAACAATTTAGTTTTTAAACTTATTAAGAGAAGATAATATTATTCGTATTTTTGGTTATAGAAATTGAATTTAAAATGAGTACGTAAAACTATGTTATTATTAAAATGTAAATATGTTTATTTTGCATTTAATGAAATATTATTTTTAATATAAATACGTTCAAATTAAAGAATTTTTGGTTTTAATTTACTTTGTCATTTACTTAGTCTTTAGTAAGCGCGGCTTTTACTCATGACTAATAAATTATCGCGGAGTCCGATAAAATCGGAAAGTCGCGACTCCCCGATTGCAATCCCTTCACAATTTTCTTTAATTATACAAATTACATTGTGAAAGAGCGCGTATCAGCGCCATCTCTCGCTCAGCGCTAGCAATTTTCGTGATCGCGATTGCGGATCGACGATTAAATGCGAATTTATTAAAAAAAATAAAATAAATAGTCGGCGGTGTCGCCCGATCGGTTTTTGCCTGTTGCAAAAAACTTTTATGTCGGCTTGATAACACAGCGCGACAACTTTACGCGATTTATTCATGAATTCAATTCCGTTCTTTTGGTGTATCGAAACCATCGGTTATTGTCGTCCTTTCACGGATTTTGTAATCTTTTTTATAATGATCAATTTAAAAGAGCTTTCCATTTAAATAAGAAACATGATAAAATTATTGCTTAGTACATCTAAAGTGCAATAATTTAAAACGATAAATTAAAAAAATAATCGCATATTATGACTTATTACTTATTTTGTGACCATAAATTCAAAATTAATTGTTATAACTTTTTACATTTTTATCCTAACGTTTGCAATATCCTTACAAATATAAAAGTCATAATAAAATGTCAAACTACAAAATATTCCAATAAGAAACAAACATTAACCGTACCAAAAGAAAATAAATACAGAACTTATTCAAAACTTCTTTTTCTTAAAAATACACGCACCTAAAATGGCTCGCTCATCTTAAAGGCCAGTCGTGCGGTAATTAAATACATCAAAACACAGTAAGCTGGCAACACTATCGTTAATTGACAGTTGACAGCAATAACTATTTGTCGGAACAACGTTGTAGCTTGTAAGGTGCATAGTATAATATTGTAGCTCGATCCATCAAAGGCTCGTTAACACGTGAATATGGCCGCATGCCGACGCCTGACTTTTTTCTTCTGCCACCAAACCAGTTACCTAGTGTTGAGACGTTTTTGTGCCTGTAACTGACTCGAGATGAGGAAGGGATCAGGGTTGGCACATTTTTTCAAGGTTAATCGACAAAAAGTTTTGTTGGCTTTTTATTTGTATTTTTTTAATCTATTTTATATAACATAGCTGAAATACGAAATAAAAAAAAGTGATTTAGTAATTTAGAGATGCAGATTGAAGAGTATGATTTAATTGTTTTATGTTTAAAGTACGTAATGAAGTATTTTTTAAAAAATAAGAAAGAAGAAGAAGAAATGACATGTTTATTTTTCACTGAACATAATAAATATTCCAGTAAAATATGATTTCGGCACTAATTTGGAGTAGACTCAAGTGACTTGGTGGGGAGGTATATAAACTGACCAACAAAACAGATTTAAATAATACTGTAAAATAATAAAAACTATCGATAAAATCATTTAATAACCTGGCAACCCTGTCCGGCAGTAATCAGTTCGGGAGCAGGCGATGTTCGACATGATGTTACCGCGGCGAGCGTCGAGCGGCGAGCGGTGAGCGACTCACCGGTGAATCGAGTTAATTATTTTCGTGTTGTAGGCGCGCTAGAGATCCTATCCTTTATCGACATCGCGCTCTAACAAAAACGAGATGGATCATTTTGACGCGGAGGCCGCATTGTAATCGTATACGCGTGTTGCTTTCCAATCGTTTTTTAATAATACGTATTTGTTTTACTAATATGGTAACATCGTTTATGGTGTTGACGCTTTAAAAATTACAATTTAACTTTTTATTGGTTATCGTTCCTTTTAAAGTAGGTGTCCTATCTTGCACTGCACGTATTCATGAGATATACACCTTTTTGTAAATAAAATGGAAAGATAAATACAAATAATAAATAACATTAAAATAAGCTGTAAAACATTCTTTATTTTAATTAGTAACAGATATTTTCACAATCAATAAGCCCACTAAAACGTGTAACCGAAAATAAGTAAATCAATTAATCAAGTCATTTTACCGTTACAGTTTTTTTTTTTAATATAATTAATTAAGCAATTTTTTAATACTCTGGCAATACTTACATCAAAAAAATTTTTATGTAACAATTGCCGATAGGAATTACCCGGCGATAAAGTTAATATTTGATTGAGGTGTATTTCGCTATTCGCGTATTACACTACAAATATGTTATGCTACCTTAAAGAATTACGGCTTAGAATTTTCCAGAATTCATGTTTAATACACAAGGGTTCTATGAAGTGGAATGTGTTTTTTTAAAGTGTCGCTGTTGCGTTGTGTTGTCGAGGGGTTGAGTCGCGAGCGCGGCGACGCGGCGTATCGTCGCGTTTTGCATAGATTTAAAAAGTCGATAGCAATGCAAATGTTGAGACCGCAGTGTTTACTCCGTTCTGAGTTACGGCGTACCTCAGTAATAGACCCCCGAGCCTATCACACTTCGACTTTTCAAATGACCCGACGTTTTTTAACAGGTCTGCGTGTTTCCTGAATTAATCGCTTCGACGTACGTTTGATATACAACAACTATCTAGAGCCACAACAAGGGTAAGTTTATTTAGAGATGGATTGCGTCAAAGGTGGCACGATTAAAAAGGGACTGACGACTGAAATTAGGAACGATTGATCAAGCTGGAAGACTCCAACCTGGTGCACCGACCCCCACATAGAATGGAATAAACACGTGGAGATTATGACGATATTTAGATCAGCCACTGTTAGATATATAGTTGGAAAGTATTTTAAAGAGCTCATCAATAAAATGGCCTCAGAAATTTAATAAATAACATTATAATTATATAAGTTATACGACACGTATAAAGATGGCACACTGCGATGACGTACCGCAACCCTATACTAGATCGAATTTTAATATGTCGATTGCGAACTGCACGATAGCGCGCCTCTTTGATTCCTTCGCCGCTCGAATTTCGAATTTGGAATGCATAATTTGATTTGCGGAATTCGCGGGCATTCCGTGAAACCGATACAACAGATAGCCGCCTTCCGTAAGCGATCAGAGATACAGAGAAAAATTATTATTTACGATTTATTGCCGTCATAAATGTGCAATTTATTACATTATGTCCCTTGACTTTTAATCGACATAATACTTCGAAGAACGAGTTAAAAGCGATAGATTAAGGAAAACTACTTCGGTTAGCTATCATAATTTATCTTACTAAAATTATATAAGTTGACTTAATATTAATAGGATAGATGAATAGAATCATACTCGAACTATAAAACGGCTAACGGATCAGGGTGAAATTTAGCACTGAGATAGATTACTGTCTGAAATAGCGCAAAGGCTAAATTTTGTTAATTCCGTACGACCGAATTCACGGGCAAGAGCTAACTTTCAGGGCTTACAAATGTAACAATAACAAAAACACACAAATTGGTCGGGGCAATGAACTTGTCGAACATTTAGTGAATTCTTCATTCATAGAGAGAAAAAATGAGTGAACCTGATATCCTTTATCATTTTGAAAACGAAGAAATGTAGTTATTAATATGATTGTAACATTATAACTAGGGCAGTAGTAATACAAAAATAATGACATCATTGCGGTGGGCACACACCACGACAGTAGAGGGCGCGGCAGTGATTTGCATACGTCCCGTACGCTATGACTCGCACAAAAAATATATTTTACACTATTCAAGGCGACCCAGTTTTTATAATAACTACATATAAAAACTAACCTTGTATTTCAAATAATTAAATGTAACTATACAATTACATGTTGTATTGTCTCAATAAAAATTAAATTGGTTGTCACAAAAATATAAAATCCTTTGCCTCACTAAAATTAATAATTTCTTAGTAAGTTAAGAAATTACTGTGGCTGTACAAGCAAAGAACATTAGTTCGCAATTCTGATAAAGGAATACTTTAAAAAATATCCAAAAACTCAACATATTAGTATTTGCAATTTGCATTGATTGTTTCATTTTAATTATTAAACAAGTGTGGCAGTTAAAGAATTAATTTACCGGTAAATTTCTCTATGGTAGCATGTTGGCTGTTTTTCCCACATCTTGACACAAATTACATGTGGTAACACTTCATGAATATTAACTCTACTTCAACATCAATCATATGAGAAGGTACGAGATTGTGTAGTGCGATTGCAACCACTCGTTTGTTAAAGAAAGGGGTTGCGTTACTTTTTAAATGACGACGCGGAAACTAGGTTATGTTGGACACAGAAATAAAACAATCGATGCTTATTTAATAACTGTATGGAGTACATTTTTACTATTGAACGCATAGCAACATTTTTATTCAGCTGACTGGTGGACACAAGTCAAACTAAATTTCAATGGCTCATTAGCGCCCCCCTGTCAAGTGTTACAAAATCCTTCTTCAAAGAAAAAAACATGAAAATGACAAGGAGGCGCTAGTGAGCAGTTATAATTTAATTTGACGTATGTCCAACAGTCATACTTCATAGTCAACTTGTTTTGTGTGTTTTCTATGCCTAAGTAGACTTAACATATTTTCAACGTCTCTTTTACGGGGCCGGGATTAGTTCATCGGACTAAACTCTTAGAAACTACATAAAAGCTTGACAAATAACGCCAGGCGAACAATCAGAAAATACAAGTTTTTATAAATATTATTTACTAGTGTATAAATTAAATATCTATACGTGCAGGACCTTAAAAGCTAAGTTGCATAAATCACAACTGATATGAAACATTCCATTTGTACAAATACGCGATGCCATAAACAATAAAGTGTATTTTTTTAATAAAGATGGCGGATAAGGCAGCTGCCTGTGTTGCCAGCCTCGTCCGTTATCGCCGTTGCAGAGACATCAAGATTTATTCCTTAGGACAGGACGTGGCCTGTACAAGGAAATGTTTATCTAGCTCCCCGGTCCTCGCCACTCGATGTTTTTGTTGAGTGCCACGTCCATGCTTGTGTTGGCTGCAACTCACTAGTTTTTACATGCCGGAACACTTAATGAATTTCGTTCAGTGAAGATATCGTTGAGTCGCACTGTTGCGGTAATTGTATCTAGTTTTACGTACATTGGATAAATTTTTTATTTAATTGTTGCTCAAAGAATAACCCATATCAGAATGATAGTCAAAGTGGTACAGGACAAGTAATAGAATAGTTTACTAGTCGATTTTACCAGATGTTTATCTATTTTCTTTAATACTTCTTGCTGTAAAAAATAACATAATAGGTATATTAAATGGATAAATATGCAACAATGTACGCAAAACATTTTGCTAGTGTTGTGGTCAGAGAGAGGCTGTGCAATCGAACCTGCGATATGTTAATGCACGTCCGATCGTGACACACGACGTGCGTCCGTCGCGGGCACAACGCGGACACGACGCCGATTGCAGCAAGATACCTGTCGCGAGGTTTTTGCGATGTCTACATATCTGGCTAGACCTTTCGCTGATACTATTATTGCAGACAGTTAACAATTAACATTTTAGTTTTCTTAATTAAAATCCAAGTAAATCATAATCTAGAGCGGTTAAAAAAACAATGATAAACTAAACAATAATAAATCTAGTCTCGGAATGATTATAATACACAACAAGGATCGGAATACCATAGTAATTGTTCGAATATATGTTCACGTGCTCCTATTAAACACCTAGCGATATTATCGTGCAACTCGACGGCCATATGATAGATGAACGCAACTTCCTTACACAACGCATTCAAATAAATCAAGATGGCCGCCACGATAATCTATGTCTTCTTTGTCACTCAACCCTTTGTGGGGTTTTTTTCAGATTTTTTCTCTGGCAACACTATACTAATGGCGCGCGTAACATTCGTATTGACGTTAAGTCGACAGCGCATAGATATTCTTTTGTCTTTACCGATACGACATCGAATGTTTGAGTGGGCCCTTAAGACGTTTTTGTTTTTTTACACACCCATGAATGCATATTTGATTTTAATATGTTGATAATGTTTAACCGAGTGTTAAAATTTCTCACATGCTCAGAAACAAGGAACAATTTTTTCTTATTAACAAATTAATTAGTACAGTTGGCGGACGAGACGAATTTAAAAAACTGTCGATTTAAAATGTCTATGTTTAGTGATCCAAATTAGTGTAATAATCAAATCGCTCATTTAAAATATGAAAATAAAATAATTCAATTGTATTTCCTTGAAGCACAAGAACTCGTATGCAAATTACAAGCTGTATCTATTTATCTATAACTGATATTTGATATGGTGAGCAGGTAATCTGTCTTTAGTTATTTATAATTTGATACTTATCATTTACTTATCGCGCTTTGTATATATGTATATATGTAATCTAAGTGTAGGAGTGGTATGGAGCATAGGCGATCGGTCAGCTGCGTCACAGATTAATATCGATTCGATAGTGACGGCTCAAATGCACGACTATTTTAATTGGGTCCCGATCATCCATCTGATAAATGTAAGGACAAGATGGCGGACATGTTTTCTTTTTCTGTAGGCACGTGTTCAACGATTGCCGATTGTTTATTTCTTAAATGATTTGCTTGATGCATAACTATAAATCATGTTCATAATTCTAATAGATACGTACCAAACGTGTTCGTTGCATTGTATCTATTAATTAGTCTTGGTTAGTCAATATTGCACACAAAAGTGTATCAGTGGCGGAACCAGGAGTTTATCCTAAGTTTGATTTAAGGCCGGAGAATTTAATATTGTCTCGCCACTTGTCACAGTATTCTGTAACTTTACAAAAGCTCCTTTGATCGCAAAGAGTTCATAATCATATATCGCGCTTTCTAGTTTCTAGTCGCAGTAATGCGGGCCATGAAGCTTTAAAACAAAACAATACCGCGAGTTGCGTGCCTCTCGCCCTCATGCCGCGCCCATTGCGCCCGCCGTTATTTGACATGTTTATAAAGACAAAAGTACCCAGATGAATATCATTTAACGAATCGACGTTCAGTTTCGCGAGCATTGCTTAAACGACACCGAGTCACGCCATCTATCTGATTCAATATTCAACCTTTCCTAACGATCACAAGTTATGACTTATTTAGCGAAAACGGGAGCTCGAACGCAGCTAACGAACCGATAAACTCGCGTTTGGTATGACGCCAACGTTAAAGCGCCAGATAGAACGCATTAGCCGGACCAATCACACGTCGCCTTTGAATCGTAACGACCAATCAGACGGTTCAGCGACTAGGATAGCGTGACCCGAACGCAATCCGATTTAAGTCGTATTCGTTACCGCGAGATGGCGGTCGCCGCGTGCGCCAATCGCCGCGTCCATCTCGCTGTCGTGCCCATATAATGATCTTCACAGGGGCAAGAGAATGAAGTTGAGCCTCTCATTAATTGGCGTTTTGAGCTGAGATCGCTGCGCGAAAGATAGGTTAATTCCTTGCTCGGTCGAGATCGTTGTCGCTCAAAAAGGAAGGTGAGCGAGCGTTTTCTGGAAATCAGATCCAATTACAAGAGGGCCCGTTAAGTTTTTGTTCTGTTTGGCCGCAGGGCGAAGGCGTGCTCACGCCCGCGATATTGATTGACCAGCATCGTTACTGCCGGCACGCGCGATGGATCATTCCCAAAATATTTGCGAAATCGCTCAATGTTTACATTTCATGAATTTCCGAAAGGCCCGATCTCCCCACCCACGCCGCAACATTTACATACCGCGAGCACGTCTCAATTAGGAGCGCTAATGTATGCCTCGACTGCGCGAGCCTCGATCTGACTGACGTCGATAGATAACAAGAGAAACGTGACGAGTGACGACTATCGCGAGCCAGCCGCTGCCAACCTAGCATCACTTGGCTATTAACGAAGCTAATAGGAACAGATATTGCCTACTCTTTTTGTTCCAGTACTCAGGATTCCATTTGCGTCTTCGCACGATATCTTTAAGTTATTCCATATTTTAAGATATTGTTATTTATTTACAGGTGAAGACGAGGAATGGGGAAACGAGAGCGAGGCGATGCCTGGGGAACCTCGTACGCCGAGTTCAGGAGAGGAGAAGGCGGCCTCCAGCGGAGGAGCATCACCCGCCTCGGGGAGCTCGCCCGCAGCCTCCCCGCCGCGACTCCGACTCAACGCCAGTCTCGCAACGGACCCCGCGCTCGCGCCACAAGCGACGCCGCTCAAGCGGGAGCCGCCCTCCCCCTCGCCTCCGCCAGCGCCAAATTTACAAGCGAGAGACTACCTTGCATTGACAGCGGCCGCTTTTCCCGCCATTATGCCTGCAACGACTCCCCCCGTATATATGTGCAAACCTTGCGGTATTCGCTATTCTTCGCTAAGTACTCTCCAAGCACATCAGGAGCATTATTGTTCAAATAGACGAGGTAAACCGGGTGATGGTTCTGAGACTCCGGCCGACGCCGCAGCAGACGAATCTAGTAGCGAAGCCAAAACGCCACGGCCCCCAGGGAAACAATATGCTTGTACCTACTGTTCATACAGTGCTGATAAAAAAGTAAGCTTAAATAGACATATGCGAATGCATTCATCTTCACCTGTAAGTAGTGGCACCCCAGTGCCCCCACCGGCTGCCAACGGTGAAGCCGCCGAAGGGCCACCAGCACTCGACCGCTACTGTGCCGACTGTGATATTCGCTTCACTTCTATTAAAACGTATCGGGCACACAAAGCCAACTATTGCAGCACCAGACAAGTGGTCAAACAAGTTTTAGCTGCAGCGAGGGGAGGTTCGGCCACATCGGGATCGGCGCCGCCGTCTCCGGGAGCCACGCCGCCTGCACAAAACCAATATGCACTTGCGCTACCGACGAATCCTATTCTCATTGTGCCGTACTCACTTCTGAGAAGCGCAAGTACGCTACCGGGAGCAACTCTACCAGATCCAGATACACCATGTTTTCTGTTACCAAACGGAACTTTTCAACCGCTAAGTCGAGCTTTACCAAATATGAACGCTGACGGGAAGGACTCAGAGGTGTTGAAATCCGCTAACCGACCGCGTGAACCCCCTCGAGACGGTGCTACGCCACTTGATCTCAGTGTAAGACGTTCCCCTGAATCCGTCGCTACGGATGAACAGGAGAAAGAAAATAGAATACGGTCTACTACACCGGAACAAATTGTATGTGCTCCATCTTTGCCAGGATCTCCGGGAACACCGTCTCCATCGAGGCGATCTTCTTCACCTAGCGGGGAAAGCTCACCAAAAAGAAGGCGTCGCAATTCTAGAGGCCCGACTCCGAAACCTCCGAGCGTAGCATCTCCACCAGAAGAGAAGTTTAATTCTATAGTTCCACCGGCAATTCTCCCACCATCTCTAGCGCTACGTCTTGCTTCGGATCTTCCTGGATCGCCCGCATCTCCTCAAGTGTTAATCAAACAGGGCGTTTCGAAGTGTCAAGAATGCAACATAGTCTTTTGCAAATATGAAAATTATCGAATTCACAAAAGATACTATTGT
This sequence comes from Papilio xuthus, assembly GCF_000836235.2. Taxonomy (NCBI): domain Eukaryota; kingdom Metazoa; phylum Arthropoda; class Insecta; order Lepidoptera; family Papilionidae; genus Papilio; species Papilio xuthus. The sequence continues at coordinate 4,452,371 of NW_013533994.1, forward strand.
TCCGCGGGTGGTGGCGAGGAGCGCGCGAGTCCCGCTCCGCCGGAGCCCGGCCCTCCTATTCAGTATCGTCAGCTGATTTGCCTAGCTTGCGGTATCCATTTCAGTTCTTTGGATAACTTGACGACGCATCAATCATATTATTGCACAAAAAGGGAGACCCGATCGCCTCGGGGCGCACCGGAAGTGACCCGGCCGAGCTCGGGACCCGAAGGCGGATGGAAGTGCCCCTGCTGCGAGGTGGTGTCGCCCACGGCGGTGGCGGCGCAGCGGCACATGGAGGCTCACGCAGGGGTCAAGGCGTTTCGCTGCACCATCTGCCGGTACCGCGGCAACACGCTGCGGGGAATGCGCACACACATACGAATGCATTTCCGTGAGAAGCCGTCTGATCTACAGGTGGGTTATTTAGCAAATTTCGTAAATTACAGTTATCTTGTTGTTAACATTTTGTAATTGATGTTGTCTAACAAGGTTCTTAACACGATACTACTACTACCACTACTAAATTTGTACATTTATGGTTTCAAATATAATACAACAAAAAAAATAGTAACTTTATGTAACAATTTCCTTATCTATTTTCCAGGAGGAAAGCTTCATATCTTGCGTACTAGAAGAGGAAAGCCGCGAGACGACGTCGCCGAGCGGCCCTGCGGCGGGTGTCGCGGCGGGCGGGCCGGGGAGCGGGGAGCGCGTGCATCGCTGTGGCAGCTGCGCGTACACCTCCACGTACCGCGGCAACGTGGTGCGACACGCGCGACTCGTGCACGCTACAGAGGAGCCCGAGCCCGAGGAACATGCCACGCCGCTCCCCGTACTCGACATTAAAAAAGAACCCGAAACTGAAATAGAAGAAACTCCCAATCACTGCAAATCTTGCGATATATCATTTAAATACGTGAACACATTTAATGCTCACAAGCAGTTCTACTGCCCTGCCAAGTCGCGCAATCAAGACTCTCCCGCCAACAACAACGTGCCCGCACCACCCCCCGCGCGAGTCACTGACACACCCGTACTATAGACGTACAAAGTGTTGCCAGGTTTAGGATAGGATAGGAAAGAATAAAAATCCAATTGAGTTGATATGAATCAGCTTGGTCACGTCGTTGGAAATATAATATGTAATTATTTTATTCTAATATCCTAAATTAAAATGGATTCTGATAAGCTGTTCCATTTTATAATGATATTGGTAAAAGAAAATGCTAATTTTGCTTGTGTTTTTTAATAATCATTATAATATGTCAGTAAGAGTTATATCCTCTCATTTTAATTAATATATAATACATAATTAATGTGCAATAATATGAAATGATTAATAAAAATTAAATTTAAGAAAATTTACTGCATATCAAAGCCAAAATTGAAGTTTTGATAATTGAAATATCATGTAACATTTAAATTGAGTGAAATTGATGGATGAATTTGTGTGAATGGACGAAAAAAAATCTCGGCCACTGTACATAAACGGCCACAATAAGATTTTGTTGTTAAACTTGTTATGTAAATGATTTAACTAAACCTCTTATTCCTTTGTGTTAGTATACGTTTTAATACCAAACTGTAAATACTTGTAAAGATATTATCGCGTCGTAATTAAATTTTATTACCATTTGTTCTAAGTAATTGTTCTTTCTTTGTTGTTAATTTTGTTTAATATTAAAAATTAGTGTTAGGATAAATTTTATCTACTCGTCAGTAAGTTATGGATTGCACGTGGAAGTTTTCATTTACCTAATAGTGGTTAAACAATAGTATAATGTGTAACTCACCGTTGCAACCGGTTGAACTGAAAACACAGTTTTCTCAATTACTTTCAACAAGGATCTGTAAACAATCTTTAAAAAAGCAATAAAAAAGCGGGCGTTTCTCAAAACTTTTTATCTATCTGATACTGATTTAAATATTTCCTAATAAATCTTTAAGGTGTTGCTACAGCAAAATATTCTACTGTCAAAATATTTAGAAAATAATCGTTTAACATGATATCGCTTATGAGTTATATTCAAATACAATTGTCGTTGTTAAATAATATTAACCAATTGAATTTATCGCATAGCAATATAATTATTCTCCGCGTTTCTAGATTATAAAGAATACCATGTTTTGTCAATGCCAAAGCATCGCTAGAGTAATTGTAATTTGCATTTATAGGTATCTCACTAATTATAATTATAGCAATAAGTGAATACAAGACTTATTCCGTAGTTATACATGTAAATTTCGTGTATTCAATTGTGTTTGTCTGTTCGTTAAATTTTTTGGAATAAGTCTCGAATTTTCAAGTCGCAAAATAAGGGTACAAAGTGAAGTTTATTATTAATCTTCCAATTGTGACGTTAATCACGCTGTACAATCGATGGTAAAAGTGTTTCGACAATTAACTCCTTTGCAATCTCAAAACATGAAAGTTTAAAGTCTTAATTTATTGTTTTATTTGCGAAGACACTTTTCTCTGCGAATGTACACGTCTTTCTAGACGTAATCCATCATGACATTAATGTTATATGTATCGCCTTATGTTTCCACTGCCAGTCAGATGTACAAAATGTGTTGTTATCTCTGTCATTCTCTTTAGGAAAAAAGAGGTAACAATACATTCTTTGTACGGTTTTTACCGCCAGTGGAAATATAGGGTGATGTTCAGCGCGAAGCATAGCATCTGATGTGACGTGCCATATCGCTGTGTTAAATTTAATATAGTTTTATTTAAACGTCAAGACTCGAATATAATTGTGGCATATTGTGTCCGTTATTATCGCTGATTAACAGCTTTTTGGCAAACTGCAAAAGATTCTAAGGGTGAATATCGAATATGAAGCTAAAAATTGTCAATACAAAAAGCTTTTGCGTTTTAGTTTTTAAAATAGTCAAATTTTTCATAAAATTAAGGCAAAATTGTACGATTCAACGATATGTGTATTCAATCAACGTTACTTGTGTATTCAAAACTGTACTATTAAGAAATTATTGTTAATTATATTCACCCTTACGTTCTTCTGCACGTAACATTCATATGTTTTATCTGTGAAAGTACATTCACATAGAAATATCCTATAGATGTCCGGAGCACAAAATGAGACGGCAAAAATGGTTCCAGAGACCTTTACTGGCTCTAATTTTCGTCACATAGACAAATGACATTATGAAAATCTGCTCTCGGTGAAACGTCAAACTGGTATGAAATTCATTTATAGGTTATAAATCTATGTACATTGATCAGAAAAACTGATAGCATGTTGAGTGAAGTGATAGTAACATGTAAACTGATGTAGACGTACATTGATATTGTAAAATACGCCAGACAATAAATTATTTATCACATATTGACTTCATTGTGTCATTATTTCCATTATTGCCTATTTAGATTAATCCCATATCAACAATTACAGCCAACTACTGTAGTTGTGAAAATCAAAGAAAAAAAATACTTATTTAAACATCCAAAGAGCATGTATGCGTTAATGTATAAATGTAGGCGATAGAGGAATGCTAGGAGCGCGCCAAAAGGATGTCTGTAATCCTAGCCTTTTTTCCAAGTGAGGAAAATGCATATGCATCACCACCCTTAAAGGGCCAAGAGCAGAGTTGGACTCGCAACGACCCAAATCGTCAGTGTTCCGCATGTTGGTGGGGCCACGAGAACGCTTGCACACACATCCGCGAACTCACCTGCGCCTACCGCCGAGGCAACACTGTTCCTTCAATAAAACAAAACAAAACAAAGTTCAACTTTTAATACATTTATTAAAATGTTTTATTTAACTTGCCGAGTATTTTCTGATATTCTTTACAATACAAATAAAAAGTATCTTTTGATGATATATTTTTAAGTGATAGTTGTGACATCCTGTATAATATATATTTTATAAACTAATGTACTAGTAAAAGTATGATTATAGTACATAAAATATTGCCAATACAAAAAATATTAAATGTAACAAAACAATTTCAATCAGGACTGTACTCGTCTGACGAATCATCACCGTACTGTTCTTTGAACTGTTCCGAATCTTGTTCTTGTCCATAGTAGAAACCATCATCACTATCCTCTTTGTAACCCTCAATTGATTCTTCATCCAGGTCCTTTATCCTACTGCAATGTATAAGACTTCTGTTATCTGGTAGACCGTTCTCCTCGGTCATGACACGAGCTTTATATTTGGCATATGCTGATCCGAAACGCTTCACATCTTCATTGAAAAAATCTGGTGGATCTTCATATATTTTATCCTCACCTGTATCACTTGAAAGATCATCCTCTGGAAAGAACATTTATGCATACAAACTTTATGTAGTACAAGTACAAAATAAAATTTTAGGAAATTGACGACGAAAAAAAATTTTAGTGAAATGGTATCTGCAAGAATGGTATAACAGATCTTAATTAAATTTGCCATAATTAAAGAACATAGTACGGAAGAATACATAAACTACTTATTAATTGTTTTTAATTCCACATGGATGGAGTCGCAGGCAACAACTAGTTGTTTTAGAGTCTAAGATGCAAGCTAGTCTCAGAAAGTAGTAGCTACATACCTATATCACAATTTTCCATTGCCTTTATCATATCTTCTTCATTGATACTGCTCGCCTCCGAGTCTGGATAATCATTTCTCCAATTGTTCTCATCATTGGAGTCATCATCATCATCTGCCCCATCATCAGATGGTGCTTCACCATTCTCTCTGTATGAGTCGAAAACTAGAGCAGTTTCATAATTTTCAATACTGTAATAAGGGAAAAAAACAATTTTCATCCTTAATTAAATAAAAAGAGTAAAATAGCAGATTAACATATACTGTAGTGAAACTAGGATATACGAGAAGCTTCTATAAGCAAGATTCACTTTCTGGTCATTCAAGGCCTCCATAAGCAAGGAACTCGGGTAAGGGAGAAAATAATTACAGTCCCTTGGACTCTCACTTATCCCGGTTCCACTGTACTAAAGAATAATAAGAATATAAAGCAAATATGTTGAAGAAAATTATTTCCATAGAACATTGGATTACACAGAATCTTTTTTAGATTTAATTGTAAACCTTTACCAAGACACAAAAATATCATACTCAATCAAGTGGCAAATACACCTACCTATCTAGTGTTAGGAAGAATATCCGGCGCTGTGCCGGTGTACAGGCGCAACACTAGCCTTATTAAAATATCAACATTAATGTTGATATTTTGACCCTAACTAATCCATCTAACACTTGACTGGGTAACAAAATCAAGCCATTTGCTCTAAAGTAATCTAACTAATAATGTCTAAAACTAGTCTATTACCTGACTAAGTTATCCAACATAGAGACATCAAAATCTGGCTTTATGGAAGTGTATAGGTCATATGTATAACCAACATCTTTTTCTTTTTCACCTGTCTTAGCTAAATCTACCAAATGGAACAAATCTTCAGTGCTCCCCGTGTCCTCTTTGATGCCTCTAAGACAATTCACTACTTCATAACGATTCTCTGCTGACACATCTTTTCTCTCCTTCCGTATCTTTTGAATAATATCTGCCACATTTGATATTGATTTTTGTTTTACATCCTCTTTAGGTACCAAATCTTTTACAAGTATGTGCTCCTGTAAGATAATTGTAATTAAAATATTTTCTACATAAAATCATTGATGCACACAAATTACACAGACTTGCATAAATAATAAAGACAAGAAAATATTTCGAGAATAGTGTACAAAAAAAAGTTCACACGTCCTAGTTATTAGCTAGTTACAAGCAACATTGCGATTTTAATTTCATGTGGGTTTGTAATTTAATGAAATATATAATATACCTGATTATCAACTGTTCCTCTAAAAACAAATAAAGAGGGCGAAATCTCTTCACTGTCGGTTTTTACTCGTTTACATAGAAGTACTAAAGCGTCCTGGGGATTTTCCTCCAATCTTCTTTTAACACGTAAAACCGTAGAAGCAGACATGATCAAAATATATTTATCGTTTCTTTGGTCTTTCAATTTAACAAGTATTGAAATCGATTTCTGTTCAATAAAAACAACATGCCGCACCGCAAACGCAAACCACAAAATCAAAACCTATTGGACAGAGACAGCTGTCATTGTCACTGTCATTGTCGACAGAACGCGTTATGTTTTTCTATGTGGCAAGACAAAAAAGAAAATTCAAAAATTTATGTCTGGTTTAAATTATGCCAGTACAACAGCCCAAATCAGCGCTGACGTACTGACGCCGGTTAGTTTACAGAGTCCATGTCAGCCCAGCGCTATTATCCTACTGCGTTGGCATCATGTCAACTACGCCTTATGCTCTTGGTAAGACGGATAAAAAGTGTTGAAGCGCTCTTTGCTCTGTGATGAAAGACAGTTGAATTACCAATGTTGCTAGAATAAGGAGAATCCTCCAATTTGTGCAAATTTTCGCAATTCAGTAATAGTTGACTAGGAATTGGGTCGTTTCAAAAAAGTGATGACAAAATCTATTACTATTACTACTTTTAAAATTTTACTTGATACGGTGAACCCTTGGCTGGAGGTTTGTATAATTTGTGAATCCATCACTTTGTTAAGTAATAGTGCACCCTCACCCGGCTCTAATTTCATTTAAGAACTACTCGTTTGAACCAAAAATATTTTTTGTTTAAATGCTTTTTAACTGCAGAACCAAAAGACCTGACAAATTTTAAAATTTTGATTTTTGGATAAAAAAAAAGTGTTCTTCCTGTGTGTAGTATTCGGGGAAAATCAAGGATAACATCTGACAACACTAATTCGCGTTTGAGCACGGCGCAATATCTTTGTTCGGATTGGATTGGACACCATTCCATTTCATTCGTCTTCGTTCGTGTTCGTAACTTGGCTTGTTCGGGAATAAAAATGCGTCCTTGACTTTATAGTAGATAAATAGATATCAAAATAAAGATTACGGTTAGATATATTATTGTGATAGAATTTATTTGATTATTTGTGAAGCAGTGCTCAATCCCTGCTTATTAATCAAAAACACAAAATGGATAATCTAAAGCAGTTCAACACAATGGGCTCCGAGGATAACTGGAGAACTTCTAACTTTCGGCAAAACGTCGTATCTAAAATGTAAGTAAAGTATTTCTTCATTATATATTACCAAAATAATTAAAGCTCCAAATTATTTACATGATTTTGGTTGATAACATACCCTATTGCAATAAAAAAGTAAAATATACTTGTTTTATTTCGAATTTTGAGGAAGAATTCTTTAATTAATCTTAGATTTTTTGTCAAGTAGAGAAGAAGAGTACAGAGATGTATGCGTTATAGGTCATTTAAATTACTTATTATTTAATGTTAGACATTTTAGGAAGAACCCTTTTGATATATGATAAACTTTATCCTCATTATATTAAAAAAAAATAGATGAAGTAGTGTTTTTATGCTAGAATTATAAAATATATGATTAAGTATACACATGTTAGTTAGTTAGTCTCTGAGCTGATTAACAGCTATCTAAACGAGAATTTTATATTTGTTGCACCATGTTTGTCAAATTACATACTGTATTTGAATAACAAGTACAATGCCTTACAAACTTTATAGTTGCCCAACCCATAAAATCTTAGTGATGGGTAACATAAAAAGATGTGAGGGCAAAGGCATTTGGGATTTATCTACTTCCATCTACAGTGTGAACACATATTTCCTGACATGTTTTAATATCACAAGGACAATGTAATGTTTGCAGAGAGGATGTGATCCAGCGTTCAGGGATGCAGGTGGCCCGCAACAGTAGCGAGATGGAGAACCATGTGTATATGAAGGCAAAGACCCGTGAGGAATACATGAATATGGTCGCCAAGCTCATCCTGCATGTCAGGGAAATGTGTAAGTTGAAATTATGAGTAATAATATTGGGCAAGATGTTACATTCCGAGTAGCAGTTGAGAATGTACTTTGAAAGTAATGATTGGGGACTAATTTTTCTATTCTATCAAACTAAGATAAGACTTTACTAAACTTTTTAAAGTTTTGTGACATTAAGCAATGCTATTTGTTATCTGTATTATAAAATATTCATAAATACACATTTTAATTGCTAATATTCCAGCACAACCAAAACAAAACCAAGCTGGAGGAGCTATGCAAGGCTCCAACCAGAATCAACCAGGTCCCAACCCACAGGTCCAGAGTCAACAGGGCCAAGCACCACAGGGACCGAATAGCCAACCCGGGCTAGCCCCAGACCCAATAAACGCCCTACAGAACCTTGCCTCCCAGGGAACCAGAAACCAGATGATGAACATGGGACAGGGACAAATGCAACAACAAGGTGTAATGGGTCCTAATCCAGGGATGGCCGGACTGCAAGCCCAGATTGGACAACAAGGTCCAATTGTATCACAAGGTGGTCCACAGTCTCAAGCGGCAACTAATCTGCTTCAAACATTGACTCAAAGACCACAATTGAACATGCAGCAGATGCAGAACAAGTTGAACATGGGTATGGTACCAAACCAGAATCAGATGGGCAACAACATGGTGTCAATGGGTGGTATGGGCAATCCAATGGGCAGTCAGTTGCAGAACCAGCTGGCGGGGCCCGGTATGCAGGGCCAGATGATGCCCAACATGTCCATGTCCAACAACATGCAGGTGCCCATGTCAGGCGCCAGCACCATGGTGGGTCAGATGCAGTGCAACCAAGTTGTTGGAGGCATGGGCGGACAGATGGCGCCAAATGCGATGCAAGGACAGATGTCGAGACAAATGGGTATGTTTTATACCATTTTTATTGACATTAAAGGGTGCATCAGTGTTTGATAAAAATAAGTTTAGAACATTTTTAATTGTCCTCTCATATTAGGGTTTTCATATATGTATTTTGTTTGTTTCCTCTTTTCCAGTGGGCGGTATGACCAACAACCAAATGGTGAACATGAACATGCTGCACATGCAGGGGCGTGTGGGCGCCAAAGGGGAGGTGGTGGGCGGCATGATGGGCGCCGCATACGCTCCGGCCAATGCGCCGCCACACAACCAGTTCCTGCGCCAGAGCCCCTCGCCTTCCGCCTCCTCGCCCAACATGGGCGGACCTAGTCCAGTCCCAATGGGTATGTGACCAATTCATTATATTGAAGATAGCCTTACGCTATCGAAAAATACTGTCTCTGGCTTTTTCAAAGAGTGATGCAATTATATTATTGTGAAAGCATTGTAAATCCACAGTTAATAAGGTATTATTTTGTGTTATTCAGGTACTAGCGTGCTGGGCGGGGCTCTGGCGTCGCCGATGTCCTCACTGGGTGCGATGGGCGCGTGCAACGGTGTCGGAAGCCCGTCGCCCTCTGCGCCCGCGCATCTGCCGCACCATCCCACACAACAGCAGCGGTTAGTTTGTTATACATATCTTGGATTTTAAGACCAAAATTTCCGTTTAAAAGCCTATCAAAGATAATAACAAGAATATGTTTATACAGAAATTTTGGTCTCGGAAACCTACATTAATATTCACGTCAAAATCTCTTAAAATAATACAGTATGACAGTATAATTTTTTTATAATGCACTGACCTCTGAATATTTGAATACCTATGTATTAACAACTATAGCTGTCAGTGAAATTATACCACGATTTAAATAAGCGCCATCTATAGAAAATATACTTAAACTAACCTTTAAATCTTACAGCTACTTACCAATAGATGGCGCAAGTTATTTTATTATTTTTATAAAAGGCGATATAGAGATTCTTCATGATTTGGTTAGGTCTGGCGTATGTGTATGTCTCGTTACTCTGGTTTCCCTTCAAAACGTACAAATCTTTCGCCTTTTACTAAAGATTTCCGTGGAGGGGAACACTCAAATGAGTCTTTAATATTTTTGCATAACTCTGCTTCGGCGGAGTTCAAAATTCTGAAACAAATATTCCTACTGGGAAGAATTGCATGATGTGGTGGTTGAACATAATAAATTTAACCGTAATTGTACATAATATTTCATAAGATTATAGGACATTGTTCTTATTTAGTATTTACTAATACATTTCGTTTCTGTTATCTTATTTCTTATCTTACTAATATCATAAAATCGAATGTTTAGATGGATGTATGTTTGATGGTATCTCCAGCACGGCTGAACGGAATTCGGCAAACATATAGAACATAGTCTGAAAAACACATAGGCTATTAATTACGTTTTTTAGTTTCCCACGGGCGGCCACTAGTTATAATATATGTCGTTAGAAGATAGAAAGGTGTAAGAAAAATCGTAATGTAGCGCGCTTCGCTGCGGTTACGTAAACGTGGGATAGTCATATAGCTAAGCGTGGGCATTGGACAGTGTTGTAATGTAAGATGTTGCAGCGGCGTGGGCGTGGGCGTGGGCATGGGCATGGCGGCGTCGCCTTCACCGTCGTCGTCACTGAACACACCGGCGGGCGTGGGCGGCGGCGGCGTGGCGTCTCCGGGCGGGGAGGAGGCGGTGTACCGGGAGAAGGTGCGCCAGCTCTCCAAGTACATCGAGCCGCTGCGTCGCATGGTGCAGCGCATGGTCAACGAGGGCGAGAGTCAGTACTCTTGTTTACTATTCTACCTATATTATGACACATTAATACGACAACATTTTTCAAATTAAATATTATATAATATAGCAAAACTGCCTGCACCCAGGCTTTGACCTAATTAGGTCTAGCCAGATTAGACTCTCTAGGCTAACACGACGTAGTGCTAAGTAAAAATAAATATATTTCAGATGTGGAGAAACTGACAAAAATGAAGAACCTACTGGACATCCTGTCAAACCCAAACAAGCGGATGCCGTTGGAGACGTTGATAAAGTGTGAAGTTGTGCTGGAGAAGTTGGACTTCAAGCGCAGTGAGACTGTGTGCGTCATCCTGCCGCCCGCCGGCACTGGCAAGGTGACAATGCATTGTTTCTTACGACACAAACTCCGTTCTATAAAAAAATTAGTCATGTAGTGAGTCATCTTTTTCATACAGATCCATTTAAAGGCTGTGTCCTATTGGTAATTGTTTCTGCAACGTCGTCCCAAACGTTTTAATTTAGCCGAACTTAAATTGTATTATAGTCGAATTTCAAGCAATGGGTCACTTCGAAGATACATATCTTAAATTCTTTAAAAGCTAAGTTTATGTCAACCCTTTTGTATGTAAGAAATTGTAATGAAAAGGAGTAAATAAGAGGTTTCAGCTGGTCCATCATCTTCTTATATTTTTTCATCTAATAATAATAATGTATAAATGTTCCAGCACGAGCAAATCTTCAACCCTCTGCTGGAGGTGATCAACAACTGTCTCCTGTCCCCGGTCTCCAACCACACGCTGAAGCGCACCTTCGGACACACTCTGGACGCACTCAATGGACCTGAGATAAAGTACGATTTTAATGTCTATTCTTTTTTAATTCTAAAATCGTAAAAATCAATATTGAAAAAAGAATACGATTTAAACATATTAAGTAGCTGCCAATCTTCATGTCAGCTTTATATTTTTTGTTTAATGTGATTTTTATTGTTTATTATTTTTTAGGAATCTACCTCCACCACATAAAATGCCTAAAGTAGAGGAGCCGACGATGGAAATACCAGACGTTCTACAAGGAGAAATAGCGAGACTAGATTCCAGATTTAAGGTACGTTATTTGATGTTGTAATAACTAAAACAATTTTTAAAATGTCAAGATTATCGTCAAAATAAATTTACTTTTACCATAGATGAGTAAATGAACGTCTGGAAGAATAAAATAACGCAAATATAATTTTATCTAATATATTGTTCTATATTTGCCAAAATCAGGGACTATTTTCTTTACTAAAAAAAAAAATATGAGGAATTTAATATAATTTTTATTGATCGCAGGTGTCTCTGGAGACGATGCAGCTGTCAGGCGGCAGCGGCGCGATCGCGCTCGTCGCCCAGCTGGACGACGTGCGTCTGCCGTGCGTGCCCGCAGTGCACGTGGCCGTGCCCCGCGACTACCCCGCGCACGCGCCCTCGCGCCTACGTCCGCGCGCGCCCAGACCCGACGCCCACCGCGCCTTCCTCGCCCAGGTCGACCGCAACATGGACGCACGCTGCGCGAGGTACGTACACATGCGCGTAAACACACGCACATATATTTGAAGGCACGTGTCGCAATTAATTTCGTTTTCAGATTACCGAAGAGCTGTTCGGTGGGGCAGCTGCTGGATGCTTGGGAAATGAGTGTGCGGCAAGCCTGCGCGCCCAGCCCCGTCGCCTACACGCCAGTGCCCGCGCTCGGTCTGTGAGCTTTCTGCGCCCAACCATGTCGCCTACACGACCATGCCTACCCTCGGATTGTGAGCATTCTACGCCCAGTCCCGTCGCCTACGCGCTATGCCTGAGCATTTTCTACTCTAAGAGCCCCGCAATAAGGTTCACTGTCGGTTACGCTCTACATGAACGTATCTACGACACATCTCGTACTAAAATAGACCATGTCTCTAAGCAGAAAGGTTGATATTAGATTGTTACGAAATCTGAAATACTGCAATACATAATGATGTAAATATTTTTAATTTTAAGATTTATATTTCACTGCTGAACTGTCCCTTAGTGATCAATTAACGACTGAGTGAAACAGACTTGAGTATGTTTTAATTAATTAAAGATTTTGTTTATTGTCAACATAAAGCAACAAATTATTAATTGATAAAATAATTTAAATAGAAATAGGACAAGAATGGTGTTAAGTTGATCCGGTAACGGGAGATAAAAACAGAAATGTTTTACCACGACTTCAGCATTTGCTGAACGTGCTCTTATTTGTTGATTTCAACATTTGTTACTGGTTCTAGGAAACTTAAAATCAATGGCTGAATGAATGTCAAAGTTACACTAAAAGGCCTTTAAAAAATCCTAATGTTTTATTTTTTACATTGCTTTTGCTATGACTTTTAGTCAAGTATATAAGAGGCAATTTTTACCTCTGATTTATTTGTACCATTTGATTTATTTGTTTCTCTCGTGACAGTATTGCCAAGTGAACCTAGATTATTTCCTCATCGTGGAAGCTGGACATTTAGGTTGTGTTTGTAATCCAGTCATTTGGCCAATCGTAATTACAAAATGTTTGACTTTTTCAAAACGTTACATTGTCATTCTTTTACATTTTCACAAATTGTGAATAAGAAATTATAAGGACGATTGTATTGCGGGCAAATAGTAAAAATAACTATATACAGTAATGGATTTTATTTCTAGTGTAATCTCCTTTGTGTTGTTCTGGATTGTTTTTGTAACTGCACGAAAAAAATTACCAACATTTTTCAATATTTTTTTTATGGATAAAACATTTATTTACAGCCGTGATATAAATCTGTGATAAGTTTGAAATATTACATCATTATTACAAATGATTAAGTTTCCCCGCTTTTTGTTTAATTATATTTTAGTTGCAACAATTATAGGATTATTTTAATGCATCTACTTTATATATTAAGTGTCGATGGAAAGTTATTAGTTGTGCAATGAATGAAATGAACTATAGTATAGTTTGATGAATAAAAATAAAATATTTGATGATATCTTGTTTGTGTCAATGACAGAAAAGTAAAAAAAAAATGAACGAAAAAGGTTGAACTATAAAGCTCGGTGCACGCTGGCCGCACCGAGCCGGTGTTGCCGCAATGATTATGAAAAAGTTTTATAAATTGAAAAACATAATTAATAAGGTTTTACTTATGTTGTAGCAAAATGTAATTCTTAAATAAGACTACTAGTGTTGTATTGTAATAGTTTTTCTCCATACATATGTTCATTAGTGACGTCACAAATTTCATTATTGAGTTCCCATTTAATGTATGAACGATTTTCTTCCGAACAATCAGCAATTTCCATCTTTTGTAATATACGTATCTGCGATTGTAAATATTGATTAAGGCAGATATTCAAATGTTGTGTGAATACAAAATAAATATTTATTTTATTATATTACATTTTAAATTGTATGATAGGGATCAACTTTTTAAAATATTTGTATGAAGTTGGTTTTTATATGTATTTAATAAATTCATCTCTACATTAATGAGGAAATAAATGTTGTAAATTAAATAAATTTTAGTTGAATAATTGTTTTTTTTAATAACACCATACAGAAAATGAAAATAGTTCCGAGTCTGAGCACAATTTCAAAAGTTTGACAAGCAATAATTGTTATCGGTGAATTTCATAATATTTTTTTTTAAATAAAACACTGGAGTTCATATTAATTTTTATTTCAACAATAATCGGTGGGCGACATTAATTTGAACTTATATTTAAGCAGTGATTATAACTTTTTAAAGGAATTTACAATAAATATTATTTATATTTAAACAAAATAACAACACAAATCTTTCCTCGCATTTTAGAAGTAACCAATACCATCTCCTTTGTTACAAAAATATTTGATATTCCTTCCTCTATTTTTATGAATATTATTTTTTATATTATTACATTGAGTCTAGGAAGAGATGTATGCATGTGAATGGAGGAGAACTTCACAGAGAGAACTGGTAGAGGCGATGTTTGTGCGGGTGCTTGGCGCAGGGCCCGTGCGCGAGCGTGCTGCCGCAGCACGACCAGTGCCGCGCGCCCGGCCACCCCGCGTGCCCGTGTCCGCATCCTGACACATATCAATATTAACTGTGGAATTCCACTGCTGAAACACTTGAAAAAAGACATTGTTCCTTCTCTCTTGTTTCAAGCTTAAACCCCCCAGAGTTTAAGCCGATCGTCCAGCAGCTTGTGCCATATTTACCTTTGTATCCGCCGGGCATGGTGGCGCCGCAGCCGCAGCGCACGTCGCGCCGCCCACCGCTCGAGCAGAAGGTGCAGCAGTGGAACTGACCAGCGTGCGACTTGAACACTCGCGCGCAGCACGCGAACGGACTGCCCTGGATACAGACAATACACATTCTAACTTCAAGAAGGACAAGATTCTGGCACTATCAGCAGCTACTTTACAGTAGTATCTGGTGCTCACTTTGATGGGCGTGTCATTGAGTGTGACAGCGAGGAGGTACGCGCCGGGTGCGCGCGGTGCGAGGCGCAGTGCGTACGAGCCGTCGTGCCGGTCTGCTGCGCGCGCACATGTCGGCCGCTCGCTGGAGTCCCGCCGCCGCAGGTAGCCCACCACCTGCACCATATACTGCATTCACTAGGAGGTTCATCGCCATGAATACAGAAAATATAATTAAGCATGGTAATAATAAGACGAGTGGATCCCTGTGTGACATGTGTTGCGTGCTATAAGCTGACAAAAGGAATTCATCAGACCTGTTCCCCTCCGCACCAAATCCTCTCCCCGTTGCTGTCGCGCAGCTCCACGATGGCCTC
This sequence comes from Papilio xuthus, assembly GCF_000836235.2. Classification (NCBI taxonomy): domain Eukaryota; kingdom Metazoa; phylum Arthropoda; class Insecta; order Lepidoptera; family Papilionidae; genus Papilio; species Papilio xuthus. The sequence continues at coordinate 4,467,682 of NW_013533994.1, forward strand.
GTGCTCGCAGTCCACGTGCAGGTCTTGTAGACCTGATGACGAATATAATTATGATGAAATTCTTCATTCTATTTGTACAAATAAATCCAAAGCAAAATATCTTTCAACTCTTAGGTATAATATTTAATAAGCGTATAAATTATGGTACATTTAGAAACGAGATAATTGTGAATAAGAACGCTCGCCTTCAGTATGCAGTATACTGGTGTCAGGGTCCGGCGCCTGCGTCAGCAGCCGGCCGCACAGCACGGAGTCGGGGCCGAGCCGCGCGGCGGGGTCCAGGCGCAGCACGAGACGCGGCGGCGCCTCGGCCGGCAGCTCCGTCAGCCGCTGCAGCCGGCGCAGTGCGGGACCGCTCAGCGACAGCACCTCCTCCGCCCGCCCTCCCGACAGCAGCTGCACCGACATTATTTTTCGACTTTACTCCCGTTGGTAACCTCTGATCCGAGCAATAAAGGCAGCCGCACACTGGAGCCGTTGAATAAATCAGCTATTATATAGAACCGAAACATCGGAGATAACCAAATCCCCTGAATTCAGAAAGAGACCATTTAAAACTAGTTTTGGTTCCATAAGTAACCAAATTTCGAAAGTTAGTTACCTCTTCAGTGAAGCGTACGGCATGTTGTGCGTGTTGCGCGCGCTGCTGCAGGTCTTGATGTGCGCGCTCGACGCGCTGTCGCTGGCGGGCACGTGCACGAGCAGCGGCCGCGGCCAGCGCGCGACCGTGCGCCTCCGCCGCGCGCCGGTACTGCTCCGCCCACGCGCGCACCTCCGCCTCCACGCGGCTCGCCTCGCTCTGACCGCACACGTAGACAACAATTATATTTATATCCACTAGGAACACAAAGCTCGTGTACAATGTAAGATGACAGACTGACATCTGTGTCTAGCGCGTGTGCGCTGAGGGCACGTGCCGCGCGCTCGACGTGCTCGGGCACGAGCTTGGCGCGCTCGCAGGCGTCGCGCAGTGCACGCGCGCGCTCCGCCGCCGCCCGCGCTGCGCTCGCCAGCGCGTGCCCCGCGTGCGACACCACGCTGCAGTCGCCGCAGATCACCTGCACCCACACAATATACCGTATTTATCAACAATAGTAAGACATTGTGTGGGTAACGAATCATTATTATTGGAAATGGCAAGAAAATCCATAAAGTTGTTATTACCGAAACTTTGGAAAAATCTACTTCAGCAAACGGACAAACTGGCTACGGTTGTTTACCTGCTGGCAGGTGGCGCAGTAAATGGTGAGCTCGGAGTTTGTGTGACGGGCGCAGTAGGTGGGCTGCGGCATGAGGGGCTCAAGGTAGTGCCCGGAGGTGGCCTTAGTGCGGCCGTGTGCCTTGCCGCACGCCGCGCACACGCTCACCAGACACTGGCTGCATCGACTCTCCGCCTGATGATAAACAAATGTGCTGTGATAAACAAATGATCTTGAAACCTACTATTCCTCCATGAAGAATATAAACTCTTTCCTCGCAGAAATACATAAAGACGGGATCTCATTACTTACTCTATGGCATGGTCAGCTGTAAGAGAACTCTTTTAGAGTTAAGTTCACCTGTACTTAAGCGCATTTCTATTGTAATGATTGTATTGTAACAATGTAGTGTAAGCTTGAACAAATAAAGAAATCGTTAGGTAGATAACTTTTAATAACGAAAAAACCGTCAACTTCAAGGACACATTTCAACATTTTTAAACCTTTCATAAGATTAACGGTAGACTTGACCTTGACTGAACTCGTCAAAGAACCAACCAGTACAGCGATAACAGCCAATTTTCTAATTTTTACACTACAGAACCAGAACTACCAAAGCGACGGTTTATTGTCATCAATCAAAGCAAAAGAAATAAATGCACCGAGATTACTTACAATTGCGAAGCAAAATCTTAACATTGTGATCGAAAACAAAAACATAGTGGTCCAGCGCCATCTGTTGATACGCAGCGGAAACGGCACCATCGGTAAACATAAAGACAAAAACAGTCTCGGTACTTATTTTAAAATTATTACCAAAATACGTGATGCGACAGGACGCAAAGCATAGTTTATACAAACACAAAGGGCCAACATAAAAGGTAAATGTGGCGTTGTATTACTAATTGAATTCTTCTGCATTAGATCGTAGCCGTGGAATCGACACGCACGAATTGCACACCACATGTGTAACACAACTCTCACGCATGTCATGTCGACATTCTAATAAACTGTTTTTAATTTCAAAGCACAGATAAATGACAGCAATACTAATTAGTACTTCGTAATTAAAAGTCTGTTTGAGTTTTTACGATAAAAACAAAAGAATCACAATCGCATAAGATTGATGATTTACTTTATGTTGCCATTTTTCTTTCGTAATTTTTTTAAAATGTCAGTGACAAAATATGTCAAAATTTGTACGAAATTGTTGGTGTGCTTTACGGCCGGTAGGGGCGCTGTACAAAATTGAATACAAATTTTGTTATTTGTGCTATGTGTCTTACTACAACGCACCTTATTGTCAGCATCGCACATGTCACACAGCACCGTGACGTCATCCTCTCTGTCGGCGAGACTCATCTTGCGCAGTAGCACGTAGTTGAGCGGCAGGTCCGACACGCCGGCAGGAGGCAGCTGTGTCTCGTGCCCGCATGTCGGACACACCAACAACTGCACACTTCTACCTGACACCTGAACCGAAAATTAATAATATTACGTGTATTGTAGTTAAAATTCAGTCGTATATGAAATATCACACTATCATTTATCATTTCAATCTATCACAAAAAAGTAACGTTACATATCAAACATGCGGCCATTTCATTATTTAATTTTATTTATTAATATTCATCAATCAATTATATTGTAACGTACATTGTAATGTGAGAAAAAGTATTTTTTTTTTCATTCATTAAAATTTTAAGTCTACTTATATTTAATGGTCACTTTTATCTTCTTTTACCTTTTTAATGAATATGCCGTATTTCTGCGGCTTGTCGTCAAGACTTCCCTCCGAGTTGGAGTTGCGAGCGTCGCTCTCGTAGCCCGAGCCCGCCGAGCCTGCGGAACCAGCGCCCGAACCTGACCCGCACTCCTCGGGTTCCAACTGTATGGAACCTATGACAATTAACATAAAAATAACGAACAACTATTGGTATGACAGCAAAAGGGAAAGGTTCAAGGAAAGCTAAGTCAGGGACGAAAATATCCTGGCTTACGAACTTATGCAAAATACGAGCGCTCGTTCACTTTTCAAAGCCGCGATATAAAAGGTCCAATTTGATCCAATGATTAACGACCTTCAAAGATTGTACTTTAAGAAGTGTTTGGAATGAAAAAGGTGTTTATCAACATACTGATACGCGTACAGGATTATTCCAATTGCTATTCGTATCTTCGTGCTTTTAAAAATCTAGGAACATAGTGAATGATGGTGAGGACACAATGATTCATGTTGCCGAGGTCGTTGTGTTTACAAATCAGATGTAATGAGTAAGCGACACTCGAGGCTTCCACCGTCGGAAATAACTGAATCTCTCTGCCAATTGCTATTGCGGCATCGCTAAAAAATTACATAAATAGACACTCTTTAAGTCATTGACAAGGATAGCACAGTTTAGGAACTGATTAAATAACGAATGACTCATCTGTGGGTTTCTGAGACCAAAAGCCCCGTTTAAAACATGATGTTACCTCTGTTTTGTTAAAGATACTCTGGGTTTGACGATATTTTAATACAGAGATTTTAGACTCAGAAACCTACGCTTTCAAGAGTAATTTCTTTTCTCTACCAACTATCAATAAATTTGTCAATCGGCAAAATGTTGGTTTGTTTAAATACAATTGGATCAAATGTCTTTTTTAAGTTTTTTTTGGGATAATTGTGATTAAATTGTTTTCTCCTTTTGTCGAAAAGCTTTATAAATGGGACATTGTACAAGTATATTATGTAACTAAACAATTTAATAAAGATATATTCTAGTTTCGAGTATCAGTTTAATAAACTACGAGAGATCTTGACGAGCGATTAAAATAGCCGTGTTATTAATAAATCTTTGGTTTTATAACCTGAACAGTTTCTGGTTTACATCTGTCGTGTTATTGTTTTAGTTCGAGACTCAACAGATACAGTTTCACTACACACATTGTTATTTTTTACTGTTTTATCGTGGGTTTTCGAGACGAAAATCTCTATATAAAACATCCCTGTCATTATCTATGATAAAACAAAGGTAACAGTATGTTTTACATGGAGATTTTGGTTTTAGAAAGCCACGGTTAAGCATGTAAATAATCTATGCCCCATTTCCGTAATCAAAAAGATTTATATTACGCAAAGTTATTTTATATTTAATTATAAATAAATGTATATATTTATTAACAACATTCAGAACGTAATTTTTTTTATAATTCCAGGTATCCCGACCTGGATTTGAGCAGAGTTTACTTGTACGTTTTGAAATGGGAACGTAAACGAATTTTGAGTAAACGTTTGAAATCTTTGAATGAACTCTTTCCTGTTTTTTTTAATCGCCATCGATGGACGTGCTGTTTATATGTATTAGAATGTTTATTATGGATCAAATTCTATTTAGTACATTCTAATAATATTTTTAAATATGTTGAAATCCTGATTTGTAATTATTTACATGATGCTTGTTTCTTTTTAAAGTTAAATATGGCAGATCAATAAGAGTCTTATTGTATTGGTACATTTAGTGTTGCCACTCGTCCGGATAAAGCCGGACATAGGTAGGCTTTTTGATTGCACGTCCGGCCAAAATAAACGGTGTCCGGGTTGTCCAGCTTTAGTTAGGCTTTTTACACATCGCAAACGAGAGTGTTTGAGCGCAGTAATAAAGATGTCTGGCCTTTCTACCCAAATGTCCGGGCAAACTGTCTAGTCCGTCCGGCTATTAGGTTTGTCGACCTGACAACCCTAGGTACATTAATAATTAAGTTCTAAGCATAAAAAACTATAATTTTACGTTTTGTACGATCCTCTGCAGTGAAATTCAACGTTAAATTTCTTTTGTTACTAGCAATCAGTTCATCCACGTTTAACGCGTAATACAGCGCGGTGCTAGGTCGTTGTATGTAGGGCTTCAGTCAGCCTCTGCTGTCTCCACATGTTACCTTGTTCGCGGTAAGCTAATTGGATCTTTCACTTAGTAGTTACCGTGAAACAATTCTGTTTGTAATGATTAGTTCATTAGAAAACTTATTTTAATTATCTTTTAGATATCATAAGATCTTGTTCTTTATATTATGGTCTTTTCACAAATATTAACAGAATAAACACACAATATTAAAATGAGAACTAATAATCGCGGGTTTCTAAGACCGAAATCTCCGTTTAAAACTCCAAAGTGATGACGATAAGTTTTATAGAGAGATTTCACAAACTCACGGTAATTGAAACATTGTTCTAAAACAAAATATAAAAAAACATGTAAGCCGTCAATAAATCAGTAGAGCTGAGTTAATTCAGCATGATATTGACGTACGCCGAAACATAGCTAATGTGTTTCTATATATAGATGTGCCACCGGGGATGCCGGCTATTGATACAGACTAACCCTCAGTTTCCATTGACGGAAGACATGTAGGAAAGCTTATTGTTATCTCTGTTTTATCAAAGTGAAATAAAAGAGATGGCAATATGTAAGGGATGATAATACAATAGTTTGAAATGTTCATAAATATTTGTGTAAAGTTGCAAAACATTTATAATAAAATATTCTATTTCTTTTGTATTATTTCACTATTTTCATAAAACACGTATGCTGCATTTTATAGAAGCCACAAAGTAACAGAAATCTTATCTTACTAATATTATAAATGCGAAAGTTTGGATTGTTTTTGATGAAGGTATCTCCAGAATGGCTTAACGTGTCTATGAAGAACCATAGGCTAATAATTTTTTTAATTCTTCGCATACGGAGTCGCTGGCGAGAGCTAGTAATAAATAAATGAGTAACAGGACTTTTAAGTCTTCTACAAATCATTTGAAATGCATTCATGTATTCATTTGTTACATATCTAACTAGTTTCGCTAATATTAATGGTCCACTTTACTAATTTACGACACTGCAACAAAACTATTTGACTTCCTTTAATATCGGAGTGACACCAACATCCTTTACAAACCTTACTCGTTTCCTTACAAACGCGAGTCTGTGTGCACTTCTTTATTTTCTTAAATGTTTTACGACGCATCTACCCATTAACGGTTCATAACACATTTTATATCTCAAACAGATGCTTTGGAAACAGACAAAGCAAAGCAGTTTGTTTTTTTTATTGACATCGATTGGCCCCAATTTTAAGTGAACTCTCAAATGAAATGCTCTATCTTTGTTTCATGTTTGTGACCATTGCGATTTTATTTATTTTTATTTAACGACATGATTACGTAATATGTTTTATTTACGAGTTTATCTGGTTCCGCCACTTTATTGCGTTTAACAAAGCCAATGTAATTTAGCGTTAATTTGAGGTTATCTGGATCGTTATAACAAAAGAATTAACCGCTAAGGAAATGTAACCCAAAAAAAGTCCAATGCGCAAAAATTAGGACTAATAGAAGCTTACTTGCGTGAAAAATTATTTTTTACAAAATTTTGCAATATTGATATATGAAATAGCTCGCAGAAGTTGTAAAAAACTCACCTAACTTTACTTACTTCAAATTGTTAGAAGATAGTAAGTTACACGTACCATCGTCAACTTCATTCCACACATCTTCCTCCTCTTCGCGCCGTAGACCCTGGAGACATCTGGTACAGAAGCTGTGAAGGCATCCCAGCAGCCTGGGTTCCACCAGCTCCCTTTTGCACAGACCACACTCCCAATCTTTAACCCTGCTCTTCCGACCTTCACTATACGAAGACCGCAGCCCGACGCACAAGCTTTGACTGGCCGGTCTTGAACACTTCTGGTGCAAAGGACTGTTACCAGCACTGATCGAAGACGGTTCCAATGATTTCCTTCGATCTTGCTTTTTACGCGTGAAGCTTCCAAAAATATACATAATTCTGTCTACTTCCATTTGTTTTACGATTCACGAAAAAAAATTACTGTCACGCCATTTAAGAAATAAACTTGAAAAAAAAGAAATTAATTGATTTTAAAAAATAATAAGCTATTTACAGACTATAAATATGAAAAAAATATTGTAATTTTTAGTATCTTTATAACCAAAGCTTGGCATTACGCGTTACTTTTGCTTCCCGCGTTCATTTAAAAATAAACGTCCTACCGAGATGGTGCGCTGAGGTCGACTATCTCGAGTTGGACTTGTACGTGGATCTTGGACGCACAAAACTATAATCACGCGCCACGCGTAGGGCGCATCCCTACAAATCATTGCTAATGAATTGTAACTGATTGATTTTTGTTCTTATTGCATTTTGTTTAGAATTATTTAAAGCGAATTACAAACGTTGTCGCTACATTTTGCAATTTACTCTTTATTTACGAACTTTGTGATACATTGAAACACAATTTTGTTAGAAGAAACGTTAGAACCTCTACAAAATGTTAGAATTTTTTTTTTCAAAGGTTTCGAAATCGTGACCCGATATTTTACTCTTTTTATAACACTAAAACTCAAATTTTCGCTAAACGATAAAAATATAAATTACGCTATTGTAATTGATTCCAAAGTAGGTCAATATTTAATACGACTTTTTGTTCTGTTGTAAACTGTTTCCTGTATAATCGAAAAATTCTATTTAACGACAATTGTAAGATATTTTTAGTATCTGTTGAAATAAGTTTGTGTCAGAGGTAATATCCTAAAATAAGGGTGAGTTGTGTGCGTATAATTAAGGGAGATCTATATTTGTGGTAACCCATGTCATTTTTTGTATCCTTGATTGATTGGGAAAGTTGTTCATATTGTACAATAACATTAAACATTATAAAAGTGAAATACGACTGTAAGCCAGCTCGTTTAAATAAATAACCTATTCCCATTTTACCTGACAAACAGATTAAAAAGTTTCGCGTTAACCTTTATTTAAATTAAATAATAAATATATCACTGTTTTTATGCATCGTTTTCTCATATCTATATTAATTGAAAAAGTGAATGTACAAAACGCATCTATATGTAATTAGACTAACGACTATTTTTGTCATAGTAATTATGCAAAGTTTAAGAAATGTCTACTAAAGCATATCAAATTGAAACTTTGAGAAGCCAATGAAAGTCAATATGCACACTTGATAGCACGCATCAGTAGAAAATTATTCAAACTATTTATTTAGATTACCGATATCTAAAGAATGGATTAGTAGTTTTTGAAATCTGCTTAAAAAAAAACGCGTGTGTTTGTTGTTTTTATTATTCACTCGAAAGAGCAGGCAAAGGAACTAAGCCATACAGCCTAAACGCGTGTGTCCGTTGACAAAATGTGACACGGCTAGTGGTTTCTCTTCTCAAATTCTCAACAATTTTATACGACAATCGATTTGGAGAATTGATTCAATTCTCAAATATTTTCGACTTTAAACGTTGCATTAATTATATCGTGTTACAAAAAATACATAATGTTGAATATTCCAATAATGGTTCTATTTAGCCAGTGAACTAATGCTTTGAGAACACACTCCATTATACATTTAATGTGTTCACGTGGGACACTAATTAAATCTGTATTTTGGCTCACGTTTATTTCTTTCAGGTAAAAATGTTGACTTAGATAATATGTACCAGTAGTTGATTTATAGAATCGATGTTGAAAATCAAGGCACATCACTTTAAGGGTAATGTCAAACTCAAACTGCTGCTGTCTTTCTGTCACTGTCAGACAGCAGTCAGCAGCGTTTGTGTTTCGTGACATTGATGAACACTTGAGGATTTTTTCATTCGTAAACCACTTTTCTAGTGTGGGTGCGGAATGTGTATTTATATTTATAATGAACCCGAATAAAATTATGTCACTGCTGGTTTTAACATAGAAAACAGTGAGCGTTGCATTTATATCGCTATGTTGAACTTGCACAAAATTTGGTTATTATCATGTCTCTGTGTTATTGTTATGATTATTTTATATTTTCAAACAGAAATTACTCGTTTGGAGCAAAACTATCGCAAGCTGGGTACGTAATGTCTCATTTGTAACAAATTAAAGACTTAACTGAGTATAAGACGAGTGTTTTCTTTCAGAATATAAATTGACACAAAGTCAATCAAATTCTCGTCAGTTTTTCCCGAAAACCTTAGAAAAAGATAATGATGACTTGGTAGTCATATACAACCGCGTACCTAAGACAGGCTCCACTAGTTTTGTTGGTGTGGCCTATGATTTGTGCAAGAAGAACCATTTCAAAGTGCTACACATTAACATCACAGCAAATATGCATGTTATGTCTTTGAGCAATCAGTATAAGTTTGCTCAGAATGTGACAAAATGGCAGGAAGTGAAACCAGCACTTTATCATGGTCATATGGCATTTTTAAACTTTGAAAGGTATGCATGTTACATCTTTATTTAATATTTGGCAATAGATTTTTCAAAGGCATTCTTACAAGCTATTCAGTATGTGATATATACTTTACACAAGTTGTACAAGATACCAGTTGATATATAATAAGTTTATGTAAAGTTCTTGATAACTATACAATTTAAAACATCCGTTTTCAGATTAGGCACATCTACAAAACCAGTATTTATTAATTTAATAAGAAAGCCATTAGACAGGCTGGTGTCTTACTATTATTTCCTAAGAAATGGAGACAATTTTAGACCCCACTTGGTACGGAAGAAACACGGAGACAAAATGGTGAGTTGTTTATAAACATAAAAACTGAAAGAGCATTTATAGTGGAAGGAGACAAGTAATAAAGTGATACAAGAGGTAAATTGTCCCATATGAATCCATAACAAAGGTACATCTCTATGTAATGGGATAATATATAAAGAAATTAAGTGCAGAAAGCAATAAACAAGAAATGTCCCGTGGAGAGCAATTTGCTTTTTACAAGAAACTCACACATATTCCCTTGATATCTCTATTTCCTCCATATATATAAAGTTCTTTTAGAAATCTTTAAAATATAAAAAGTTTGACATGTTCCGGTCCACAGACTTTTGATGAATGCGTAGAAAAAAATCAAGCAGACTGTGATCCTAACACCATGTGGCTGCAAGTTCCCTTCTTCTGTGGTCACTCAGCGCAGTGTTGGTAAGTCGATATAAATCTAACTTCTTATCTTACTAATATTATAAACACGAATGTTTAGCTGGATGGATGTTTGTATGAAGGTATCTCCAGAATGGCTGCATATGTCTTGCTAAAATTTGGCACAGATGTAGAACATAGTCTGGAAGTACAAATAGGTTACTGTTAGGTTTTTGTTTTAGTTCTAAGCGGACGAAGTCGGGGGCAACAATTAGTGAAAATATAAGTTATTAAGCAATACTTTAATAATAATACAAATGAAGCATTGTACAGTTGAATGGAATGAGTGAAAGTCCATGGGTCCGCAATATTTTTCTGGCATATAGAGGTTTTTTCTTACCATCCATTTCTTGTTTACCTAGGTTTCATTATATAGTTTTATTATTATTGAATATAAGAAGTTACATAATAAAGGCTAATTTTTGTTATTCGATAGAACTTAACAATTTTATAATACTGTTATTTGATTTTTTACTATTTTAAATTATAGCTAGTTACTTGTTTCTGTATTATGATAACAAAGTATCCAAGCACAAGTTCCAAGCAAGTCATAACAGTATTGTGTTGGTATATTAGATTACTTTACAATTTCCTGGTTTTTGTCTCACACATGACAAATAGTATGTGTTGGCCACAATCTGTATAAGCACATTGGAAATGTCTAATAGAAATCGTTTGCGGACGCCCGCAACTTCGTCAGTGCAGAATTTGTACAAAAGTAGCCTTCAATATGCCTGCATGTATCAACTATCTTCCCGTCAAAGTCGGTCTTGTGTACAGACAGACAGACAGAAATAAAATAGTTTTTCATTATTAACAACGCAAGTGGGAACGGATTTCCGATAAGGTAGTCGAGAATTCGAATTCTGCCATTCGACTATTGTCGTAAATCATATCCTAGCGCAATTCTTTGGTTTAGTTGGAATGGTACAAGAAATAAAAACAATTTAATAAAAATCTGCTAATATCTTTAATTAAAAAAAATTGTCATCTATTTTTAATGCTTTCAGGAAACCTGGCAGCCAGTGGGCGTTGGAACAAGCAAAACACAATCTAGTCAATCACTATCTTCTCGTAGGTGTGACAGAAGAAATGCTAGATTTTATATCAGTTCTCGAAGCCGTTTTGCCTCGAATATTCAAAGGCGCCACCGAACATTATTTAAATAGTAACAAATCACATCTAAGACAGACGAGTTCCAAAATAGATCCGGCTCAAAGGACCATAGATAAAATTCAAAAATCGACCGTATGGAAAATGGAAAACGAATTATACGAGTTTGCGTTAGAACATTTTAAATTCTTCCAAAGAAAAGTTTTAATGAAAGAAAGTCTAGGTGTTCCGCAAACTTACTTTTATGAAAAGATACGACCAAAATGAAAATGGTGTTCATTATTAAGAAATAAAATGATTCATTCCAGATGTTATGATGTAAATATTAATGTTATTTATTACTAGATTTTAAGGGAAAGTAAAAAAAAATAACACACAAAAAACGTGAAGTGTTTTATACTCTGTTACGTTTAAAGTCATGCTGAGGCCTAATTGATTTTTATTATACGTCGTATTTGCATATTTAGTTAAATTTACTAACAAAAGAAAAAAAACTAATTGAATTAGAAGTACTTTAAATTAATCGTATTACAAATGATATAGACCATAAGTGTACTAAAAAGTTTTTAAACGTTTTTTTATAACCTAAAATAAATATTGAACTAATCTGTTATTAACTCAAAATCAGTTTTTACGATTGCCCCCGCTAAAGTGCATTACCTTAAGTAGAACAAAAAAAAATATCTCCCCCCCTCCTAGATCTAGCCTAGATCATTCGCTGGCAACATCTTTGATCTTGTATACGATTTTAACGACCAAAAACATTTGCTATGTAAGATGTTTGAAATTTAAGCGAATCTTATGATTTCTTTTAACCCTTAAATGGACGATTTTTTTTTACGTTTTAAAAAAATATATTTGTGTAATAGACATGTATTACTGTCTAGGAAAAATGAGTAAAAAAATCTAGACATGAATTTACTATTTTTTTTAGAAATAAGAACTAGTTGTCAAAATTAACAAAAAAATAAAATAAAGATAATTTTATCTGTGATGTTTAGTATGTTGTTTAAAAAAAACATTGTCCATTTAAGGGTTAAGGCTGAATAATTGATAATTGGTTAATTTTTAAACAAGATAATGTAAAAATTATTATTAATAATATTATATAATTTGGTCACTATAGTCCCTGATGAGAATTACTAATTAATAACAAGATGTTGGATAGATTATTTAGTTTTTTCATGTCTATTAACGGCCTAATATAACATTTTTAATATTATTTCGATAATATGCGACCAAATATATCAATTAAAATAACAAGAGAAAAATATAAATAATGCGTTCTTAAAAGTTAAAAAAATATTTTCTAATCAGGTTTTATATTAACCGATTTAATTTAATATTTGAATTATTGTTATGTATCTATACAAAATATATTTATTTTATAATTTTATGCTTAACCATTGGTTATTAATACAACGAAATATAAATTCTACAATTTTTATTTTACCGCCATTTTGTTGTTGACATATTTTTTTTTCTGTTATGGCAACAATTTTATACTCTGTGACAAGAAGCTTTAATTAATATCAGAATCGAATTTTATGTCTGTGTTTTTTATTGTTGTGTTATTTAAATATAATATTGCTAGGTTTTTAAATTTTCATGAATTGTTACGTTGATATGAAAAAAAAATTACATTCATTCTTTCTAGACAAGATTTTTTGTTTTTAATTTTAGTTTTCTAAGTTAAAATCTCAAAGTACTCAATACATACAACAGTATACAATCTTTGAAACCACCCACGTCAATTTAATTAACTCATGATATTTTTTAAAATAAGATACATTGATTTGTACAGTTTAATCCTCTGTGAGGATTGACGGTGGGTTTCCATTGACGCAACATTTGTAAAAAATATTGTGTTTGTTTTGTTATTTGGCAGCGAAAATTCACAAATGTTTATTTAGTATATTTAGTAGATAAGAAATTATGCGGACTAATTATAATTAAGTATTAGCAGTTTTATTATTAAAATGTTATCAACTAATATTGATTTTTCGTGTTAAATATTAAGTTTTTGTAAATACCAGTGTATGGCCATCGAGACTATATAATTGTATATATTGAAATATAGAGAAATATATTAATAAGAGACGACATGAAAATTTAAATGTTAACACGTTAGCTGCCATGTCGGACTATATGCCCGACAAGCTAATGTTTCAATCAGGCCGTGTCGGACTATGTGTCCGACAAGCAATACTTCCATTCAACACCTCGCTGTGGCTTTTTAATCGAATTTTTGTATGCGCAAGACCCCATTGAAATGGTTTTGGACAAAATAAAAAAAAATTCTTTTCAAAAAATCATTCTGGCAGCTAACGTGTTAAAGATTGATATTTCGTACTTAATAGTATAAAATTGGCATTTTGGTTAAAACGTTTGGTCTAGGAAATATAATTGCACGTACTTATTATTTACTGAACACACATCAGTATGTGCGGACGCACTAGTTTTTATTGCAAGAATTTGTTAATAAATCAATATTTTACAGTTAATGAGTTCATTTCATTTGATCCTTCGAGCCGGATATTTTGAAAATATGCATTCTTGTACCTTTACTGATACATATGGGGTTTATAAGACAAAAACATGGGAAATTAATGGTCGTAAGACACTTAATATAGGGTATTTTTACTTTTTTTTAAATCGAAGGTCCATTGGTTATGAATATTATTGATCAAATTACGTCCAATTGTTATGAAACATTTTTATGAGTCATATTTCTAAACGTATTGAACAAATAAATAAAATAGTATGTCATAATTCGTATAGATTTGTCACAATTACACGAACAGTGAGTCATTATTTCTGGGAACTGGAAACTCCTTCAAACATATCAATTATTGGTACGTCAAATTAACTGAATAATAAATTCGCTGTCCTCAGAACGACTGGTGGAAAAAATGGAATATTGAGAAGTTTAACGTCACGAGTTAACTGTGGTGTACCCAGTAAACACAATTAGTCAAATGTGTCTTGCATGACCCTTGCATTTGATACAATAATTGCCCACGCGGTGGATTCATTCAGGGGGTTGTCGCTTTAAATATTCAATCGGTTTTCCATCTCTCTCATGTGTCGTTTATCACATACGTCAGAGTGGGTCAACCATATTTTTATAAGTTGTATTTAAAAAAGAAAGCTCCAACATTCAGTCGTATGCCGGAGTCAGCAGGGAGCGGACGTCCCGCGATGCTGGCTCGATCACAACCGCTAGCAGAAATGCTTTCGCGGCGTCACTACTTTCGAATAATTAGACAAATCATCACCAGTCTCAGATCATCTAAGATGAGTTAATTTATATCGATTTAGTTGAGTTTTATGTATTATTTATACTTTGTTTCGGAGCTTTGCCGAAGGTCGCGTCCTTTAATCGATGAACAATTATAAGTGACAGCGTGTGAATACCCGCGTGTACAGACACTTTTTGATACATATATATTTATATAAATAAGTGCCAACGCATTACCTACATTAGTATACAGGGACTATATATTTATCTAACTGAGAGTACGGTACATAAATTGCATCTTCATGGAATATGGGCATCTGTTTAGACACTGGTGAGTAAACAAACATAATACACGCAAACCCGCAACCAAACAGAACCGTCGAAACACATCCTAAAAGTTCTTATCACCTTACATTTCTTTTATAAAGGAACTAGCTGTCCAGACCTACTCAATATGATCACAAAATTTCATGGAAATCGGTCAAGCCGTTTCGGAGGAGTATGGGAACGAAAATTGTGACACGAGAATTTTATATATAAGATAATTTTACTAAGAATATTTACATCAAAACTTCCCCTAGTATTCATGCTCATTCATACCTCCCGGTTAGATGAAATAAGCACAGGATAATTATAATCCCAGGAGAAGAAACGGTTTATGGAAACCCATCGCTCACTAGCCGTGTGTACCCTCGAAATACTTGAACTCTTAAGAAAGCACACAAGATTCTGTGTTTGTATATAGTAGAAAAATTACAATTAAGTATTCGACTTTTGAATTGTTGTCAAAGTAACAAAATAATACTAACAAATACATCATAATTAGTTACAGCACAATTTAATATCATAAAGCGCTTCCACCGATTATTTATTAAACGATTTTACCCCAATCAGTTGTTATGGAACACATTAAAAACAACTACGAACTCTACAATGTATTTATTGCTGCAGTAGTGTAAGCACTCAAGTAATCAACTGGTCCTAGGTTCGATTTCCTTCATGTACCAATGTGTTTAAGAATTCCATATGCACATTTACACATCGGTGATATAAATTAAATTTAAATAATATATTTATTTATCTTGCAAATATCCTTTTTTACACACACATACATATTTGAAGTTAACCAACTATATAACGGTAGATTAAATTAGCCATAGAGTCTATGGGGATATTTATGTGCTAAGTATAATACATAAAGTCCTTATCATAATAAAATTTCTTGGCTGTCCACTGTCAAAAACCATAATAAACAATGATATTTAGAACAAAACAATGAGGAGCAGGACAGAGAGACAGAGAGCTACGGGGGGTCGCGTAGGGGGCGCGAGAGCGCGTGGGGCCGCGCCACGCCGCCCGCCGCCGCCTTCCCCATGCAGAACTCCAGCCATGTCAAATTCGAGCCCCCCACCGTGCCCGTCATATTCGTACTTGGTAAGGTATACTTCTTTCTGGCCATTAGGGACTCTTAGTTTTTACAATAATTAATTTAATGAAAAAGATTCAAGAATAACAGTAAAAGTCATCGACTTATCCGGCGCTTTATCTAAGATGTTGAGTATGAGAGTATTGTTGCAAGTGATAAACTAAATACTAGAAAATTGTCTTTGGTAACAACCTGCCATGCTTGATGTATTGATGCGAAGATGGTAAGATTGCTGACAGTCCTTGCGTCAACGTGGTAATTCCCAAGTCCGATTCAACGGGCTAATCTATGGTCTATCGTTTCCTTTGGAGCTTTAGCAGCCGTATATCGTAGTATAAGTTGACAGTGTATAAGTGGTGTGATGACCAGGAGGGCCTGGCAGTGGCAAGGTGACGCACTGCGACACTCTGGCGCAGGAGAGGCGCGGCCTCGTGCACGTCAACATGACCGACCTGCTGCAGCAGTACGCCATCGGGAACGGTGAGCATACACTAATTATATGTCCCTGAGTATTGGTCTTTACCAAGGAAGAAACTAAAGGAAAAGTAAAGTAGTAAGGAAGTACCACGGCCTTATTAAAGAAAGAGACGCAGCTAGGATTCTGACAATTATTTAAGCAATTATTATTTCTTTCTCTCTCTATTAAGGCTTACGAGTCATCTCTGAAACTTTTATAGAGAAAAGACTGACTTTTATTCAAGTGTTTTGCGAGAAATATTCTGTTCTTCGGGTCTGCTTTTTGGCTTAGTTCAATGATATGATAATAAGTTATGTAAAACTAATAAAACAAAAAGTTAGTATATTTTATTTTCCATCAGGATGTAATAAGTGCTTGTGCATGATAACATAAATGTATAATCGTAGCACCACTGGTCATTGCCAATGGCGAGGTACAATGTCGTCAAACGATCGATGTGTCTCTACCACGAACCATAGTCAACAACTCATGGGACGATTACCGTGAAAAAATATATTTACTTTATGATATACAAATAATCATTGTAAACTTGTCAACACAAATGCAAATTATGTTGACAATTCTTATTGGCAATTCCATGCTTTATTTGCGTAGAGTTTTCGCGGCTTGAAGTTATTCTTTTATTTGTCAATCTTGAGTCAATAAAAATTGCCAATCAAATGTACAACTTGATTGGCAATTTCTTATTGCAAACAATGAACGCAACTTTCATTTATTTATACAAAAATTTTAACTTTTTTTAATTTCTTTTAACACTCTCTTTTACGCAAAGCAATGAATTAAAAGCATCATAAAGCTGCCGTATCAAATAATAGATAAGGCTAATTCAATTGGTACTACGTTAGCAGGGGCCCGGTGGTAGGGGTGAAAGCAGGGAGGAAAGGGGAGGGTATAATAGAACCAAAGTGTTCAATTGCACGATTAGAAGAGGGCTCGTGGGAAGTACCAGCTGAGACCATGTCTCCATTCGAGGATCGACCTCACTTTCTTATTTGTAGGCCGTGACATGCCGACCTTTGACACAGGCATATTTGTAAATTATACAAACTTTCGATGATTTAAAGACAAGTCATTGTAATGCAATGTAATATATGCGTAACGAAAGAAGTTCCCGGACTACTTTTTGCAGGAAAACTAGAATAAAATCAACGGTTCAGGGAAATTGTAAGCAAAATTTTCATCCAAAGTTCATCATCGTAAAAGGCATCACCATTAGGTTATTTTAACGACACTTGTTATCATTAGATATGCAGGACTTTGGTTCGCTGTCGAGTCGTACTGTGACAGAGGTGCTCATGCTGGAGATGAAGATGGCCCCCGCCGCTGGCGCCTACCTCGTTTCCGGTTACCCGCGCTCTATGCGCGACCTCGCTGAGTATACAGACAAGGTAATAATGTCTTATTTACTTTAATATGGTGGATTTTAACATTGATTTCTGATGTGGAAGCGCTAAGAGAGCCTGTATCCTGATAGTAAGCCTATTGGCATTTGTAACAAGCTAATGAACCGCAGATGAGTAACGTTTTCTTTAATTGATAGAGCAGAGGATTACCAAGAATATCCTCTACATCCATCCGATATTGCCTTATATTTTATTAGCAAAAAATGGAAAAGGAGGAAGGAATAGGGTTTTTTACTCCTCAGTTATCAGATGAAACGTAGAACACTATTGCCGATTGAAGCAATACAATGTAGAGCGCGTTACAACAGTTGTTGTAAGTTGTCCTAATCCAAAACTGACCTGTCTAGTGTTGTTTCTTTCTACCATTTATTATTTCAATGAACAAAATGAAATATTTGTAAGCATTCAAATGTCCTCAATATCGATAAGGTTTAGAACAATATTATCGTTTTAAACAACTGTAGCAACATGACCGTCAGAATTATTAAAAGTAAGGGCGCTGTTTCATTACTCGGAAACTCGGTCTTTTGCATGCGTGGTGCGAGACATTTCTTGTTCACGTATCCCGTAGCATTTGCTTGCGAAAACCGTTTTCATTAGTCGTTAGCGGCCGCATGCGTTTGACGATAGTCCTTTCTGTTCCTTAGCGTGCATTATACTCGTCAACTGAGTCCCCGCACATCGCGTGCTTTCATTAGTCGTTAGCCCGTAAGCGTGAATTTCCCGCATGCCATAACAACCGAGTTATCAACTAATGAAACTACGCCTTTACGCTGTGCGTACCCCGCCCTTGACATACTGCTACCGATTTTTGTCAGCTCTTTCACGAATCGATCAACAATGGAGTACGAATCAACTATTGAAAGATTTTGAAGGATTAATGTACCTGTCATCGTGCTAAGGAACTGTACAAAAGTTTTTGTTAACCTAACAATGTAATTTGGTGGTGGCTTAACCGTAATTTTCTAAATTAAATATCAAAACGATTTTACAAAAACCGGAAATTGAGTTATTTCGAAATTATGTTCTTTTCTAAAAATCGGTTAAAAATATTGCAACATTTTTAGAAAGTAAATAAAATATATATTAGAATTGTTATTTCACAATATTAGCCACTTGGCCGATGTCAATTTGGCGTATTTCTTTCGTGACTTCTTTAAGACTACACAACTGGATCCAACTAATGTATCAATTATCTGTCTGTACCAATGACTCTATCAACCTCCGTCCTTGTTCTCAGATCCAGACAGTGAGCGGCGCGGTGGTGGTTAGCTGGCGACAGCGCGTGCTAGAGCGACAGATCGAATACGGCGCGCGGCTCGGGCACGTCGTGCTCAGCTTGGCGCGTATGGAGCTCGCCCACTTTTACAGACACGTGGTGCCCGTTGCCGACTATTTTGATCACACCGGCATGCTTATTGTGGTCAGTGGTAATTTCGTAACGTCATTTTAGCGTGTAAAACATCATCAATGTGGTCAACCTGTTAATATGTGAATTCAATCATTTATTCATTTTTTGTTGTCCTCATATTTAGTATGAAATTTTGGAAACGTACAAGTATAAAATGTTTTCCTCTTCCACGCTTTTCTACCACACGTCTTCACCGTTTTTTCAAGTTATTAATGCAATCCATTATTTTTTTAGATCTACCCTTACAGTCTTAGTTTAAAATTGGTAAATTACTAAAGTATCTAAATGTGTCCACAGAAGTAGGCTTAAAAGGGCTACCATCATGAAACATTTAAGGCCCATTAAGGCCATAATAGAAGTTTCTTGACGAAGAAATAATTCTGAAAATTACTCTTTTCTTACATTGGCTTAAAGTTTTAAAGACTGCAGATGAAGCTTAAATGAAAAAAAAAACAAAAGGAATTGATGTCAGAAGACCGTTGATTGGTTATGTTTGAATTAGGAACTTTTTATTCTATAAACTACATTCTAAATACAAACTTAGCTGCGTTTATTCGTGAACGTAATACCAAAGCGGATATCGATGAGCGTTTTATTAATACATTTCGCGCGCAATTTTCTTTTTTTTAATCAATAATGTTATCTGCACTCTATGTTGGCATTTAATAAGAGTGACGTCAAAGCGTTATCATTTATGGTCCTTAATACTCAATTTAATGCTTTAATCAAAGTCAATAAATATACCACAAGTGGTTTTTTTTGTAGAATATAAAAATTATCTCTATCTATCAACCGGCCCATTAGCTCAGTTGGTTAGAGCGTCGTGCTAATAACGCGAAGGTCGCGGGTTCGATCCCCTCATGGGCCACAATACGTTTTTTGTCTAAACTACCACATATTATACATTTGATTATGTAGTTGGGTTTGTTGGATTGTTTAATTTTGTATCTGTAGGTTTTGGGTCCGCGACAATTTCATCAAGTTGCTCTACCTTAGAATTAGCAAAAATACTCTGCCACTGAGCAAAAATGTACTATTGGCCCATGAGGGGATCGAACCCGCGACCTTCGCGTTATTAGCACGACGCTCTAACCAACTGAGCTAATGGGCCGGTTAATAGTCTTATATAAAGACAGTAGAATACAAAAATCTAAAGCTATAACGAATTTAGCATTTGCTATAACCTAATGTGCTTCAAGTAGTATATTTTTTCAAATACCTACATAAATTTTTCATTTACCTATGGTCACTATCTCTAAAAACAAAGGACCATATCTTTGTTATTCTATCTTATTTATTTCTTTAACTTAATACGAATTTTACTTTATTTTCTGTAACGTAACAAACCGTTTATTTGAATTTCCATCAATAAATATTAGTCTACGAAACAATGAAGTATTCATATTAAGCCTTGCTTATGTAATTACGACAACTTTGGAGGGCGGTAAGCCGATAGTTTTCTTATAAAATATGCACAACTAGAACGGTTAACTAACAATTTCTTCAGGCTAAAGGGACATAGCGTTCGCATGCAACTATTCTTTTAGTTTTTCTAACATATTATTTTTAAAATTATATTAACTCGTTTTATAATAATAAGTTAAACAATTTGACTCGTCCAATCGTAAACAATTCGTAATTTTATTTGTTGTCAGTTTATAACATGCCTAGTGCATTTAAAATCGGACAACCAATAGCTTGAAGCGTTAATGTAGGTTAAAAAAATTCATTTCGTCTTTAGTAAAATATTGGCCCATGAGGGGATCGAACCCGCGACCTTCGCGTTATTAGCACGACGCTCTAACCAACTGAGCTAATGGGCCGTATGATTTCTTTGCTAGAAAGTTATATTTATATTTTTTTAATTTTGATATCAAACATGAGTCGATTCAACATTTCTATCCATTACTTCTGATTTGGTATTAATTGAATTTTGCGTATTAAAGTGACCATAGAAGTAGAGTTATCGTGAGTTTCTGAGACCAAAATCCCCGTTTAAAACATATTGTTATCTCAAACATATCGAAGATGAAAGGGATGACGATATGTTTTAAACAGGGATTTCGGTCCCAGAAACCCACGGTTAGTGACGTTAAACGCGTTCACAGCCTCTTTTAGTGGATCGTCAGCATATTTGTTGTATAGCAAGTTACAACTGTCATGATTCCCGTATATTCATTTCTCTTTCTTTCAAACAGAATTAAAGAGATGCCAACATTGTTACTGTACATGAACGACAATGGGAACACACTTATATAGCCTTCTTTTAGGATAATAATATTATTTAAGTTATTATATATGGAGACGGAAGTACTTGGTGTGGTTGACAAATCGATGTCCATCAATAAATTAGTTGTAGAAGTTTCGCCGCGACGCGTCGCATCGATCGCCGGCCGACGGTCAACGTACAATGTCACCTGTCATAAACAAACGCCGATGTCTAAAGTCAATGTTGAAAGTGACCAGTGTTATTGTAGCACTCACTATGAGTTTCTAGCACCAAAATATCCGTTTAAAACACATCGTTGGCACTGTCATTATCTTATAACAAAGTGTTTGGGATATTTTGGTCTCATAAACCCAGGTCTAGACTATTTTTTTTTGTTAATTCTACAGGGCCCAAATATTGATAGTGTCTACATGAGAAAGTATCACATATGCAGTTTTTTTGTTGTATTAGGACACGTTTTTTCCCTTAACAATTAACGTTGGGTTCTTCATGAAGCGAGCGTATCACCATCTCAAAGTCCGGCAACGCATCTGCGGTTCCTCTGGTATTGCTGATGTCCATGGGCGTCGTTAAACATCTCGGTGTTCCCGCTGCTCGTTTGCCTCCTTCTGTTATAAAATTTTGACACATACTCGTAGATACATATCAAAGACATTTATAAGATAATGATTTTCAGATTACAGTCAGATACGATCAATATAACCAAAGGAACTATTAACCGTAGGTTTCAGACATCAAAACTTTTGTATAAGACATATTGTCATCCCTGTCATTGTCTTTGACAACACAGATATCATAATATGTTTTAAACGGAGATTTTGAACTCGGAAACCCACGGTAAGTATAATGAAAAAATTTGTAAGCTGATTAACGAACAAAATGCGGACACAGCAGCGTCATTTTAATGATTTTATGTAAATAACAAAGCTGTCGGTCGGTGGCTCAGTGGTCAAGCACTTGACTTGCAATCTGCAGGTCCTGGGTTCGAATCCCGCCATGTACCAATGTGTTTTTTGATTTCCAATTTACATATGTACATTTATCCGACGTTCTTAAGGCGAAGGAAAACATCGAAATGCAACCTGCACATATCTGAGAAGTAATATAAAGATATGTGTGAAGTCAACCAACCCGCACTTGGCCAGCGTGGTTGACTATTGCCTAATCACCCTCAACTTAGGGTAGGCTCCGAGCCCCTCGGTGGGGACGTATAGTGAGCTGATGATGATGAACAAAGCTATATAAATGTGTGACGTAACATTAGCCCTTGTCGTGTGAGTTTGCAGCTGTGATATATGTAGTATTAAAAGTTTAATGAATAAATGGTGTACGAAGTTTCAGTTGTTTTTGATAGAAGTTTTTAGACACGTGTAAAAATGTTTTAATAGACAAAACTTAGCATATAGATTGTGGTCCGTTTAACACATGAAATAACAGACCTACAAAAATGTTTTAGTTAGTTAAAGTATTAAAATTGTAAGTACAAATTAAGAAAGTGTGTCACTAAATTATAGAGAAACTGAACTGACCGAAATAAAGTCAGCTGGCGATATTCGCTGATGAATAAATAAAACAAAAGTTACACGACTCAGCAGTCATCAGTTACAAGTCGTTTTATGAATTTTTGAGTTCGTCCAGATGGCCGGGTGGCGTGCTAGCTCTAATTTCTTATGCAATTTCGTTACACTATAATTAAACTTTTCATAATTGAACACTTTTATAGAGTATCAACTTTTGTTATGTTTTTTTCATCAGGCGACGTGCGTTTCTCGTGAGTTTTGTTTAATCTAATCTATGTTATTATAAATAACGAACATTTTTCAAATCTGATTTTTACTTCCTAGTCATTTAGATGTTGTATATTGTTTTATTTTAGGTGAACGGCGAAAGAAATCCCGAGGAAGTGTACAAGGATTTCCGAGCTGCTGTACTGCAGATCCTGGGCACTGCGGAAGACGAGAACATTAACGGCGTCAGTGGTGTAGGGGCTCATGGAATACCGGGAGAAATAGTCGGCGTAGAGCCGGCGCCCGTGGGAATAAGAGGCCGGAGCGTCAGGAGTCACGGTCCTGATAGCAGCAGGCAATATCCTGAAGGGGGCAGGCAAGGCCCCGATAGCAGGAGTCGCCACGAGCCTGTGGTGGTTGACGAACCTCTACCGGCAGCAGTTCCTGTCGTCTTGCCTGTCAATGGAAATGTCGGAAGGATGGTTAGTCCAAAGGTAACGCAAACTTAGACTTAGGCTACCATTTAGAATTATAGTATGCATGTAGTTATGTGTTAATCTATAGCGGATTCACATTATAGGAAAATTATTTTCATCTACCACATGGCCCATTAGCTCAGTTGGTTAGAGCGTCGTGCTAATAACGCGAAGGTCGCGGGTTCGATCCCCTCATGGGCCAACTTATTTTTTTTTTAAAACATGATATGAAGTTAAAATGATTGCATGTACACATTTTTTCCAATCTTACTTTAGATTGTTGTTATTCAAGGCGAAGGTGATCCGTGTGCGCGGTGCGGCGACGCGCGCGTGCGTCGTGTGTGTGGTGGGCGGACCCGGCAGCAACAAGGCCGCGCTCTGCCAGCGCGCCGTCGCTCAAGTAAACGGGTGGACACACTACAGGTACTGGAATACTAAGATGTATTTAGATTAAAATCAAGTAATCTCGGTATATCAATGAGAAAATTCCTGCAACTAAGTTTGCTTTTGGCGTCAAACATTCAACAATGTTTTTACATTACAAACTTAATACTATTGTTGTGCGTCTGTAGCTTAGGCCAACGTCTCCGTTCGCTGGCGGAGTCGGGCGGCGGGGCGGCGTCGGACGGTGCGCTGTGCCGCGCGGCGGTGTCCGGCGGCGAGCTGGTCAACAACGAGCTGGTGGGTCGGCTGGTGCGCGCTGCGATCAGCGACGCTGCGCGCACTGGACATGGCCTCGTGTTGGATGGGTACCCACGGGACTTACAGCAGCTGGATGTGTTCGAGAAAGAGGTGAGATTGTGTCAATTGTAGAACTGTCAAGACCTAAACTTTATTTAATTTTTTTGTCAGATTACAAACCTTTTCGACTCATAATTACATTACTTAAGAAATTCGCTTAGAGCTAGTTAACCTAAATTGGACTCATTTCTTAATCTACTTTGTCATGTTCACAAATGTCTTGTTATTAGTTCAAGATATCACCTCGCATGGTGTTGGTGGACTGCTCGAAGCTGCAGCTGGGCCGGGGTCGGCGCGACGATTCCGTGGCCGCTTTCCGCCGTCGCCTGGAGGTGTTCCGCGAGCTCAGCCTGCCTATGCTCAAGACTCTTGACCAGCAGCACAGGCTTGTTATCGTAAGACAAACTTTTTCCAATCATAAACTTGGTAGAGACAAAAGATGTTCCATTGCTAAATAACTCACGAAAGGGATTGCTTTTATCTTTGAAGTTAATTACATATTTACGAAAACTGACACTTACTATTACGTTTATTTCCATTCACACTATATAATTTCATTTCAATTTATCAAATATTAAGTAATTACGATATTTCTGATAAAATAAATGACATAATTTTATTTTATTTTACATTTATTTTTTCTAACTTTAAATTTTGATTTGAAATTATAATCAGGTGGACGGTGACACGGATTCTACAGAAGTACAGGAAGAGTTCACACGAGTACTGCTAGAAGAGATGGAGAAGGCAGAGGCACTGGCTGCCATGCCACAGAACAATCATGATACCATCACACATCAGCTAGGTGAATACATTAACAAAAAGAATTGGCCCATGAGGGGATCGAACCCGCGACCTTCGCGTTATTAGCACGACGCTCTAACCAACTGAGCTAATGGGCCGGTTGAACTCTTCAGCTGAAAGTTTGCATATCATGAAAATATATATATATATATAAATTTGCGTAGTTAGTGGATAGTGTATAACCAATTTCTAGTAAGTTATCTAGCTCTATCAATTTTTTTCATTATATTAGTAAATTTGAATCTTTCATAAGCATCTTTACAACTCAAAATATTGTTTTTGACAACATAACCTAACTAAGTATGAATATTTTTTTAGAGGAAACATCAGTACCCCATCGTGGCCCGACGCGCACCAATGGTGTCGCCAACGGCGCGAGTCACGCACACAACGGCGTCCTGCACAACGGCACCATTGCCAACGGCTTTGGCGCGATCGCTAATAATAAGGTTATTCGCTAGTAAACCATGTAAACCTGATTTCAATTATGCCAGTACAGTAAGTAGCACTAACCTGGACTGTTATGAATCACTGGCACTAGTTAGTGTTTGGTTTAGAGTACTCTCCTATTGTACTAGAATGTTTCCTCGTCTCCCACATGTCGTCCAAAAACATTATTACCTTGTTGTTTTAATTTAATTGCTTTAAGTAAATCATTTAGAGGTTAGCTGTCAACATTTTTAGGTTATGGAGGACTTGATTTGTGATTTGATTTATTATTACAGGTGAAACCGATTATAAATAACGTAAATCGGATTCCGACAATCTCGCAAATGACACACGACGACGTCAAGAGATTGTACCAGCAGAATACTGGAGACGTTTCTCTTGCAAATCACATTTGAACAAACGGTGTAATAAAACTACAAAAAAAAGATAACCTATAAAATAAGAAAATATAATAAAAAGTTCTGATGTTCAACTAAAAGTTTGCACTTATGAGTTTTGATTATAAAAAGGATATCGGTACATAAAAAACATATTTATTTAGTAAAATTACAGCAGTCTCTGAGATGTTGCTGGTTTGATGGCAACGCCACATTTAATCGTTTTGAAATTTTATAAATTTGCAAAAACTTGGACAGATAATTAAATTATTTGGCAAAGAATAAAAATTAAAAATCTAAATATACGAACACTCTGAAATTTCATCTCAAAGAATCTATTATATTCATAAATGTAAAAATAACTGCTTGTATAGTTTCTAGTCAACATGATAAATTCAATTGAATGTTCAATAATTAATATATTAAACGTACCTGAAATCAAATTGTTGAACAATGAGATAACGTGATATGTGCCTAAAATAATAGTTTTAATGAAATATGTTTAAGTACACTGTAGTTTTAGATTAATTTATATTTAAATTAGTTTGTTACGAAAGAAAAAAAATATTTAAACATATAATCCTCAAACATGTATTGTAGTTATATTAAATTCACAAAATTATTGTTATAATCTATATTATGTATATAAAGTTAACTGTAATTAATGATTAATAAAAATTAAATACGCACACAAAAGTCAAGTGCCTTAACACAATGTGGTATTTTAGGTCGACATCATTTGGATAAATTTCTATTACTTGATATAAAAGATATAAAAAATATTGGTAATTTAAAAATTTAAGGTTATCACGTATTTTCCATATCTGTGACGTTTGGGTCGATGGCAAGTGGACGCCTCGTCAATGCAATGCATCATGCGTGCTTCAATTCGTGCAAGAGGGATAGACATATCTTTTGTGTCGCTCAAATGGCGAGGTGGCGGAGCAGTGATAGGTTGGCGAAGTTGACAAATGTCTGTTAACCTTAAATCGATGTCCACAAGTCCAAATGTAAATTTGTATACGATTTCAGGTTAAATTTTTTATAAAACGGAACGTAAATATAATAATTAAAAAAATATTTTAATATACATGTTAACACAACACGTAGATAAAAAAAGTATATTTTAAGAATATTTAAAAAAATTATGAAATAATATAAGGAATATAAATTAATTAAAAATAGTATCACATAGATGTTATACTGTCACAAAATCGGGGCCAACTTAGACTTTAGATACAGTACTTAGTCAACAATTTTTAGATTTAGTAATATTTTCACAACAACAAAATTTATTTATATTTAATAGTTTCCACAGTGAAAACCCACGTTTAATGCTCTAGCAAGTGCTGTGAAACCGTAGTCGATAAAAAAAATCCTAAAACGTATGTGTTAACTATATTTTATATAGAATTATTTTAAAAAATACATTTATTTTTGTTTTTAAAGTAATTTTTAATTTTTGCAACAATTCTCAATTTTATGTTTACAGATAAATGTATCATTAAACAAAATAATTTTACTAGGATTTGAACATATCTGAACGTACGTTTTTCGAAGCATCGTTCATTGTGCGTACCGCAAAGGATTGGAACAAGTTGCCAGCCTCTGTTTTTCCATCCAAATATGATATTGGGACCTTCAAAAGTAGAGTGAATAGGCACTTACTAAGCTAGCGCGTACCATCTTTCTACCAAATCTCCACTTCACCAGGTGGGATCGTGGTCAAGCGCTAGCTTATAAAACGTAAAAAAAAAAACGTACGTGTAATCCTATCTCAGCTGTTGTTTCTTTTTTTAGTTCGACTCATAGTTACATTTTTTTATTTAATATTATCAGTTCTATGTAGTAACTGTTTGTATAGGTTTT
The DNA here is from genome assembly GCF_000836235.2 of Papilio xuthus. Classification (NCBI taxonomy): domain Eukaryota; kingdom Metazoa; phylum Arthropoda; class Insecta; order Lepidoptera; family Papilionidae; genus Papilio; species Papilio xuthus. Next base: position 4,495,600 of record NW_013533994.1, read on the forward strand.
ATTTAAACTTTTAAGATTAAAAAGTTATTATATACTTTTAATATAAAAATCATGTAATGTTATGTGGTACTAGATTTAAATCACTTATTTATCTGTAGAATTTATTTATTATATTAATAAAAAGCACCTTTTATACACAAAAGAATTTTTTTATTTTAATCTATAAGAAGAGCAAAGCTGGCATCTATTCGAAGCTCGTCTGCAGTTTTTTTTTAAATCTTGGTCATGAAGGCACTTTTGAGTACGTAAGTACATTTCAGTTACTGTATAAAATCAAAATGTTATGTTGCAGTGATGTTTTCACCATGTTTTTGTAGATTATATAACCAATGTCAAATCAATAGCCATGGACTATAATAATGTAGCTATTATTTTTCCCGCCACAACCCTATGACTTTCCCGCGCTGTCAGAGGTCGCAACTACGCTATTGGTTGGCACAATTTTCGTGACCTTGACCGAACTACAATCAAATCATACCCGCAGGCCGCAGTCGGTCCGTAGAATTTGCGTTAGTCGGTGGTGGATCGCGTGTTACGTTTCATATTTTCTATTATCGCTAGATTTCAAATAGAATGGTGAGTACACATTGTTTTTGATTTATAAAATGCAGTTTCATTTTTAAATTATTTCTGTTATGATTTTAATTCAAAATTAGTAAAAAATGTCAAAGAGATGCGTGTAGATGCTCAAGATTTTTGGTTTCAATGTTACGTCACAGTGAGATAATAATAGAAATTATATTTAGCTGATTTTTCGTCAAGAACCGAGTCATTTATAATGAATTTGGTGTTCGTAAATTTAAAGTTGCGTAACGCACAAATAAAAATGGAGTAAAAACATTATAGTAACAGTTATAACTGTACCCACTTATAACTTTGCGAATATAATTTTCTCTATAGAACAATGAATAATAAATATAAAAATGGCATTCAAATACTACTGCTGTCATTTTAATAAAAATAGTGTTGTACCTTACGAAGATTCCGCGCCAAAAATCTCATTTTTAAGGTTATAGCAACATTAATCTTTTCACAACTGCAATGAAAGGCAAAAACAATCAAAATTCAGATGCTATTGATAACATGTTGTTATATTATTGGCCGTCCATTGTTTGAATTACCATTATCTTGAAATGTGATTTGAATAAGTTGTGATAACGTCGATTGCAATAAAACAGGGCTATTATTTTTATTATTTTACAGAAAAATCGCATATTAATATTGATGTAATATTGTGAGTTTCTAATGGTCAAACAGTTGTATAAAACACGCCATCTTTGTCAGTCTCTTTCAACAAAAAAGAGAGGTTATGTTTACATCTGTAAATCTAAAAATGACCTTGGTGATAGATCTCTTCGTACATAAATATAGGTCACCGAACGAAACAATTACTTTTATAACATATTTTCTAAATTATTTCGCAAGCTTGAACGTGAACAAAAATTTTCCAATGAATAAAAAAGACATTCAAAATGTTTATATTTTGTTTTTCAAATTAAACAACGTAATATTTAATTCACCTTCTTTCAATTTAAACCAAAGCAATTTCGAAAACGTTAATTATTATCATCTAACCAACATTATAAATTCGAAAGTTTAGATGGATGGATCGATGGCATAGGCGTAGAACGTAGTCTGGAAAAAACACATAGGCTACTAATTAAGTTTTTTTTTTAATCCTACGGACGCAGTCGCCTGCAACAGCTAGTTAATCTATAAAAAGAATTAACATTAACAGTAGTATTTGACGCAATACATGATACATATAAAATCTTGAAAATCTTCCAGTGTGTTTGTGCTAGCTCGTGTGTATACATCGCCTCGGTTTTTGGCACAGAATACCAACATTAATTCTTGTAACCTTCGGTGTTCGGATTTCGATGAAACAGATAACTTACATCGAGAGCTTTTTATTATCTAAATTGTTTTGTTTTCTATTAATTGTGTTCGCTTTGGTTGAATTCGAATTACAACGGAACTGTTTAGAGGTATGTTGGTATAAAACATTTTATGAATGTGATGGTTTATCTTACTAATATAATAAATGCGAATGTTTAGATGGATGGATGTTTGTTTGAACATATCTCCAGAACGGCTGCATGGATCTTGCTTAATTTTGACACAAATGTAGAATATATGCTGTAAGAATATATAGGATACAAATTAAGTTTTTTTTTATCCCGCGCACACGGTGTCGCGGGCGACAGCTAGTAAACAATAAAATCTAAATAAGTAGATAAGATATAAGGATAGTAGTAATAGATTTTGATGATTAAAAAAAAACAAAAAGTACACGCAATTCTTAAATCATCGCTTGTGAAATAAAATAAGATAAAAACTTTTTTCATACGCCGCTGACTCAATTCTAACGTCTTTCACCTTGTCCTCAAAGTCTGTCTGTTCGACGCATTTGATTTTTTGTGACTTTAAAACATTAGAGCTAACGAACGGAGAGCTATTATTATCAATAGCTCTCTTGTATAATTTATCTAATTTTAACAACAAAAGCTCACCATAATGATGTCTTGCTAAAAGGTGAAGATATTCTTAAAATCTAAAATGCGACATAATTTCATGTTAGGAAGTAATTCTAGTACGCTAGTTTTTATTAATAAGCGATGTCTTCTCTCGATTAGTGATTCAGTTTACCAAACCGTGCATAGACAAAAAACCAAATGACAAAACATAACTAAAAACAAAAGTTAGTTATAGTATCATTAGTAGGTTTAGTTGAGTTCACGGCCTTGTCCAGCGTCATTTGGCAATCAGACGTTCAACATGGCTGACTGTTGGCAAAGGAGACACTAGAGAATATTAATTAATTACTGAGCTAAGTCAATGAGCTTTTACATAACCTCTGTTTATCCCTTTCTATGTGGAGTGGGTACAAAAAACTTTCATCCACAAAATCGAATATATCTTTCATCTCCTCTGTCACCTTTCACGAAATCTATCTGACTCTTCTTATGGCTACTTCCAACGATATATTTAAAGTTCTGATATTTTCTATATCTAGTCTAGTCTAGAATGTTATCTTTGTTATGGGAGCCCCTTAGAGCTTGATGAAAAAAAACCGTAATCTGTAGACTGCTCAAAATGTCATCTTTAACAGTTTGGTCTGTTCTGTTCTGTTTCTTGTTTATGGCTCTCCCTCAACGGATTGGGCCAATGTCAAGTGTTTATGTTTAAGTGTGTAACAGTTTGGTCATGAATTATGAACTTCAATACCAAAAATGTCGGAATGTCACATCAAAATTGACAGTAAACAAATAAACGGGAAGTTTTTTACTCAATCAATGTTTAGTTAAATAAATGGATTTGGAAAAAACTTGCTACCCTTGCAAGGAACCTATACAAGATAAAAAGCCTCCCTGTCCTCTCCAATGCAAGTCGCCAAAATGTACTGCCTACAAACCCAAGGTAATTTGGAGTTTTACAGTTCGGACTTTTTAGTAGGACTGTTATATTTTGGGATGGTCTTTATAGGCAATAGTTACTATTCCAGTCAAGCCTTTTTCTCCTCGACGTTTTTACACTATAAGGGTAGCTCCAAGTAGTAATTTTGCCAAAGCTCGTAGTGTAACCATATTCTGTTATTATATTACTCGAACCAGGTATCTCTCTCCGTTCAGTGGTGATAAATCAAATATTCTGTTTGAACTTCCAGGCACCAATAGACACAAGCAAGACGCCCATAGTATGGGTGCTGGGGGGTCCAGGATCAGGCAAGGGCACGCAATGCGAGAGGATCATTGCTAAGTATGGTTTCACGCATCTCTCCACCGGTGACCTGCTGCGTGCGGAAGTCAAGAGCGGCTCTGACCGCGCCAAGTGTCTCACATCCATCATGGAACGGGGTAACTGATGAATTATATTTAACTGCCAGACCCATAATCGTACATGGAATTAAGATAACTGTTTTATTACAGATCGAACAACGGAAAAAACGGCGCAATGATGCAAATCGGTTTTTGCTAATTAATTTGTCTCGCTCAGCCAATAGTTAATTCCCCTACAAGTTCGAGTAAGACGATAGTTTTATTTGGTCCGTCGCGCGGTTGCAGGTGAGCTGGTGCCTAATGAGACTGTGCTGGAGCTGCTGCGGGAGGCAATGATGGCGCGCGCCGCTGATTCTAAGGGCTTCCTCATTGACGGCTACCCCAGAGAAAAGTCGCAGGGCATCGCCTTCGAGAAGACCATCGCTCCTGTTACCGTGAGCAGATTTACTACCACTCTTACAAATCCTTATTTTGAAATCTTTTGCATTTCATCTAATGAATGAATTGCCGCAGCTACTACCTTTAAGTACTTTTATTGACGTAAAATTACGTAAAATCTAGTGAACTGCTTGCTTACTTTAACTTCTTTACAAATTAGTGCTGTAATTGTTATTTTGTTACGTTGTTCGTGGCAAGATGCCCGATAGTCTATCATAGCAATACATATTGTTTCAGGTGATCCTATACTTTGAGGCGTCGTGTGAGACGCTGACGAAGCGGCTGCTGGGCCGCGCGGCGAGCTCTGGCCGCGCCGACGACAACGAGGACACCATCAAACTGCGCCTCAAAACTTTCCTCGACAACAACGACCTCGTGCTCGCACAGTATCCAGACAAACTGAGGAGGGTATGTTACAGACTCATTACCGTTGCTGTTGACTGGACTAAGTTAAAATCTATGAAGCCCGGCTGACTAAAATATTTTAAAATTTGTACCCCCAAACAGACTCCATTTCATCAAGCGAAACCGCACCATAAATGCAAGGAAATAAGGTTTAAAATTATGTTAGCTTTTTGGAAACTCGTGAGTGAATGCTATTTTGTTGATACAGGCACGTTCACTTGGTTATTCATTTCATGTGTATGGGGTTTCCGTCATACTTTTTGCTTGCAGTAAAAAATGATGAAGTAAAGCTTGAAGTACTTTAGAGCGTGATAAAATACAATTACAGACCTGTCGTGTCTTAAAGGAAAATTATTCAAGCGCGCTTTTTATTGCAAAAATCGATTATTCTAATGAACATAATATAACCGCAATGCAGTAACAGACAATATCGATTATTTTACTTAGCTTTCTTGTTCATTTTGTGTCGAAGTCACGTCATGAGGATTTGGTTATACCTGCCTACTTTTAGACATTATTAGTTAGAATCCTTTGGCGCGAATGACGCGCTTTCGTTATAAAGTCAAGTGTCAGAATGATTAGTGAGGGGACATAAACATCGACATTTTAGTAAGGCTGGTGTTGCTAGTACTCCGGCACAGTGTCGGATTTTCTTCCTAATATTTCTTATATGTTTGGTTCTTAAAACATAAGTGATTGTTACAGATAAATGCCGAGGCGACGGTTGACCAGATCTTCAGCGAGGTGCAAAAGATCCTGGATCCCATCGTGGCCACTAAATGAGCTCCCACGACTGAAGTCAGCTAGCACAATATTGTACATATACCTACAACTAATATAACTTTACTGATCATTAAATTATTTCTTTATTCTGTTAACTTGGGTTATTTATTTTATTTAATATTGTTTAGATTCATTTTGCAGCTTTGAAAATGTCTGTGTGTGTGTGTGTGTGACTGGAATCTACATATCGATCTATAAATTTTACTCATGACAAAACATATTAATTAATTAATTTTATTCAATGTTAAAAGCTTACAACAATTCTTAGAGGTTTGCTTAAATTCTATGCTTTGCTTTTCTCTAACATACCAAATATTACGTCTTACAAGTTATAAGGGAATTCAAAAAGTTTCGGGTGATTTTCACTATACAAATACTGTTAATGCGACGGCACTTTTAAATAAAATCGGTCCGAATCCACTTCGATTGGATGCCGTCTATCATTAAAACAAAGAATACTTTTGTGTAGTGAAATTCCCCCTTTTGCAGATGACATTTAGTGTAGGTCCACTTGTTGCTTCTCCCTCTGGCGCACGGCGACCGCCGTTTCTACTAAGAGGTACAGGCATTTAAACTTGTCCCTCTCAAGCTCCGAATTTGCCGGCACCACCTGCAGTAATGGTTCCACTTTAATTTATTGCGACAAGTAAATTGTTAACTTACAAACAAGTTGTTTATGGCAACACTAAATTGAATCTGTCAAATATAATCTATGGAACCATTCAAACTGTCAGGTGACGCCGGCATTAAAACAGTACGGAAAGAAAACAATCTGTTTAAAAACAAAATTTATTCTGCAATAGACAACTGAATAAGATCCTCAAACTAAGATAAAAATTACGGTATATTCTTCTTAATAGAAACTAGTCTAGTTTAAATTGGTTTCATGTTCAATATTTATAATATTTAATTTAATACCGACCTCGCCAACAGATTGTAATAATTTGAACACTATTTATTAATTCCATGGTATCGAATATCAAGAAATAACCGTGCGTATTGAAAGTACCCACAACAGACCTAACAAAATGGTGAGCATTAGCGCAGTTTTATTTTTAAACGCCGTCTTATTATCAGACTCGAAAGTGTTCAAAACGTACTTTCTTGCTACCATTTTTGTAGCTAATCTAAATTATTTAATATCCTTAATTTTAATAACTTAAGTCTTCTGATAGGTGCTGAATACATTGTCTACTGTACATAGACAACATAGTGGGTGTGGATCATGGTTGTTGCGATGAACATTGTGTTCATGTGTCGGTCCTGTTGTTGTGGCACCACATGTCCGTGGTGGCCACCTCGAGTTCCATGGCGACTGGCGGCGGCGGGCTCACCTGCGCCCCCAACAAATAAGCTACAAATATTTTTAACAAACCATTTAAAGACATTAATAGTTCGTACACGCCACCACATTTATATGATGAGCCAAATAATTTTCCTGAATTTCCAATCCACCAAATTATTGGAGATTAGTTGTTATCTTTAGTGCTATCACCTGTATGTTATGTTTGGTTGCATCACCTGTGTATGCATCGGCTGGTGCAGTCGCGGCATCTGCGGGGCCCAACCGTCACCATCATTCTCAACCTCGCCCTCCACCAGTTGGGTCGAGCTCATCGTCACCACTCCACCAGATCTATTTACAAAACTACGATTGTTTTTAATTTGTCGTAAACATTTATTCCTGTTTGACTCTTTCGATGATGTCCGTTTTTTGAATGATTTTACACTTGGAAGTACATGACAAAAATTAATGAACTAATTTGTAAGTATCATAAGAATACTATACAATTATCGAATTCTGTAACGTTTATGTTAGAAGCTTGAAGACTGGCACTAGATACATTATGAGCCAAAGAACCAATATAATTAAATCCATTGAATTTTGAAAAAATATTTGGAAATACGTTACCCTCTAATAGCGGGATGCAAGTCCCTGTCGTCGGGTCCGTAGCGGATGACGGACTGCCACACGGAGGGGTCATACTTGACCTCCTCCTCGCTGACGGCGCTCGAATACCCTTCCTCCGCGTCACCCAGCGCATCGCTGCGATACACCAGCAGACCGTCGCCGTAATCGTGTCCGCGGCTGTTATCCACCACGTTCTAACATATTTGGATATAAATGAAAAGCATTTTCAGGTTTTATATTTGTGGAATACGAGATAAATCGATTGTACGATCGCTTTCGTGTACAAAATGTGTTTGTACCTCAACTTCTACGCCACCCCAAGCGGCGACAGTGACGTTGGCGGGCGCGAGACCGAGGCCGGAGCCCGAGGCAGGCAGGCCGAGCGCGCCTAGTGCTCCTAGGGCGGCGCCGGGTGGCTGCTTGCGCCCGCGCCGCGAGATCGTGTAGTGTACCGGATCGTGCCCCTCCCGCCGGATCATTTCGGGCAGAATGCGTCGCCGCGCATTTATAAACCAATTGCAAACCTAAGAAGACAGCAGGAACATCTTAAGTTCTATAATTTATTACAAAATAAATGACACATCTAATGCCATAATACATTGTGACATTGATCTAGAATTTCCTGTAAGCATACGTATTATGAAGAAATTGTTTTTCAAACAAAATCATTAGTATGCAGCGTCAATAAAGGAAGTAAAAATACAGGCGATAGTAAAGTAATAAAAAGCAAAACATTAGAGCAACCTGCAGGACGGTCAAGTTGGCCTCCTGACTGAGAGCCAGTTTCTCCGCGTCGCTGGGGTATGCGTTGTAACGGTGGTCGTAGAGCCAGCGCTTGAGTATCTTGACCGAGTGCTTGGGTAGGTTGCCGCGTCGTTTGCGCACCGAGCCCACCACGACAGCTTGCGGTGGCGGCAGGCGCGCCTGCAGCATGGGCGGCCGCAGCCCCGCCTCCGCCTCCCACTCCGTGCCGCTTTCGTTCTCGTCAGTCGATGATGTTGACGGAAAGCGATCGCGCGCTATAACAATTGAACGTAAAACTTATTTTATGTATACTTTATTGACAAAGAAATACCTCTACTAATCCTGTATGCAAATACTTGACGATTCTTACAACAAATTTTAACTTCCATCTTTATATAAATGTCCCGTATTTACTGCTTTTCACTTATAAAGATAATATTAACAAACAAAATATTATTTGAGTATACACTTTCTAAATAATGCTTGTTGAAACTCGCAATAGTATTCATTTCTTAGTGACGGGCTTATGCAAAACTTTGAAAAAGTAACTTCATCCAAAGTCACTATTTCGCGCAATATTGTTGCATGTTTATATTCTAACGCAAGTCATGTATTCCTTGTACCGCTTAGTCGATAAATAAAAGCAAATACTAACGCAATTTGATCTTCATAACTTTGATGACGGACTTGCGCAGGTTGCTGATGTTGTCCAGCCTTGCCAGTTAGATTCCCGCGCCGCGTTGACACAAGCCGCTCTTAGACAGGAGGAATTTATTCTGTCGTTCTTAGACAGAAGAAATGTCTGAAATCGTCAGTGTCGTCTTCCGACATGTGATCCTGGGCCGTCCGACCAACAATGAACGATTATTTTTGTTTTATAAAACGATGCGCTTTTGTGACAATCGACAACGACATGCACTGTCAATTGTCATGGTGAAGCCGATTTTGAAATTTTGAAAAATATAAAACTTCTGTTGCCGGCTAATTATGCAACGCCAGTATTTATATAAAAGAAAGAAACAAAGAGGTTGTAGTTTAATTTTTTTAATTTAAAATATTTTGTTACAATTTGTGAGGTATTCAGGCTGTTTAGAACTATCCGAGATTGTGACATAAAAATCGCTGCCGAAAAATATTTTTCCTAGTTTGTTTTGTTTAAGAATATTCCAGCAACAGTCCGCACTCCCGTTCCTGGGTTGTAACTTCGCAAAATCCATTACTTACCTAACACAAGCTTTTAAGTTTCGCCTTTGGAATGGTTTAAAAAAAATACTGCTCGAATCTGCTAATATTTGCACACTTTGAAATCTTACCATCCACAAGAATGCGGTATGCTGTTTTGTTCGCGCCGTTAGCATTAATTAATGAAAATACATAAATATTTAATTCAATACTGGCTAGTTTAATAAGACCACCATAAAACAAAAGCTATTTATAATATGCGTATACAATATCCAAAAACACAAGCACAAGGTAGTGCATCAATGGGCCACTTCTTTATCTTCGTGTACGGTGACTGGGATGGGCGAGTGGGGCGCGTGCGGTGCGTGGGGCGGCTGGTAGTGAACGGCGGGCGCGGAGAGGGCGCAGGGCGGGCTCTCTTCTGATCTATTGTGACTCTGCTCTATCGTATCTGAAAGGATCTCCTTGAGGGTTGACGCCAACGCTTTCGGATTCCCACTGCTGTCCAACTGTATGAACATATCAGAACGTTTCAGGTAACGGGATTACTAAAATATCTTTGAATACCAAAATATGTTTTATATTGATCTGGAGAAGTCTAAATACAGTATACAAGTAAAGTAAACAATCAACGTCTATGTTTAAATCTATTTACTACTCTAATTTAATAGTAATATTTATCAGCTCAAACTTTGCGTCCCAAAATTATTGGCAGTTTTTAATTATTCCAGTTGTTATAGCCAAAGAGCTAGGCTCCTATCTTCTGCTCGTGGGCAGTACCATTAATACATACGGCTATTCTAGTAGGCTATGACACTGTACCGTTATAACGTGTCCTCCGAATCGTTTGTGCACATTCTTGACTTTGTGAGCGGCGTCACGCACGATGTCGCGTGCCGCGTTGATCTCGGACTCGGGCCTGCCAAGCTCCGACAACTTGTTCTGTAGCCTAGTCGCTGCCACCTGATATAATATACAGTGACTGACAAAGCTCACGGGTGCGTACTAGAGATTCCAGCGACTACGTAAAGCCAACCTTTGTCTTCTAGGAAGCTAGCATTTGTCCTACAACAGCTAAAGCTTTGAGTTCTTGCTCTTTTTCCACTTATCAAAAGGCTACGCTTCGTTTCATCATTTACTATGTTTCTTTAATTGCTATTCTTTAAAATAAGAAAACGTCAACTACCTCATTATCAACCTGGAGTGCGACGATTTTTTCTGGCCATTTGACCTGACTGTTGAATATGTTTGACATCCGCGGGTTCTTTGGGAAGCCGACGAGTATGTAGCCCTTGGCATCCTGCTGCGACAGCATCGCTTCTTTTATCAAATCCACTATTAATTGCTGTTAATAAAAGACATCACATTAAAATATATTTGCGGCACGAGTCCAACTGGATTGAAAATAATTAAGTATGCTAGAAAACAAAAAAGATCAAAAGTTTAACGTTCGAAACTGTTTTCACAAGATCGAGCGAAGTGATTTTATCTTACAAATGATTTATGTTATTTTCCAAAGTCTTACACAATATCCAAGAATTTATAACGGTGTTAACATTAAAAACGTACTTCCGGAATTTCTTCTTGTGCCTGTAATTTATCTGCGATGAGTCGTCCCCGTGCCGTGTCCATGTCGGCCTCGGTCCGGACCAGTTCGCCTGGCCGGATCATTACGTAGCCGGTGATGCTGGAGATGGTCTGCGCGACTGTCTGGTTGCCTGCGCCTGGCACACCGTTTACGAAGATCACCGGTAGATGGCGGATCGGCGACATGTCGTACACTGTGTCCTCCTTCGACGAATAAAAATTGCAAAGATAACCTTATAATATTATGATTTAGGATTAAGCCACTAAGTTTGTCTTGTTGTAATAGATGTAGTTCCTGAGACAAAGTTAGGTCATAATGTATTTTTAGGGATATATTTAGTTGCGTTTAGTAACAAAGAAATACTATCCTTAAAAATAAGTATAACGTTTGTGAAGGCCTTAATTTAAAGCTTCCCTCTAATGTAGACGTCGTATTATGATTACTGCTTCAACTCTAGACGGCTTATTGTAAACACTTACTATATTTGTAATTTCTTTGGCTACAGATTTTATAATGTATGAATAATCAGTATCAAACTTAACAGTTGTGTTAAGGTAGATAATTTACTTTATTATTTCTTTTAAAGTTCTAACATTATTCTTATAGTTAAACGTAATGGAGAAAGTGATATTGTCAAAACATCAGACGTCTGTTCTATTAGTTTTATCACTGTCTTCTCAGGTATTTTCAAGACAGTTCGCAACCAACCTCTATCATTTTCCTCGAATAAAAACAACCCATATTGAACTTGAACCACTAATTAACTTGCGTCGATTTGTAAATAATTACAAACAATAAAGTTTTTTAACGAATTAAAATGACATATCTAAATACATGAATCTCGTTTTGAAACAAGCACGTCTAGATTTGTGACATTCATTTTGACGACCATCAATCGGGCGTACATTCGGTCAGTATTCGTTAACAATACTTTTTTAATGCGAAAAGACTTTTGTATTTAATTTTTTTTAGCTACCGAAACATAGTACAAACTTTCTAAGTATTAATCATCAAGCAATAGTCACCTATTAAGCTTTTTAAGATATTTAATAAAAATATAACTTGAGCGCTTTGCGCCTGATAATATTTTAGCTGTTTGTCGTAGGACTTTGGGCCGCGCTATCATTTTGTCAGTGGAAAAAGTGCGCGCAACGCAAATGTTATAGATCCTACTGCACAAAAGGGGATCGAACTGCCTCTTTCTCCTGTTTTGTTTTACATTCACAGACCGAGGGACAAAGATAATAAGTAACAAACATTATTTGCTTTACAAAAATATTCCCATGACCATCACATGACAGTCAACTTTACAAATGTAATTATGTTGTCCAATCATAACTCAACTTCCGTCAGTGCAGGTCCCCTCTATCATTCTACCTTCATATATCATGGGTGACATGTTGAAAGAAAAATCTGATATAACTGTAATAAAAGTATTTAAAATGTTACTTTTAATCATTACTTGCATTACATTTAGTAGTGTTCAAGCCATCGCTAAATGTTCAAATGATGAGCCTCAAGTTAATCAAGAATATTATCTAGTAAAAAAATGTCACAGATCTAAGTTAGGTATATCATTTAGAGCTAATTTTGCTAAGTTATCGAGCTGTAAGCGTTTTGCTCGAGAGCAAAGAGGTTTATCTTTTAACTTTAGCCCACAAATAGGTGGAGTGGGTTTAGAGTATACTTGTGAAGTGTTACAGTGCGCAGAAATATCTACAGGTTTGTCATTGACCAATGATTCTAGATATGACTATTATAGCTTATTTGGAAATCTTTCATGTGAGTATTAAAATTTGGCAACAAAAAATTACTTTTTACAATGGAAACACACGTTAATATTTGTTTTTATTTTATCTTTCAGTAACAGTAAACTCAATATGTGTTCCTTCATTGGGCTTGTTCTATTTCTTCTCGAATAAAAGGACTTATTCAGAAGCGATAGACGAGTGCCGCAATAAGAGCAGTGTTTTAGCTGATATCACTTCTGAAGCAAAAACAAACGCTATGGCTAAACTGTTAGCAGATGTTGGCTCAGAAGAGGCATTCATAAACTTAAAACGAGACAATACCAGCGACTTTATTGCTTCAAATGGTAAACACATTACTGATGCGAAATACTAAAAGATTAGTTATTAAACTATTCTTATTAATAAATTGAAAGGCGTCTAACTGTAACGTAATTATCAGAATGGTATATTCTTTCTTAATAACATTATTTTTTTGTTAATTCGTAGGTGATTTACTTGAATGTACATCTTATCGTGCATGGGCTCCTGGTCATCCAAGAAAACGGGGGAAAGCAGACTGTGTAACAATCACCAGATATCGCACTTGGAGATCTGTGTCTTGTGAAGAACAACTGGAAGCTCTATGTGAACTTATTCCTAAAAAAAATGTAAAATCGTATTTAAGCATAACGTAATAAGAGCATTGGTTTAACCTTCAAAAAAAGGTGACGATTTTTATTCTCCGAGTACATTTGGTATAATACATACAAAATTGAAAATATTTTATTTAAATAGTACATTGTTTTTTTTTAATTCTTTTTTCTATAATCTATATATAAGATTTATTATCTGAGACAACACGGTATGGCAGCACTGAATGTCATCTGTCAATTTGACTTTGTAATTGTTTATTTTTATTTACCTTATTGGATTGGATATCTCTCTGAAATAGATTCTTCATACTTATTTAATTAAAAACAAATTATAAAATAAGTATGGGACAAGGAAAGAGTCAGTTTTCAGAGGAAGAACTTCAAGATTACGAAGTAAGTAAATTTTGTCTGTGTAAATTTAAGCAACAGTCTACGTCGGACTAATCGGAATATATTTGTTTTAGGATCTGACATATTTTACTAAAAAGGAAGTGTTGTAGTGAGTATTAAAAACAAAATTTTAAATAATGTCACATAAAATATTAAATTAAAAATGTTTATCCTAGTTCGTAATACTGCCGCTCATTTATGCCTTAGTCAATGATTTTTTTAATTAACAAAACATTGTAAGTACATTTAACTAAAACGTGTTATTTGTTTAACAGTGCTCATCAAAAATTTAAAGCTTTAGCCCCAGAAAAAGTTGGACATAATAAAAATGCTAAATTACCAATGGCAAAAATTCTACAATATCCGGAGCTGAGAGTTAATCCATTTAGAGATAGAATATGTAAAGTGTTCAGTTCAAGCAATGACGGTGACTGTACATTTGAAGATTTCCTTGACATGATGTCAGTGTTCAGTGAAACAGCTCCAAAAGCAGTCAAAGCTGAACATGCTTTCAGGATATTTGGTAAGTGATAGTCTGGCAAGCATTAATAATCAAGGTGTGTGAAGAGAGTCCTATACTATCCTACAACGTTTATTGTTTTATGGTAACTACAGCTACAAATTTGGGCTTTGGCACAGCATTCAGTTGTATAACTGAGTACTTAGATATTAAAATACTTTATAAATCTGGTCATTGTCATAACAGGAGTAATCTCATGCTCAACATAAAACTCAAGTGACAGATATAAGTAGCTAAGTAATCTCATAAGAGTAAATATTAAAAAAACTCATTTAATTTACTGTAGACTTTGATGGTGATGACATGATCGGAGTGTCTGATCTACGTGAAGTCATCAAACGTCTCTGTGGACCGGAACACAAGCTGAGTGACTCTGAAATCCAACAACTGGTCCAGAATGTGCTAGAAGAAGCTGACCTTGATGATGATGGGGCTCTATCTTTTGCAGAATTTGAGCATATCATTGACAAGAGCTCAGATTTCTGTCAGTAAGTATTACATGACGAAAAGTAATAAGGCAAAGTATTAATCCATTGTGGGTTTGCATGTTATGGATAAATTGTTATTTCCAAATTGGAAACTAATGGACCTTGAGTCAGTGAGACCAGGGCCTATTGAAGTTTTGGTACTCAGTATAGAATATTTCCGTTGATTATCCATATCTCTATTTAGAATATGTGTAGACAAAGGCTGATGATGATGATGAAATTAATGATACATTTCTTTATTTTTCAGCTCATTCCGTATAAGACTGTGAAAGAATACTCATATTTAAGGAATACAAAGACACATTTCATACATTAAGTTAATCTCATTAGATAATTTAATAGTGTATTATTTATGAATGTGTAGCTAAAGGAAAAATACTCTTTGGTACAATGTGTTTCACTAATGTTGATAAAATAACATATTATCTAGATGTAAGAGAGGATGTAAAAAATTTTTAGTGAATGTTTTAAAAAATGTTCAAATGTTTCAGTGTAATTTTTATAAATTTTCTCCCAAATATTAAGCATATTTGCTTATAATTTTAAAGTTAAGACTTCCAACATGCACTTCTTTTCTTAAATGGTTTGTATTTTTGTGTTTTTTTTTAATTTATTCAATGTATTTTTTTTATATTACTGAATCTCATGACTGATCTTATTTACAAGTATAAAAAGATTTTTGGTTAAATGTGTTGAGTATATTAAAATTGTAATTTGATAATTAAATGTTTTACCAATGAAATATTAATTTTTAATTATTAACACCACATTAAACATGTTCATAAAATGGGGAAATTAATAAAACACTACATTTATTAGTATAAAAATATTTATTCAACTTAATAAAAAGTGACATCCTTACATGTTTCTTGATTATACTTAGAAATAAATGCTCAGTTTTGTAAATAACCTGGTAGTTTCATTCTCATAAATATCCAAGTAGTGAAAAATGATACCAAAATACAAAGGAAGGCCACAGATATGAGCAAGATTCTGTTCAATTTTGGTGTAGATGGATTGTGTGTTCTATCCAATATTATAAAGCCAAGGCCGCCTAGGGAAAACAAGAAGCTTGATGCTAAACCTTCCATTATATACTGGCCATTGACTCTGTTAGGCATAAAGGCTACCGGCCGGCTATGGCCGTGTTCGTCAGTTGTAGATCCTACGCTTGGTGGTTCCACTATGACATCGTATATTATACCTAAAACATTAATAAATTTCACATATACTTCCAATCAGATACAATAAAGTCTAATAAGAATAATATCAGATAAAACATCTAACCTCCTGTCACCAAAAAGTATGATAAAAGCACCAACGAGAAGGTAGTCATGGCAGATGGCGGTTGCAGCCATATCGGCTTCTTTATCTTTATATTAGGTATTTCGAGTACTGTAAACGGTAACGCAAATAATGTTTCCATTTTATTTTTTGAAGGAGCAATCGATTTAGGCACAAGACAAATTATTTAAACTTAAAACGCCAATTGTGTTGACGTAGATGACGTTTCAAGTTCGAGTAATGGAAATGTGGAACTTAAGCAAGGCAAATTGAAAAATATTCAGTTCGAAAGTCGGAAAATAAAATAAAAAGTGGTTTGCTTACATAAATAAAACTACTCCTTCCGTCGCTTCTGTAATTAATTTAAAACTTTAAATTTGTTTTAAATAAAAATCAACAATTTCCAGACACACAATGTCGTAAAATGGAACGTCAATTAGTGTATCAAAAAATAACCAATCAAGATCCATCATGAACGTTAAATGTTATATTACTATTGGAGGAGATTCCCTAATCAATTATTTTTCATCGTATGCACCAATAGCGTTATAACTCGATACTTGAATTTGTAAATGAATGAAAAAATCTTGGGAATTTGGCAACTGTCAAATTTATACGTTTCAACGAAATCGTTCGTTGTCCAAGTTTATTTTATTTCATTTTAATGTAACTAAATGGTGGCTTTCCGTTATTGTTTAAAAATACAAAACAATGTATATTTTGTGTTTGTGATGTCAGTGAATTGAATTACAGTGTTGAATATGTTTACCAAAGCTATGTGAGAATGTGTTAAAATTGCACACAAAATGAACTGGACTGTGGATTTTTCAGTAATTTTACGATGAAGGGTGGTTTGTGTATTATTTACACGTCGTTACTGACCATTTCAGTTCTATCGAGGTACGGTAATGAATTACACATTCAGTTAATTTATTTAATAAAGTCAGGATTAATGAATATTTTTTTTCAGCTGTGCCCTCTTCATCCTTGTGGTTTCGGAGGCTCTACAAGGAGAGGGCGATAACGTGGACCTCTCAGGGCTTAGTAACGTCAGTCAGAAGGTGTCATCTATAGAAAAGGATGAAATTCCAGAAATCCTGCCTGAGACCACTACTTATGAACCAGAT
Source organism: Papilio xuthus (assembly GCF_000836235.2). NCBI lineage: Eukaryota > Metazoa > Arthropoda > Insecta > Lepidoptera > Papilionidae > Papilio > Papilio xuthus. The sequence continues at coordinate 4,512,623 of NW_013533994.1, forward strand.
AATAAAAAGAAAAAAGACCTACAGCAGCAAGAGATGATATTTGCTGAAACGCTGTCAGTGAACTCTGTGACAACTGATGGGTGAGTTTAATTTGATATTTTAATTAGAGAAAGTGAGAGGAATTTGCCTACAGAAGTTGATTTCTTTTTATTGTTAACTGGCCAGCATCTTTATTAAAATTTATCTTTTGATCTAATCGTAATTAAGACACTTGTTTTAATTATTATGTACATGTGTGTACATTCTATATTTAAACAATAAGCACTTGGATTATGTAAATCTTGTTATATTATAATCTGAGAAGTATTCACTGTGTTTGCTGTTAAAAGGTTTGTTTCCACGCAATAAACTAGACTTGGACTTTGGTATATAATGAGAATTTATATTCAAATGTAAAATAATAGAATGCATTCTATTGTTTGTGTCAGAACCTCATTACTGAATTTAAGTTAAACATTTTTTATTTTTGACAAAAGATAGGAAATATTTCTTATGCAATGTCAATCAGTAATTACAACATATATGTAAAAGTTTTACCAGCCAGTCAATGACTCTGCAACTTATATTATTATCACTTGTTATTGCTCTAAAAATAATAGCCTTGATATAACTTACTTCCTATAAAAATATTTGGACAACATTTAATATTTATGATTTTGTTATATTTCCTCCTTTAATGTCTACCTTCATGGACCTTTTTGTGGATAATATTTGTAAAGTTTTACTTTTATTTATTTACATATTTTTTAGATAACAAGAAAGATACATGTTACTTATTTATCTATAAAATTTAATTTTGATATAACATACATTATTACAAGAATTTGATCGGAGAAAATATGTTCCACAAACTATTTTCTATCATGTGGTACATTTAAAGTCTAAATAAGTACCACAGGTGTGACAAAACATCTCTCTCTCTTTGTGAATTGTTTCCTCAACCTGGATTGTCACGAACATACCAAATGCTAATAAAAACAAAAAATATCAAGTTCTTGTCATTCTCCGTCCTTTGGGCAACAATGACAATACGAAAAAAAATGACAAAAGAAAGGAAATAATTATTTTATTATTAGTATCAAAATTCTTGGTTTCTTGAAAATGTTAAGGTTCCAGTACAGTTCGTAATTGATGTACAGGAAATCTTATTAACCTACATTACAACAATAATTGGTAGTTTATTAACATGAACCGTAATAACTAGATGCTAATCATTCATAAGTGTTTGATAAACTAATTCCGCTAATTGATGATTGCCGTTTATTATGTAGTACCACATACGCCAACATTCCAACATTGGCGTATGTTGCAAGTGATATGTCATCATCCGTTACAGTTGGCAACATGACAGCGGGCGACGTCCCGTTACTTGCGGCGCCTTGACGTCATATGTTACGGTGGGCATGTCAGTATTTGATGATTTTTTTTTATTTCTATCGTCGCGCATAGTGTGTCATAAAGATCCGTAAATTACTATTAATAAGTCCAACGTTAATTTTAAAATAAATAAAGAACAATGTCCTTGTGAAAATGTAGTCGTTCATGAGTCTATTTTTTTTTTCGTTCCACTGGCATAGCAACATAGATTTTTTTTGGCAAGCATTTGCTTTCGTATGTTAGGAATGCGTCGCATACAACAGTGTCACGTGACTATGGGATATTTGACACGTTGTTACTAAAACTGTGTCACTGTAACTACTAGGACATTCAACTCTTTGATAACAATTCTTTGCTATGCAGGAATAATTTTGATGAGTGAATTGCATATTTTAGTTACGTACTTGGTCTGTAATTAACGGATTTTAACAATCGTATTTTTTTAATTTTAATACTAGTGTAAACATTGTTAAAGTCAATGGTATTTAAAAGTTAGAAATTAGAAATTATAAATCGTCTATAGAGATACTAATTAACCTTACGTGACTAGTTTTTGCCTAATCATGACATAAGATTTAGGTAAAGAAAATATTTTTATAAGATAAGAGGCCATGTGCCTCTAGTCACAAATTCGCGATAAGCCTAATACTGTTGGCGATTCGACAGTCACGATAGACTGACGTTTAGTTATTACAGACTTAATTTTGTCTTTAAAATTGTCTTTTCTATCAACTTTTTCCCTCACAATGCGCGAGTAACGTTTTTTCATTGTAATAATAGCTCATTGTTTTCGACGTATTTGCGTAAACACGATTACTATTCATTGCCGCGCCATTTGTGACGAGACCTATTGATATGGAATAATTAGTGGACGTTTACATATAAGCCTTAAACATTGTGTAGTTTTTATCATTTCAATGGGTGAAATATCAATAATATCAAACATTAAAGAAACAAGAAAAATTTCTCGTAAATTTAGTAAGCGCCATCGTGACTCAGGTGCCCCAGCCCCTCGCCACTGGTTCAAGTGTTATTTCTTTACGATTGTATCGACAAAAACGTGCCCAACCTCCAGCGAAACTTAACCACGTTGTTTGAAAACGAAAGTAAACCGAGTCTAAATATAGCGTTCTCTATATTACGATTATAATTATCGTCTGTTCCTAGAATTAGTAAATGGATTAGTAGTAGAATTTTTTTTCCATGGTGTTATGATGTTTTTTTCAATGATTTCTTTAATCTACTGTTACATCTTTAAATTAAAGTGAACTATAAATTATTTGTTTTTCTAATTTCAAATGCGTTGTGTAACATAAAAAAAACATAGGATGTAAAAATATCCTCGAAGTCTCAATTTGATTATTAAAATCAATTTTTTTAATAACATAATTTCTTTACCGCATTGTCGCGGAAAATCGATTTCTGTGCCAAAACATCGATATCTTAGAATGTCAACATCAAGTAGACATGTTTCATTTATTATTTTAACTCAAACTTATTTAACTAGGTTCTTTTAAATGTTTTTAAACAACATTAATTACATGTCTGAGGCTGTATTTACCAAGCTATAAGACTTTCAATTTTGTTATTATTGTCGTTATTACAAAAAGTCATATATTTTTTTCTTTTTTATAAAACTATAACGTCGTAGTCGAGTTGCTTTAATTAAAAATCTTTTGATTAACTTTATGTCTAAAACATGGTCATATAAATGCATTATTTCGTTTAAAATATGACGTCCTTTTTATTCAGTTGTGTACTAACTCGTTTTTATTGGTAGTCCTTTAAGGTCCATTCAATATTTGTAGGGACATCTTCATTTTCACAATGCGAGTACAATGAAAACAAGCCATTCGGAACATGAGCTTCAAACGTATATGGAAATGACAAATACAAAGTGTAGAGGTCGCGGCGACTACGTGAATTGTACTCGTGTGACCCTCACTGTACAGTCGCACAGAATACGTTTATTTGATGTACAGTCAAAGAATTTAATTCGGGATGGAACTTTCATCATAAGGGCTATATGACATATAAGTATGTTCCTAAGACGAGTTTTCGACCTAATTGCATTATGCGCGTTTAATGGCATTTCACCTACGGAAATAAGTGGTCTTGACTGTCCTATTTTTTTTTAAGATTCAAAGAATCAGTTGTGATGGCGACTGTACTTTTACGTAAGAGTCTGGCGGTCGAGTTATCTGGTCGTAAGCCGTTGCTCCATTACCGATGCCTGCTATACCTTATTAGACCATTTAGAGACAATACGTGTGCGATCACGATCCGAAGCGACCCTACGACCCGAGACTTACAATCTGCCGATCTTTCTGCAACGCTTTGTATGTTTTCGCTTTTGACTGCACTTTCTTGTAATGCACGTGTGATCACACCTTTATAGCGATGGGTATTTTAGTGGCCGGAGAAAGTAGATTATAGGATTTTTAATTTAGATTATGAGTCTAGTGCCGCTTGATAATGACCTGGTTGTTGTAACCATAATATTGTCGCGCGACGCAAAATTTGTTGTTTAAATTAATTTTTCAACTTTGAACTATAGAAATAAGTTTAGTTTTCCATTATTAAAGACAAATTTTAATATTAAAATTACGTATGTTTGCGTGCTCGTAATACGCAAACAAAATATGCTTCGTAAGTAGACTTTGTTTATACATCAAGAGCTGACGTCGCGTTGTGGTAACACGTGGCGTTTGTGTCAATATGTAACTATACATTTATCAACAAACGACCGTCACCTTGACAATGCTGAATGTGGAAAATTGACGAAATTTATTACCTTGTTGTACATTTATTTAATTTTACTAAAATAAATATATGCATAAATACAAAATGATTAAACACCAGCATTTATTAATTTATTTTTTTACTATGTTTATATTTACTTTGATTATACAGCGTTTACTTTTAAATCATTACAAAATATTTTATAATGCATTTATTGTACATGATTGAAACAATAACGCACTATTATAAAGTTGCACCTTCAATACGTTTGAGTATAAATAGCACTGGCATGGAAGACTCCGAGACGATAACGAAGCGATTCGAATTTATAATAAAAATATTTATATTAAAGCTATACTAGAAAAATCGTAGTTGTTCAATGTATTGCTGGCTGAAAAGTTTTCTTTATAAAAATTAAATATTGTTTTACGAGAAAAAACTTTACTTATAAAATCTTTTTAACGGCCATTTACAATTTAATAAAAATATATAAAAGAAAAGTAATAAGTTGTTAGTCGTTAGTTACTTAAAAGGTTCTTATTCAACCTATCCATAATTTAGGTACTATTTATGAAAAGTAACTATTATCTTCGACATTAAAATTCATAAGTTCGTGTCGAATTTGTTCTGTCGTATCTTATCAATCGGAGCCCACAGTTGTGTGTCACGTGACGTATGAAAGTGCCCACCAAATGTCATTCGATATTAGTCGTATGACGTGAGTCTCTTTGGCAACGCACAGTATTCACGAAATTGTTGTATTTTATTACTATGTTTGTTTAATATGTTTGCGAAAGACGTTTTAAATTACGATGGCTTAAATAAATCGGTTCTTTCTTTTTGGTTAAGTTTTAACACGTTACTAAAACGTTTTGACATCCCTTTAAGAATGTGTGAAAACAAAATGTTAATAATAATTTAGTAATAATTTAATTTTCAATACAATAATTTATGACGTCAGTACTTTACCTAATAACTTTTAAAGTTGTAACCATAGCAACAACTAAATGAAATATATTTTTTTATTTGATAATTATCACTAAATGTTCATTGAGATACCTCTTAAACATTTTATTTGTTAAATTATGGCCTTGCCACCTAATAAAAGGGGTATTAAGATAAGAAAACAAATTAATTTTATATGCAAATAAACGACAACATAAAAGACGAATCGTTACAGATGCATTAAGTTTTTTGAATTTCGAGTCTTTTTTTATATGTTTTTAATTTTGTATTTGATTTGTAAAGAACTGTTTGGAATGCTAGAACATAAATTGGATGCACAATTTAGGATAGACAATAGTCTTGGAATACCATGATAAATTTTGATCGTAATATTTGCGGTCTTAGTATTATAATTCTATCAGTTTGTGGAGTGTTCTCGAAGATATGGTCCAATATAAGTAGTTGCAAATCAATGAAAAACTATTAACGTCTCTGGAATCATTTAAGTTCGCTTTCGAACGATAGCGGCAATTATTTAGACATACTTTGTCGCCTTGAATGTATCGACCGCCCGCGATAACTGCGTTTTATTGATATTGCCTATTTATTTAATAAATGTTACGTTAAAGAGAAAATCGCGGTGTGCAGTTTAATTAAACTTCTACTATTACTTTTATCTTATGAGACAGTTATATAAATTCTATCGAAGCCCGATCGATGTGTTTACTTTGAGTAAAGAAAGAAAGAAAGTAAGAAATGTTTTTATTAAAAGTAACAAAGATTAAACCAAGAAACAATAAGCAACATAAAAATTGCACATAACTGTGAAATTAAATTAAACTTAAGTTACCATTTACGGTTAATTTGGGGAATCTAGTGATGCCCACACTAGGCAATGCCTGTATCGTGGGCACCGATATTCAGATAGGTAAACTTGGAACAACGTATTCAGTGTCTGTGTTTAGGTTGTAAGGTTTACTGCTTTTAGATGCTCTATGTATAGTAAATAGGTCAAACTTTATCATAATTGCTATAATGATAAAAACAGATTTCTATTACATAAATTAAGATGTCCAGTACTTTACTCGCATATACCACTTTTACTGTTACAAGCACTGTTAATATATTTGGATTTATTTATTAGATCTATTTCTTACGTTTATATAAATCTTGCGGTGAAATTTCAAATACGAGTTCAAAGATGCCGCGTTATATAAAGACCGTTGGCTTCTCATATTGTCCGTGCGGCGGCGGCATATCGGGCGGTAGTTATGAAAGCTAGCGGGGTTGGTTCCGTTGTTGTCGACTATAGGTATCGCTTGGAGGCTGTGCGAGTATCGCTTCCAGCCTGTTGCAATCGGTCATTCACTGTCTACTCGAGCCTAGGTGTCGACTATGTGACCCCTACTATTGTTTCCAAATTGATTCTCGAATACTAAATTCGACTTTAGTTCGAGAAATGTTGAAGAACTCGCTTTGCGTTCTGTTTGCGATACGTTTAATAAACTGCTAAATGTGATATGATTTAAAGGATATATATATATAAAAAGATGCAAAGTGTTTTACATTAACCTTGGTACTATTTATTATGTAGAGTATTTTTTTTCTTTTTAAATTATTATGACGTTTACATTTAAAATTGTTACAAACTCCTTGAGTGAATGCACTTTAATTGGAGGCGCATAACGCAAGGTCAGTTCACAACTTGCAATTTTAGTAAGTTTTAAAAAATTACTTAGGTTTATTTCGTTATGAAAGTATGATCTGTTACAATGTAACAAAGATAATTTTTGATTGCAAACCGGTGTTATTTGTTAGGCCACTTCGTTTGTTATTCCGTTGCGCTTGGCCAATGGAAGTCACACTCGGATGCTTATGTGAAGGCGGGCATGTTAACTACATATCTTTGTGATCTTTTGTATGCTAAGTTAATAAATGGGAATGAAGCCCATGAACAGAATATTACAAAGAAGAAAGAAAAAATGTATAAAACTACTGTAAATTCGTTGCTATTTTTCAAATAGGTAAATTCTTCCTACCTTCTGGAATGTGCTTAATTTCTTTGGTTCAGGAAATCTCATTGTCATAGGTGTCAAATTTGGGGATAATTAAGTGGTGTGAATTCGCTTCGAGAATTCATGGTAAGTGGACATCGATCGAATAATTAACAACAATGTCCGCCGAGCTGTCTGATACAGGGAAAGTGAGAATACTGTTGTGATACAAATACAAGCTAGGCCTTGCTTTTAGCGCTTGTTTTTCGCTACTATACAAAATAGCTCTTTTGTCAAACCACATAAGGTCTCTATTGTTATTAGATACTGTTTCGTATTTATTTAACTGTCTTCCATCTATCTGTACCGAGATTGCGGTTTTCTAACCATATTTGGTATTTAATTTCATATTTACTTCCATTTGAAACTTAAGTTGGCGTTGGCTTTATTTATTATTGGATTTGTTTTATTATGGTATTTATTGCGGACATGTTTGTTAGTTTTGATTGTTAAATTAAGGACAGTACAATCTTACTTATATTATAATTAATGCGAATGTTTAGATGGATGGATGTTTTAAAGTATCTCCAAAATGGCTAAACGGATCTAGATGAAATTCGGCATATATATAACACAAAGTCTGGAAGAACATATAGCGACCACTACGTTAATTAAGTTAGAAAAAAATATCGATTCTCAAGGTTGTGTTGTTTGTCGAATATCGAAAGAAATATGGTTAAAAACAATAGCATTAGTTCAAATCTTTGCTTCTTTCTTCTCTTGTGCTTCTTACATACACTTTGCGCTTACATTACATACAAAAACTTAAGCTATAAGTTTATTCAAACCCGGCAATATGAACACTAGACCTTTTGATTGATACATAATAGTATAAGGGACCACAATATATCAGTTTTGCTATCAGATCGCATCACACACTGCTCGGACACACCTCGAGACCGCGTGGTTTGTCAGTGAAAGTGGATTTTCCTACCGACACTATATCCAGTTGTCAATTCTATAAACGTTTCCTATATGGGACGTTTTATGGCCTCATATTGTACTCTTGAACACCGACTATAGGTTTTTTTGCACGTATTAACGTCTTTAAGTTCACAGGGTTGTTGATATGCCTATTTGTATTAATCTTATAAAGCTCCGCAAACTTTTAAGTGAGAAGGAGACTTCTTAGACGATTTAGAGTTTAATCAACAGAGGCAGTGCTGGCTGGCTTTTCACCAATGTTGTTAGTGATGCACAGCTGGGCATTACAAAACAGGGTACCTACCACTATTCATTCCTTGATGTGTACCTACGCATTTCACCCCAAAATAAGTTGAGCTGAATTAAACGAGATAATGTTGATTTCTAGGACAGAGTAAACATAATTTCACTCGATTATAATCAATTGAATTTCAATATGTACATAATGTAATGCATTCAGCAATAGCTTTGCAAAGTTTTCACATATCCCGCGCACCATGTCGCTTGTCTCCCGTCGCATTTGTATACACAATGCCAACTGAACTGTCTCAATTAATGTACATAACATTTACATGCATTACAACTTATCCTGAATAACGACTGTCTGCCTTTTGATATATTTGCGTTTTCGTCTCAACATTTCAGGTAACTGTATAATGTGTCTGGCTTTGATATCAAGTAGCTTAAGTTCCATGCTCATGGTTGGTACAAAGACGAAAGTAATGTGTTTAGATAAACTAAAACAGTTTGAAATAAAACAGTGCTAGTATAATTTAAATCAGATTAATTTGAACCACGGAAACTGCTGTAGTACCAACAATTTTTATTTGACTTTTATCGGTCAAAAGAATTTCGCTATCATGTTTTATATTCTATATCTTTTATTGGACTGCAATGAATAGTCTGCTTCATCAAAGTACCAATAAAATGCATTTACATTCCGTTACTGAGTCTTACTTTGCTTGTACCTTTCGCACAAATGCTCGTTGTTTGTCGATCGTTTGACATCCAGTGGCCGGTGCGTATTAAATCAGCACGCGGGCGATTCATGCCGTCATAAAGTCACCTCGATTCGAATTAACGAGACTGGCCGTCGCCATCGAATGCCGTCAATAGCGATGCCGGCAATCTCTCCGGCCCCATCAACGTTTACAAGGGCACTTAACTCTAAACCGACAGTTTCCATAAACAATCCGTACGGTTATGTTATACGGAATGAATGCGTTATTTACGATCGTCGCGGGGAAAGCGGCCGCTAATCTGCCTCGAGACCTTACTGCCTGTCTCCCACACGTTTCTCGCATCGAACACGATTCAGAAAGTGAAATGGCGGACGCCGGCGTTAATAAATCTCCGTAGTAAGGTGCTCGGCACACACTACGCACTAACATACCACCAGCATACGTCGACACTCGACGCATTGCTACAGACGCTCCTGTCTTTATGCGTCCACAGGAACACCCCTTGATAGCAACTTGCATCAAAAGTCTTGAGAACTGTTATTTTTAAAGGTAAATGATCTTCAAGAGAAAATATCTTTCAAAACTTTTTTTTTAAGTTTTTTTTATTTTCTTTATAGCAACAGTTTCTGTGCCATAGTTTAATGTTATACTGTAGAATTCTATTAAATATTTAATTTTGGTATTATAGTTTCTTGTTTGTGATGGTTCATGGTATGGGATACGTGTTTGTTATATCTATCAAAGATTAAATCGCACAGATATGTCGCTTTCAAATTAAAGTAGTTTGTTTGTGGATATTTAATATGCTTAAAATAATACTTAGTTTATAAATGTTTTTTTTTCTCTACATCTATCTCGTATCTTGATCTATTGAACTGTTAATAAAAATCTGATTGAGATTTTTTGTTGATGACACGAATATAATTCAGTTTGTTATTTTCTTTTTAAATTCACAAATGGTTACAGCACAAAACTTTTCAGTCATGTCAACATTTTAATTTAAATTATAAACTCACTTTATATTGTTTTATTATTTTTATTAATGAGATGTTGTCTCACTGTTGTGATGTATTAATTTATCAAGTCATGTATTTTGTATGCAATCGTTATTCAAGACGTAACATCGTATTCCACACGCACTGAGTTTATTCATTTGATAAGTTTCATAGCGTCTGCAAATTAAAATCAAACCAAGATTACTATGATAATATCACCCAAACATATAACTAGCTGTCGCCTGCTACTCCGTCCGCGCTGTATTAAAAAACATAATTAGTAGCCTATGTCTTCCTCCTGACTATAATTTACCATTTATCCATGTCAAATTTCAACGAGATCTGTTCAGCCGTTCTGGAGATACCTTCAACCAAACATTGATGCATCCATCCATCTATCCATCCATCCATCCATCCAATTAAACATTCGCATTTATAATATTAGTAAGAAGTAAGACTAATGTAAACACAAAAATCTCACAAATTTATGTCCGATTTCACAACGATTATCAGAGATACTCCGTTCTAGCTCGTCATAGTGACTGACTTATCTAGAAGTGGTGTCGAGTTAGACACGAATGCTCGGCTGTTATCACTTCCAGTAAGATGGAGTCCGCTCGCCGTCTCACTGTCGATCTCTCGATGGATAATTCATAGCCAAGTCGTTAGCTTCGCCGCAACCGTTTATCGTCAAACCAACGATAATGATTGAGGCTTTACTACACCACGAAATGTTCCTAAGTTATAACGAACTTTATGGTCTTGAATGGAGGAGCTGTTCGGATTATAATTATTATTATAAGATGCGTTAAATTCGTGTTTACGATGTTTAAAATCGATTCGTTCCAATTGATTTTATGTTCATTTCATAAATTAGCTACCACGGTTTTATATTTTAAAATATGTATCATTTTAAAGCAGAGCCGATGTTTCAATTTAATTTGAAGAATCTTACACACCTATTTTGATATCATCATCAGCTCACTATACGTCCCCACCGAGGGGCTCAGAGCCTACCCTAAGTTAAGGCTGATTAGGCCATAGTCAACCACGCTGGCCAAGTGCGGGTTGGTTGACTTCACACATATCTTTGAATTTCTTCGCAGATATGTGCAGGTTGCATCACGATGTTTTCCTTCACCGTAAGAATGTCGGATAAATGTACATATGTAAATCGGAAATCGAAAAACACATTGGTACATGGCGGGATTCGAACCCAAGACCTGGAGATTGCAAGTCAAGTGCTTGACCCTGAGCCACCGACGCTCCCAATTGATTATTACTTGCGAATCAGTATGTTATCCCTTGCTACAAAAAGAAATTCGTTATTAGAATTTGTTCTTATATATAGAACATGTTTTAGAGATCTACTGTGGAATACATAGTCTTTATATAACAAAATAAAATGATGTACTGAATTATTGATTAAAGTTGCGTGGTATTTATTACATCACAAAATCATATACAATTATGATCTTACGGCATACAGTATGTTACTATTACTGTAAAATTCCACGGCTCAAAGCATTTTTATTAACACATACTAACTGTCGCCCGCAACTCTGTCCGCGCTGAATTGAAATAACTAGAGCATTCTATCTGTTCTTCCAGACTATGTTCTACATCTGTGTCAAATTCAACATCCATCCATCCATCTAAATATTCACATTTATAATATTAGTATATGATATATAAATAAATCATAAAGTTTGTGTGAAGACAACCAAACCGCATTGGGGCAGCGTGGTTGACTAAGGCCTATTCACTCCTTAGACCATGAATGACGTTTGTGTTCCTACATAGTATCCCTCTTTTCTCAAAGGTAGAGAATAGGATGACAATATGTTTTGATACAAGTGTTCCGACAGTGGAAACCTACAGCCAGATGTACTGTTCAGAAGCTTCGACATTCCATGTCGTACTATATTTAAATTTGCACTATCGTGTTATCGGGCGTTGGTACATTGCGTTATGTACGGATACCAGTTTCTGGTACAATAGGTTAGAGTTGAGTTGTTTTATCACTACACACTATCAAAGTCGTATGTGATATAATTTGCATTGTAATTGCAAAGTTATTGTTGCCATTGAAATCATTATTAAATTTTTTGATATACAGAAAAGTCTTAAAGGCCGTTTCTTAAGACGACTTTGGCTGATGCCACCTATTTCTCATATAATGTACTTGGTGTTGGTTTGGTTAGATCTGTACATAATGTACTATGATAAGCCTTATATCTTCAAGGACATTCTACAGTGTTTCCACAATAGATAATGTATACTTAATAAACCAATTTACATAATCCATGTAGAGATTTAATATGTATCTCTTATTTATCAAATACAAGGAAACTGTGATACCCGAACATTTTCCAATCGTAAGTCTGTCTCTACTATCCAAAGTTATACGTAACATTCCATTCTGTTACAAGATATTTTGTTTGTATTTTATTGCTCTCACCTCTTTCGCATTGGTAGTTGCTAGCATATAATATAGATATAGTTAATTTCTTATCGTAAAAGTTATGCTGTGAAGAATTGTGACGTAATGTTTTTTGTCCTCTTGTCTGGTACTAAAGCATACTATGAACGTTGGGTGTGCCTTAGTGATTGGTCGAGTAAGTCGAACGGCCCTAAACAGCTGGGTGATTTGACCGGCGTCTTAAAAATATTGGCGGCAAATATTGAACTTAAAAATCTTTTTAATACGAACGAAATGAATATGAATCTTTACATTTATAAATGACAACGATTGTACTTTGTACAATCGTGTAGACAAATGCTTGTTTTACACTGACAGTCGCTAATGAGTTTTTATTAACGACACAACAAGCTTTTATTAATATTTAGCGGTTGAGTACAGACGCGTGTCTCAGGCCGCACTTTCTCCCACTTAAACTGATTGTTTGCGTTAAAACAACACCCCGGGCAATTTGTCATTGATCGTTATTCACAGTTGTTATATTTGCCGATCGTTTTATTGCTATTGCAACGTCGCACTAGGCTCGATTGTGGTACAGTCCGACACATAAATCATGTTGTACAGTTACGGTAAATTTGTCGCGGACTGTACTATTCATTGAATTAATAATGTAAACGTGTAAATGAACGACTTATATACAGGCTTTTAATAGCAATTAATTAGGAATTAAGAATTTTTGTCTGTTATCTGTTTCTCAAATACATTTTAGAGGGAATTAGATTTAAACGAAGTACTGATAATTAAAGTCTTCTTAACATAATTAAGCAGTGTTTAAAAATATTGTAATTGAGACTCAATCTGTGACAGTAACTAACAAGAACAGTTGACGTGTGTCATGCAATATGAGCGGCGCGGATCGTGTTTCCGTCATGTCGTGTGTAACTGTTTCGAGGTTCTTAGATGAATATTATATCCTAAACGTAGCAATTTTTTGTCAAATATCATGTAATGCTATCTTCCTTATGATCACCTTTTAATGCACGCTCTGGAAGACTAATTTCTAAAAAAATGACCTTGATAAACTAAGTTTATCACGCCGTTTTGTCTCCCAAAGTGAAAATTATTGGAAATAGTTGGAGACTGCATTCAATCATGTTTTCGATCTTCTAAATATAATAAAACCACCATAAAACGTTATTGATTTCAATTCAAATAACAATAATCCACTCGATCTAACATTAAAACGCAATAAAGCGGTTCTCGATTCTCTAGAATCTGCAATATGAAGGCAAACTCCAGTTGTCAATAGTACGCGGGTGATAGGAGGTAATGTGGCCACTGCCCACGCTGCCCAATCTGGCCATGCGGCCCACGTTGCCCACGATGCCCACGCGACGGCGCGCTACTCCCATTCCAATTGTTGATAAAGATAACTATTTGAATAATAGGCTCGTAACTTACAGATCGGACGCACATTTTATGTGTAGATGTCTGCGCTGATTTAAGAGAACGCTGGAACTTTCTCGGGAAGCTTTCCGAGCATTTTGCGCGAACTGGAGAGGTGCTAGTAGGTGCCCCACGATACAATGATAATTTCGGACTGTTTGGAATACGTTGTGAGATACTGGAGATGGAGGAGAGACACAAACTGTGTTTTTAATTTCAGCATTATTATTTGTCGTATAACTTGAACAAGACCAAGTCACAAGCTCCTTAAAATAAGCATTGTTGATGAATTTCAAAAATGAAGCGTAATTCGATGTATCGTAAACGTAAATAATCTATCCCAGTGACCTGAGCAAAGTAACAGTTTGTTACCTATTTGTACCTAACTTCGCGACTCTAAACTTCTGAACATTATCAATCAGCCATAAATGATGATTGTCCTGCACATTTCCATAGTTTGTAGTCACCCTTCGACCTAGTCCTCAACCCAGTTCATTATTGGTATTGGAAAGTGTTTGTGCGTTTCCATTCGTGTTTATGCTTATTTCCTCGGCTATTAACTGTCCCTCGGCGCGATTGCGAGTCCCGGCGACTTGCGGCAACGCTCTGAATTAGTTCCAGCTGTCTGTTGACTCCGACCTGCCTGACTGGCCATCCGCTGCATATTAAACGGTTGTCTATGATGGTATAGACAAACTTTGATAAGTACGATTTTTGGTTCTGTGGGTGAAACAAAAATAAAAATCGGAAGTGATAGTTTCGCTTTTAATATTTCATTTACGTACGAGAAAAGAAAGGAAATAGAGAATTGTCGAATTCTAGATTGATTTACTTACAACTATACAAGGGAAATTCGTGATGTTCTTTTTGGTCCAGTCACTTAATCTTTCAGGCGAAGGTAAGACCACCTACATCGAATCATCTCTTAGAAATCTTGAGAACGTTTGACTTACGAAAATCTCACTACTAGATATCTGTGAGGACCGCGGCGGCCTTATTAAGGAAATATAATACGATAACGGTTCAAAAGGTCCCCACCATTGAAGATATATTCGTGTTATAATGTGGGAAAATGGCAACTGGCTTGGTATTTGGCCGGCGAATAACCACGCCCTCTATTCAGCTTGCAAGCAGCTCTATATACTGACGCTGTGTGGGTAGAAAGTTTGTTTCCTTTAATATCCGATTGAGACAGTGAAGAATTATTCTTTAACTAAATTATTTCTAAGCATGCAGTGTCATCTGTTTATCTTATATTTAACTTGATATTGATTTTTTTTTTAAAGTGAAAAAGTGGTTTATTTCCTTATCCTACCTCAACACGGAGGCCCTTCTTTGCGCCAGCCAGTAACAACTCACCTGCGCACCTAACTTAAAAAAAAACACACACACACACACACTTTCTCACATACTCACACGCATAATCATACACACATGCCCCGAGATACAAGCTCAGCCCAGTTTCGGGGTCTGCAAGATACTTCACTGTATATTATTCTAACGTGTTTTTGTGAAATAAATTTATTCTTATTCTTTATTATATGAAGAACAGGTGTGATGTAATCGTAGACATTGTCTTGTGTTGTCTCTTGTCCTTTGGCAACGATGTCAGGTATGATTTGGGATGAATTGGCATGCACATAAATTAGTACAAGTTCAATATCATCTAATGATCGTAATTAAGAACATTGTACCTTGCATGTTAATCTTTGGACACACTAACGAGATAAAAAGGTATCTTATCACCTTTATTGTATCCTAAAAGATATGTTTGCAAAGTTTAATAAAGATTTCTTTACTGATTTATTTTAAGGCGTTACTAAAATAAGTTATTATATAATGTCTACATTAATCAATCCCTAATAAGTTTCTTTGAATATATTTTGATTGATTTCTATCGATTTAAATGTTACAATCTCAATTAATAAATCTGTACACAATAGATTGACGATAAAGAGTTGATGTAATGGCCCTGCCGAATTAAAAGCGTTGATGTAATGTTGATCAGAGATCAGATTAATCTGCGAAGAGTGAAAGCAGTCCTAAGTCTTGTGCCGACTAAGATTGATTATTGGGAAGCGATGACTGCGCCAAGTTAAGATGACTGTACACAAGCGAATATAAAAGACTAGTCGCCCGCGACTCCGTCCGCGCGGTATTAAGAAAATATAATTAGTAGACTATGTGTTCTTCAAGGATATGTTCGATATCTATGATAAATTTTAGCGATACCCCTTCAAACAAACATCCATCCATCCATGCGCATTATAATATTAGTAAGATTTCATAGGATTTGCATGCGGCAAGTCAGATACGTTTTATAAAGAACTTATTAATATTTTTTAGAGCTAAAGCTCTAAAAGTTATAACTTTGTATTAGAAATATTCTTTCTTTGTATTGTGTACGGTTCTTTACAATGCAATGCCGCTCCTACTTCTTTTCCTATAGTAATGTTTAATAGATTACATTAACCGCATTGACCTATTATTAAGTTATTTCATTTATGTAGGTGCTTCCACTTTCACTATCATTAATATTCTCTTTATTATTTATATTTTAGTGTAGTTATACTTAGTTTTATGGCTTAAAATATTTCGTAACTTAACAATGTTATGTTCATCTTGTGATACAAGAACTTCGTTATTTGGACCAAAAAAGTATGGAATGATTGTGTGAAAAAGGATATGGGTAGGAATGGGGTAGATTCAGATATGACGGCTGATAGAGATGTATGGAGGAGTAGTACATGCTGTACCGACCCTCAATAGGGATAAGGGTAGGTTGATGATTAAGTCTTCGTTATTTCATGCAATTTTAAGTGATATAATATTTAATATCATATTATAGTTATAAAAAATATTTAATACTTGACTTTTAAGTTTAATAATTAACTTAAAGCAATAACTTAAATCAACTCATTTAATATTTTCTTCAAAAGTATAATTTCGTGCGACACGCACTAATCCAGATTAAAATCTAGGTTTTTCGTCTTAATAAGCATATTTCGTTTTTCTTTTCCAAATGCTTTGATTATGTAGAATATAATCACGAAATAACATTAACTTTCGGTTAAACAAAGACTTATAACCATTTAACCTAAATAGGTTTGAATATTATAAACCAACAAAAGAAATAGATTCTTTCCTTTTGTTTTAAATGTGTATGGGTAGCGGTCACTTTAGGTCACCTGCTTACTTTAGTCGTGTAATTTACATAAAAAATAATATAAATTTTACTAATATTATAAATGTGAATTTTTGGATACATGGATCTCGCTGAAATTTTACTTAGATGTGGAACATACTCTAGAAGAACACATCGGCTACTAATGAAGTTTATTTCAATCCCGAACGGAGTCGCGGGCTACAGCTAGTAATAATAAAAGAATGCATTGATTATATCACAATTTGCATTAATAAATATTGGCCATCATATATCTATATGATAAGGGTATCACCTCGTGTTATCTGTTGCGTTACTTTGACAAATTATCACGTGTGCAAGTCACCTTATCTAGATGAGATAGCGTGATAGCCCCGCATTGTACGGCCACGTTCAAATGTGTTATTCGTCAAAGATAGTATTAGATATCTATTGTATTTTACAATATGTAAACAAGGATTGTTTTTGATTTACTACCGCTACTAAGAAACATGCAAGCATTAAAAGAATAATGTTTGTTATTTATGTTTTGCTGACCCTTCTAACATTATAACATGTAAATTAGGTACTTATGTCGCGTTGAGCGTCTGAAAAACAGATCGAATATTTTTCTAATCGAATATTTAATTACTATAATAATTCATTGAGATACATTAAATGAATTAGTATATGAAAGGAGATAGAATTAAAGTAAATAAAGTCGATTATAAACTCTTCATTATCGATTTGACATTAAAATGCTGCAACAAATCCATAATTCATATCCAGTGTAAATATTAATCAGTGGTTGTTAGTTGAACCCGGAATGGTCGATTCACGAAACAGGCGCGACACGATGCCAGCCAGCGTCCGATTCCAATGAATTATATTTAATGTACACTCGCGTACACATGTGTAGTGAAATATTTAATTACATGTAATACTAAATTATTTATGAAGTTTGTAATGGTATTAGGTGAAGCCAAATGAGCCAAAAGTAACAATAATCATGGAAGAATTTATAACGAAGCGTTTCTGAACACGTGCGTAGTCATCATAACTTAATTAGATTTTTGGACAAACGAACATACTTATCCTTGTAATCATACATAGATGTTTTGACTTGACTTTGACTTTGTTTAAAAAGAACTTTTAGTGAGCAGAAGACGTGATTGCGTGCTTTTATTTTTTATTACCAATAGTTTAGACATGAGAAAGTATTTATCAATTTTTAACCGAATATGCTTGTGTAGGCGACTGTACATAATCGCTAGCAACCGATACAAACGTGTAAACAAGTTGTCGTGTGTTATTAATTCTTGCATTACGTGCACTTTCATTTATCGATGGTGTCCAGTATCGGGTGACCGGCGGCCCAGGTGCAGTGTAATCGCTACTCAGTCAAAGTCTACGTGAGCTCCTCGACTAATCTATATGCTCTCTTTAAACGGGATAGTAACTACTATTATTTGTTACGCCGTCTACTGGCCTGATCTAATTACCGGTCAAGCATTTAGTCACGAAGTCAATGATCCTGTTATTTATTGTTAAGGATGGATTGAATTAATGTTATGAAGCGTAATTACATGTTGATTAGCTTAAATATACTCAAAGGAAAACTATTTAATATTGTCTTATGTTTTGACTAAATACACCTATACAAGAAAAGTGAGGATCTAAAATCATATATCTTTATATCAAGTCATTGTATGAATTATAATATTTATTAGTAATTCACGCCGCAGTGTATAGTTCATTGCGGCGCACACACTGTATGCATCATGTCAAAACAACGTCGCAGTAGGCCCCCTTGTTTACGTTCCAACACTTCGTACAAAGCTATTCGTGCACTAACTGACTCATTGAGGGTCGAGGTTGTTTTATAAATCAACATAAGTACTTTCTTGTATAAATTAGTTTGTATTGACAAAGAATTTTGACTTTAATTGTTGTCAATCGTAGCTACTTTCATATTCATTTGTTCAAATAAATGTACATGTGATTTACGTGATATCAGAATACGTGATCATCTTTGTTCTTAACATCCACTAAAGTTGCAAGTTCATTGCCAATATGTAAAGAAGCAATAAGACCACAAAGAACAAAGAAAGTCGGACGATAAAGTTTCAAATTTAAGCCAAAAGATGTAGTATATAAATATAACTTGATTAGATTGGACCTTTTTACTCTTTAAGATAGAGGATCTACAGCTTCCCGTGATCCTGATCAATTGCTAACCATAAAGATAGTTATTTAATTAGTCCAAGTCCCGTCAAAATCGGTCCAGCCGTTTCGAAGATTACCCTGAACAAACGCGGCCTTGCGGACAGACATACAGACAGACAGTCGAACAAATTTAAATTGGTTTTTCGTTATCAGCTACGCAAATACAAGTGTACGAAATATATATTTTTTTCGATAACTACATACAGACACTCCAATTTTATTAATATGTATAAATTACTGAACCAGATGTTGACCAAACAATTTTTATAACTGGTTTTCAGTAACGTAGAAGTATTGATAATAAATTCACTGGCATGTTGGTTCCGTGCCAATGAACTTCGCACCTTACTACCAAGTCACAATTCAATGATAAGTCGAAATAGAGTAACGAGCTTTTGGCAAATGGTAATTTTTATGATAGAACGTTATGGAACAATTTCGTTTTGTACCGGAAAACAGTTCATTCAAGCGAGGTGAATGATTACTAGGCAATTGTAACGAAACTCGCTAAATTATTGAATTAATACATTGCATTTGTAGCAATATTTGATGTTTGTATGCAAATTAAATGGTTATTCTTATAATAGGAATCGTGCCACTATGTTTAACGGCAAAATGTTGGGCTAATTCTCTGGTATGTATTTGGTAAACTAAGAAAAAAAAACACTTCAGAAAGTAATGACATAGTTGACGTAGAATCTTTACATTTTTTTTTATCTCTGTTTGTAATTTTTCAATAATATGAAGAGTTAGAAGCATCAAAATACCGAACTAAATATACATTATTGTTTGAACAGCTGCATATTTCTCTGTACGATTAAAAATAAACACTCTACAGAGCTTTTAGTAGCGATCTAAACAAATTGCTATCCGTTTGAATTCAAGTTTTCTTTTCTTTAGTGAATATACGATTTTTCTATTTTATAATCACTGTGGAAAATTCATTCTATTACTATGTATACCTATGTATGGTTAATATGATTAAATCTTAGTACTTTTACCTTGAGCTTTATTCACAGGATGTTGTTTCCTGCATAACATTGCATATGGGCTAGTCGGCCATATACGTAACGAATGGCTTAGTAATTTCACTAATCTTTATAAATTGCAACGTATGGTATTAAAAATTTGTCAAGCTAGACATAAAAATATATTTAAAATTTTGTTTTTTTTATATAGGTGTGACAACCCTAATCGATGATAAGAAAAAACTCTGCTGCTATGTATTTCTATCGATTGACAACCTTAAGCTTGTACGATACAATTTGGTCTGCTCGCGTATTCTAGGTCAGAAACTCGCAATGGGCATAAGATGCCGCAGGCACGTGTCGGCTTGTCGCGTGTCGACGCGTGACGACAACTCATCCGACACGAGGCACATCTCGATAGAACCGTCGACAGTGGACACGCATCAATTGTGCTCGATTGGAAATGCGCACGCGTTACAATGTAAGATAGGGCTGTCAAAAATGCAATGAATTTACAGTAATTTTTTTTTCTAAATGATATTTAAATAAAATAATACCAAGCCATGCGTTGATTTGTTATGTTTAATGACGTGCTTCTTTATTATATACATTTAATTGCAACAATATATAAATATGTAATTGGAGCTAACTTTAGTTCGTTAGTAAACAACATGTGACATTTATTTGGCACGTGTTAATTCTCGTAATGTAAAAGCAGTTATGTACGCAGTATACAAGTCCTTGCTACCATGTCCATATATTAACACCTGTTTATCTATTCTTGGTGGACAGGGTTGTAGATAAATCAGCCGTAGGCTTCGATACGTTGAAAATTGAGAAATTTTCTCACGCTGTATTCCAGTATTCAAAGTAAAAGGCGTGACCGTTCTTATTTCAGATCTTTAGGTCAAACGTTTTCGATTTTAGTTTCACTTGCTTTGGTGGATTTTGTTTGTCGTCTTTGCTATTTTGTATCATAATATTGTGCTGTCTTTATTTCAAAACGTAAAACAGACAACGGATGCTAGATAACTAGAAGTTACTTATGCTATTGTCAATTAGACTTTTGTTAAATTAAAATGTTCGTCTGACTTTAGTTCACACTTATAAAACATTTAAACTGTCAAAAAGGTCAGTATGGAACCGATATATATAAATTCGCAAAAACATTACCGTCTTCTCTGCGGGGAATTAAGATCGAATACAAACTGTTTGATAAACATTTTATTACTTCCAAGCACTTAAAACAATGGCAGCCTTTCTCACCTTTTACCTATTTTAGTAATTCTTTGCAGACGAAAAGTTTCTAGATCACAATCATCGGTTCGTGCCTAACGTATTTGACATTTCTCAACATGGCTCGAGGTGAGCTTGGCGCAGCTGCTAATTATATTGGCTGAGCAAACTGCCTGACCATACTGACCTCGGTCTGACTCTTGAATGAAAAATTAACACAGACATAAACTCCATAAGAAGAGGGCCTGCTAATTATAATATTGTTTGAATGTTAGATGCATTAATTTGCATTGATCAATTTAATTTTGGACAAAGTACAGTCTATATGCAATGTTTTTTAATATGAACACCTGAAAATTTTAAAGTGTACATTTTGCTTATCAATATGCTCAGCAAAAGCAAATTGGCATTGGTATCTGCAATTGCGAATGTCTATGGGCAGCGTAATTCAGATGGCCGCTTGGTCATTTACCATCTTGTAATAAAAAGTAATTTAGTTGATCTTTACGACTTTAGATTGTAATTATAATTAAAATATGTCAAACTAGACACATAAGTCTAGTTTCAGTTTGCAGGAACACTCTGGGTGAGGAAGGAATAAAATTTTGTGAAGTTATTCATAGAAATAATATCAGTAGAGAGTTATGTAAGTCGTCGAATCTCTTGTTTTGAAATAGAATAGCTGAAGCGCTGATGAGATCTATCCTAATGATTGCTTACTTGTCTATGTGTTCACGTATACTTAAAGTCAAGTTCTACATAATCCTACGATTATACTCAGACGGTCGACAGTCTAGAGGTCGTTGTTATACGCAGAGACGCAGGCGTAGTGACCTACATAAGTCATGAGCCGGCAAGTGACGCTCCCCCGAGCGTTACGCTGATATTTCGTGTCTGGTACACGAACTGTGTGATCTTTAGAGGCACGTAACAGGAATAGTAATTTAATTTGTCTTTGCTAGTTACAAATCATTTTTTTTCTGTAAAATTAAATTGTTTTTGGCCAGATCTTGTCGATCTCAGCTTTTTACGTTACGAACCCAGAGTATATGTCTCTGTTACGATAATTAGACGTTAATTTTAACAATTGAAATATGGTCATAAAACCAAAGTAATGAGGTTTTGGTTTAAAAAGCTTTAAAAGTGAGTGGCAATGTAACTAGTGTAGGCAATGTCTAAAATAGGTCTGCGGTTTCGAATAACGATCGTCAGCGGTTTTTATCTAAGTTTCGGAGGTGTACGAAACTACTAGATTATCGTGACTTTTGTCAGATTTAGTGATTGTATTACAATAACATATTTTCAATATTTAAATTCATAAAGTTACTGGAAAGGTCAAGCCACACAACCGCACCTTTCATGCAATCTATTCCTAAATACACAGAGTGCATTTCATATTAATTTCTTGAAGGTGTATGAGCAACCTAACAACGAATTTAATTCTTATGTACTAAACACAAGGTAGATATTCCATTGATGTGCAAATGTCGCATCGATATCCAATCGTGTCATCGTGGTGTTACCACAAATAAGCAAGTGTGTTTACTGAAATTAAACAGTAAACGTGAACAAATTTGTTTAAGTTTGGTCTTATCATAAAAACAATAGTATGTAGTAATGTATGTGAAAGATCCTTCTAATAGAAACAGAATTAAAAAATATTTTTTAAATGAAGTTTCAATATAATACAGTCAAAGGTAGCATTAACCTTTCAGTCCTTAACCTGTTACATTTTGCGCAGTTAATATGCAACATTAACAAAACACAACAAAAGTTAAATTGACGAGTTTAACAAATATAAATGTAACTAATAACATAAATGCGAAAGTTGAGATGGATGTTAAAAGGTATCTCTGGAGCGTGCAACGGAGCTTAATAAAAATTGGCACAGATGGAGAACTTTGTTCTAAAACACATAGCCTAATTATTAAATTTTTTTTTTAATTTCGCGTGGACGGAGTCGCGGGCGACAGCTAGAGATTATAAATTGAAGTGTGTGTGGTTTTTGTACCAATGTGTACCGATCGCAAAAACAATAAACTTGTTGAGACGTATTTATTATCTAGCGTTACTTGTGTTTCGACAAGATGACATTTGTAAGCGAGTGTTGGTAAATGCACTTCACATATAATGTATGCGTATGAGTTTGTTGCGACATGTGGACTTTTTACAGCAACCTCTTCTGTTTGAAATCTTACAACATCTATTGTTTGTGCTGTCTTAATGATTAGTTATCTATATTATTGTGGACGAACATGAAATTACATCTTGGAAGGACCTAGGAACATGTAGCAAATTAACGTCGTCGATTTATGTGTATCTTATATCTTGTTTCTAGATTTATTTGGTAATTGCAGTGTTTTTCTTACTTTTATTTTATACAGTTTTTTTAATACCAAATATCTAAAACAAAATTGCGAGTTAGTAACAAGGATGAATAAAGCAAATTCATTACCACACGAATAACAGCCTACGTAGTTTCGAATGACGTCATGAAATCGTCATTCAAATTAAATGTATTAATTATGCATGGATGTTGCTGAATATTTCTAACTTAATCTTCCCAAAAATAAATGTAGAGTTGAGTGAACTACCACAATTTTTTCTCTTGACTTATAAAAATACGACTCTATTAGTCGTTCAAAGATTTTAAATTAAATCGCAGTGTTTACGGAAGATGAAATGTTTCATGCTAATCACCGGTGCTCAAGTACCAAGCGACTCGGCTATAATCAAAGCTCAAATTATCGTTTTCAACCGCAAATATTATTGTCGAAGAAACATTTACAAAGCGTCACGACGTCAAACAAATGCATCACATAATACCGGGGTTTGCGATGTTAATAGCTTGCATCGTTACGTGCATTGGAGCTTTTCATTTGCGTACTGTAATGGAGGCGTATTACTGGATTACTGGAAGTAAGAATTTCTCTATAAACGATGCCCTACTTTGTGGCGATTGTGGACTAGTTATGCATATCGTAAGCAAGCTTGTATCAATTATGGACGAAGAGTTTTCCCGATGTTCTCAAATGTATGAGACCCTGGTACCTAAATCTAGTATTCAGTGAGTCCAATTAGGTAAAATTCTTATTGCAATACGAAAAATTAAAAATTACAAGGAAGCCTCCTTATATCTCCTCAGGTCTATATTTATTTCAACGGTTAAGGGTATTCCAGACGACCGGATGAGCGACAATCGTTTACTGCTATTTCTAGTCGCTGCTATTTTAACTGCTATTTTTAGCAGCGGCTTAATTTGAATGAATGCAGCCGGAACTTGAAACAAATCATTACACTTCTTTCATCTTAAAGATGAGATTTTATCGTAATATGAGTAAACAGGGTTTAAAGATCACAAGCTTTAAAAAAAATGTTAACCTCGTAAATCGTTATTTCTGAAAGCGGAAAATGACAAAAAAAATAAGGTTTTAATGTGTACTATTTAAAGGACAGTTCTATGAAGAGATAAGATTTTCTGAATAACTTTACGCCATATTACATTTTATGTCAACTGTTTCTATTAATTTTAATCTTAATGTTATAATTTACGAAAACTTTTCATCAGCCATTACGTCAAATGTTATTGCGGAGTCGTTGGGGGCAACAATGGGCTCATTAGGCGTTCATTTTGTGCAGTAAATATGTTAGGTATACAAACAACTGTGTAAATATCACAAACTTTCTAGAAGATATTAAGCTTCCATAGTAATTTCATCATTAATTTATATTCTACAAGTTTAAGTTAAGCGTCTAAGTAAATATTTTAACGAAAGGTACTAAAATATATTTTTTAGCCTAAAATCTCAAACGAATCACGATAAAAATAGAATTTGCTTACAAAAACATAGATTATTCGGACCTACTATTCAATAGGCATTGGCTAACCTTGGAAAATTGTTTGTACACATGTAAATGAAACGGTTTAACGTACATCAATAGAGACAACAGCACACGAGGCCTTGGGCTGCTTTAGTTTCGTTAATTAGCGATGCGATTTACAGGCAAAACATTCTATGAGGCTCTCAATCATTACGTCGATAACTATTAATTAATATTATCGATAAATGTTTATCAAACTAGATCTAACCTCTCACTATCATTAACGCGTTTGATTTTCTTGTTTTAATTAAATTTCTTTTCACTCCATGTAAGGCTCGCACTAGATCATTGTGGCCCATTCGGTCGTAGGTTGATGACCTATTGCTATAGAAATTGAACACACTATTGATCTTAAGTACGCCTTATCAACTTCCCGACGGTCTGCGGATTTCTAGTGTACAACCTGTTTGCATGCTTTAATGAAAAAATCATATGACCTTGTCATGTTAAATTAGACTGTAATAGTAAAGTTAGAAAGTTCAATTTAAAAATACTAGACGATGTTCGAAAACCAATTTCGCTCTCAACGGCAAGCTCTTTGCTTGCATCAGTAATAATTCAGTATGGCGCGTGACCGCGCACCGGACGGACGTGTGTTGCGTGTTTATAAAAAGTTCGCGAATTTTACTTCGATCGAACATCACGCTAAAAAGTTTTCATTCAAAATTCGTAGTGTTTTTACGGTATGAAAATTAAATAGTGTATAAATTTATATACGTGATATCCACAGTATTGTGGAAGAACGCTGTTTTCTTCGGTTTTGCGAACTTCTTTTTTTTGTTATTCTATGGTAAAGTTATCAAAATTCATTTGTTTAAATCTATTTAAGTTTTATAATTTTATTTTTACATTTGTAACCTCAAAGATATTAAAGTATTATAATTGTTGACATTGTTATCTTGATATGGATCAAAATCTTATATTTCAAGTTCAATTCCAGTTTAAATATGAAATATTATTTACTAAAAATTATTTTTTATTTAAATTAACTCTTACAAAATTATCTATATTAGAAATCCAGGCCGTTTATAAGGAATACAATAAATAGAACATTACACCCGGCTATGGAATGCGGTTTCAGTACATAAGTTTAAGTGTTAAGTTACTTTGCGGCTTACATAGGTCCTGCGGTAACCGCACAATCTATTCTATACCGTAGCTGTTTTCAAACTAAAACGTTATTAGATATAAGCTGTCACACAAGACTAGCTGCGCGGATAAAAAAACAATTAGCTCATGTAATCTTCAAACTTCAGCGAGAATCCTTCAGCCTTTCTGGAGATACTTTCTAACAAGCACGCGTCCATCCATCCATATAAACTTACGCATTTATAATATTAGTAAAATAACACTAAACAAATTATCGTAAGTTCTGATTAGCTATTTTCGTATGAATTAATACTTGATATTGCTAAAGTTTGATTATTTGAATGTAATGCATAGAAAACTTACGATCAAAGATCGTAATGAAAATTTAGTCTAAAAGACGTTGCAGTAAAATTATTCGTTGATAATTTATTAAAATGGACTCTGTTATAAATGTTATTTATCACATTTCTAGAAATGTTTTTCCATTGATAAAATATCTTCGTTTGTTTCGTATAATCCGTATTTAGATGGCTTATGTAAATTCCTAGATAATTTTGTCTATATAAATAATTATGTTCAATCGTATGATACATTAATTAAAACTAAGTTTTGCCTTCGACATTGTCTGTGCGAATTAAAATAATCTAGTAATAAAAGCCTTTATTTAGTAATAACCATGTAGGTTTTACATATTTACTGATAGAACGAACCGGGATCACAGCACCTCTCTCAGCTTGTCATATATTTGGAAGTCTTCCACGTTTAGCGTTGGTTTCCGAAACGATAATCTCTGTATAAAACATAGATATATATATATATCCCTGTCATTATCTTTGACATAGTAAAGATAACAATATGTTTGAAATGTGGAGTTTGGTATCAAAACCCCACAGTTAGTGATTTTTATGTTAACTATTGTTACTTATATCACGTAATTTGTTGATTTCCTTCTAGTTATTATCACCAATCACCGTATTTAGAATATAGTATATCGTTTCCTTCCGTTAAAACATTGTATACGTCACATACGGGAACCGTGTCATTTGACTTGTTTCCACTGTACAGAAACATAAAGCTAACTCCGTCTTTTAAAACAGAATGACAAGGATGATAATACGTTTTTATATTATACAAGTTATATAACAGTGGAAACAAAGTAAGAAGCCAATGCATTCTTGTTGACGGAAATGCATACATTGAGTTAATTAATAACCAAAGCACATCGTAGTTTATAGGAATCGTTTTAGTTAGCTTCATCATCAGTTCACTATACGTCCCCACCGAGGGGCTCGGAGCCTACCCTAAGTTAAGGGTGATTAGGCCGTAGTCAACCACGCTGGCCAAGTGCAGGTTGGTTGACTTCACACATATCTTTGAATTTCTTCTCAGATATGTGCAGGTTGCATCACGATCTTTTCCTTCACCGTAAGAACGTCGGATAAATGTACATATGTAAATCGGAAATCGAAAAACACATTGGTACATGGCGGGATTCGAACCCAGGACCTGCAGAATGCAAGTCAAGTGCTTTACCCCTGAGCCACCGACGCTCTTAATTAGCTTTATAAATTATATTTAACGATAGTGTAACGGTGTTCGTAACATGTTACCATGTTACCAATTTACAATAAACAATGTTAATTTTACGGCAAACCTATGACTATGACAATTTCGTGGAATTAATTATAGCAAGTATATTCAGTATTTAACTATTTAATTAAGATGTGAATAATATAAAGTGATATATATTTTTAAACTGTATTTTAATTAATACTTATAATTAGCTGTCGTCCGCTTCGTTCACGAGGAATTTAAAAAACTTAATTAGTAGTCTATGTATCTTGCAGATTATGTTCTACATTTATGCCAAATTTCATCGAGATCCCTTAAGCCGTCCTAGAGATATCTTCAAACAAACAAACATCCATCTAAATATTTGCATTTATAATATTAGCAACACGTAAGATTATTTAGAGATTGATTTAATTACTTGTTGGTTTCGGATTTAAAAATTGCTGGTTATCAAGGCATATTTAAAGACGTCTTTTGAATTGTTACGCTAAATAAAGCAAGGGATCTTTATATGTGTCATATGAGGAAGGTCAGGATGTGGGCATCCGTCAACGTAAACTGATACCGGATAATACTGGTACTTACTGAATTTTATTGTTAGCAGAAATACTTACAACTTCAGTGTATTAATACATATCTTGGATAAGGGATATTATCTTAAGAGAAATTTAAACAATGAAGCCAAATATATATCGTCAAATCTTCCTCAAGAACATAGGATATAATTTAGATTATGGTTGAGTTATAGAAAAACATAAAATGTTCTCGAAAGTTATGTAGCACAGATTATGTTACCCTATGTTTCCAAAATCCCAAAATTCAAAAATGACTGAAAAAATTGATAACAATGTTTTCTATTATATGAAAACGTATTGACAGTGGAAACTCAAGCTTAGACATTTTTTTCTTATTGAACGCAACTTAATGAGCAATAACTTTTCTATTTTAAGCGTTCACTTCCTACACTCTTTGAATAATAATACCGAAGCGTGCTTTGAATCCGTGGTCGAGAAATTAACAAGACGTTTCCGTCGATTTTGCTCCGACACGCCTACAACTGGGCCGAACACCCGCTGATATAAGCTAAATGGTTTTCTTATGTACCAACTAAAGCCTACAATGTTAGCAAAGTTAACTTCTAAGTGACATGACTCTGAGCCCAAGTAAGATTTACACTGAACGATTTTATTCGTTATGTTAAAATATCAAGTTTTGTTTTTAATTAAGTTCCGTTAGAGTCATCTATTTGGTTTAGAACATTATTAGGGTTCCGTACCTCGTAGGTAAAAAACGGAACCCTTACAGGATCACTTTGTTGTCCGTCCGTCTGTCTGTCAAGACCCTTTTTCTCAAAAACGTGTGAAGGTATCATGCTGGAATTTATTTAATATCATGGCTTGTTGTAACGTCTATACTGATTTGAATGTTTGTATCGAATAGACTCCAAAAAAAAACTGTTGAAAAATTCTTTCTCTGTTTGGAAGCTACATCTACTAACCTCGTTGACATAGGATATGCTTTGTTATTTCGTGCAGACGAAGTCGCGGACTACTTACTAGTTATAAATGGAATAAAATTTATATGTTGTACTTTTTATTCGACTGGTCTTTTGCTTAGGTTGAAAGAACTTGTAATTATTATTTATTATTTTCAATTGAGAGAAGATCCCAGAAATCTGAAACTTTGAGTCGCAAGTCAATTGTGAATGTCACATGAATTACAATATTTGGTCTGTCGTCGGCTGGATTTCCAAACTGCTACGACTTAGGGTCCTTTAAGAAGCGAACGTATCACATTCTTAAAGGCCGGCAACGCATCTGCGGTTCCTCTGGTATTGCTGATGTCCGTGGGCGTCGATGAACACCTCGGTGTTCTCGCTGCTCGTTTGCCCTCATCTGTTACATAACACTTCTTCTAGAATAAGCGTGGGAAAATTGATATTGTTTTGATCTGTATGTATTGAAACTTGACCTTTATGTTGGTAAAAACAATATTATTGTCGTTGAATCTCTAAATAATAATTTCTTAATTAAATAAAAGAGTGGTAATTTGCATTAATTAACGCAGTTATTTATTGCCTAAGATTTGACCACAGATTAGATAATTTCTAAGATTATATTTTAGTATTGAAATAAATTGAATAAGGTATGGAACAAAGAAGCTAATACGTTTTTTCATATTTAATTTTATTGTATAAAAAAAATCTTAATAAAAGTTCAATACATTGGTTACTTTTTTTTGATAAAATATATGTTATTACTGATAAGTTATTGGTCAATTAGACAATTTAAAAATATGTTAGCATCTCATCATCATCAGCTCACTATACGTCCCCACCGAGGAGCTCGGAGCCTACCTAAAGTTATGGGTGATTAGGCCATAGTCAACCACGTTGGCCAAGTGATGGTTGACTTCACACATATCTTTGAATTTCTTCTCAGATATGTGCAGGTTGCATCACGATGTTTTCCTTCACCGTAAGAACATCGGATAAATGTACATATGTAAATCGGAAATCGGAAAAACACATTGGTACATGGCAGGATTCGAACTCGGGACCTGCAGATTGCAAGTCAAGTGCTTGACCCCTGAGCCACCGCCGCTCTAGTTAGCATCTAACCTTTTGTAAACTTTTTTTAATTTTTGTGGTAACAGCACTATTCATTCCAGTAGCTTCGCATTTATAAAATTAATCAAAATGAAACGACCTGCTGCTCTGTCCCTATATGTTATAAAAAAAATATTAATTAAATATATTAATTTGGACAAAATCCATGCTTCGTATTTTCCTCGACGGCTATAAGTTTATTGATGTTATTGCATATCATTTTTCACAATAAGGTTTTTAAATTAAATATTTAAATATCCATTCTTAATAAACAATCTTGATTCAAGTTTTATTATCGTGTTTATTTTAAATAATCCAGAAACTTCTCCGCTCACTGAATTTATTCAAATATAAAATAAAAACAACAATTAATCTTCTTTTAAATATTTGGCTATTGGTAGAAAAATATTTCAATATAATATGATTTATTTCAAAATAGTTTTTTGTTGACCGAATTATATTAACATACTAAGAACTTGTGGTTAACCGTGACTTTGTCTGTGCAATTAAAAAAGTAGCCTATAATATTCCCACGTCCATCAGATACCTTACCGTAAATCAAATCCCGTCCCATCAAAATCGGCAAAGCCATTTCATACAGACAAAAATAAAAAATAAAAATTTAATTAACAGTAATTTAAATATACAAAGACACTCCAATTTTATTTATATGTATGTGTAGATTTATAATGTAAAAGCTAGAGTTGTGTTTTTGGAAATTCATAACTTCTGCCTACCTTAGTATACGTGATTTAACTGTTTCTATTAAGCTTTTATTATACAATTTAACATTTATATATGTTACGTAAGAGATCGTAAACCGGTTCGTTATCAGTATAGTTACCGGCTACGATAATGGCGATGTTTTATAAATATGCCACAATGTTTTCGCACGTGTTTGATGCGCCATGAGTAATGCCCCTGAACAATTTGACACACGCACGTGATTGTGTGCACTTACTGCCCAAAACGATTACAATTATAGGAGTAATGGCTATATGTTTTTGTTTTGTACGATCGTCCACGAATCTTACTTCTTACTATCTTACTAATATTATAAATGCGAATGTTTAGATGTATGGATGTTTGTTTGAAGATATCTTTAGAACGGCTGAACGGATTTCTACAAAATTTGGCATACATATAGACCATAGTCTGGAAGAACACATAGGATACTTGTTATTTTTTTTTAAATTTCTTAATGTCTTTAATTCCGCGCGAACGAAATCGCGGGCTACAGCTAGTATTGGTATAAAAGATGTTATTAGGCCGAGCAAGCTAATGTCTTTCTAGCTTCAACCATATATATATTGATACTGGCATAGTGAAACTTTATTTATTGATCCAGGGATTTCCCTATCTACGTTGCCATTTAATTTCGTTTCATAATTCATCTCATACCTTAACGTTAACTATATTTCAATATGTTGCATCATTTATATTGGATCTTGTTATATTTACGAGTATGTAAACTCGTGTTTCGTAAAACGGGTAATTTCCCTTATTCTTGTCTTTTCTTTTCCTCATTTATAGATGTGTTTACGAAGTTCTTTTTTCTTCAGTTCCTTCTAACAATGATCACTCATTCCTAATGCTTTTCAAATCTCTGTTTCGTATCTAACTGCAATGTACTTTCAAATAACAACTGTTGTATTGTGTAGCTAACAGCTAGTGTGGCACTCACCAGATATCGTGACGCCGCCTGTTGCTTATATTTATATACAAATAATTTACAATCTGTATCGGCCGTTAAACTATTTTCCCTATCGACTATAATACAACTTAATGTCTTATCTTTAGTATTGATGCAGATATAAAAGAAAGTGAAACTATGATGTAGAGAAAAAACAAAATAAGGTCAAGCTGTGCCGTATTTTTTTATCGATAAATTAAATTATAGTTAACTATGGATTGGAATCTTAGCATATTATGAGTGTTATTGCACGTACTGTATACAGCGTACATATATTTCTAGAACTTCAGACTAACAGATGAATCATTTCAAAGCAAAGTACGATGGATATTTAACACAAGGAAAGAATCAAACAACAAGAACAACAAAAAACGCCAGTCACAAAGTAATTTTTAAATTATAAAATTTTATTCATTCAAAAAAACGATTGGAGACGTTTATGATAAGTAATGTTCACCTGATCTGAGATGAGACCTTCATATTTTCTTGTGTGATTTCATTTGTGCTGAATGTTTTATCACTTTCATTACCCACATTTCCCCCGATGTCAGTGAAATTTATCTCATAAACGCAATATCACCAGCACCCGACTCTCTGGATGTTTTAATTCGATTGTCAGCTATCCGAGATACAACTATTAGTTTCATGGATTTATGGTTACGTTTATGCAATCATAAAGCTTTGAATGAATCAATCATTTGACTATACTTCGCGCTTGTGTGTCGAATACAAACCTTTCACGTAACAAACATTTCCAGGCGACTTGTAATTTTTAATAGCCACTGCGTCGTTTTTACGCGCCATTATATATGCTTCTGTCGATTCCATTTGTTTTATAGTTGAAGTTTCTCTTTATATGAATGTAGTTGTTTATATATTTGCTATGTTTAATTATTTAAAGAACTATATTTCAGAAATCACATGAGAAATTTCAGTCTAAACTTGTCATGGTATCGTTCACTAGATTTTAAATTAATATCCCTTACGGTACCCGTTGTTACAGCAAAGCGTTAATTGTGATTTAATTAAACACTATAAAGTATTAATTTAAATATTTTGTTTGTGTTTATAGTTAATTAGATATTAATAAGGCGAATTATATTGAATCGAAGGATATTACATTCGTAGTGATTGTGTGACGTGTTTCTTATTTCCATTTTTTTTATCCCTTGTAAAATACATTAACGTCACATCACGAACTTGCTAAATTAGAAAGCCTAGACTTTCGATATTCTTTTTTTTAACGTGAACCGCGAATTATGCTTATAAACTAAAAGGAGAAAGTGTAGAAGCCTTTATGTTAAAGTAATTCTTTTATTTTGGTATTATATCAATTATTTTTTACTACTTTAAAATGCTTAAGAAAGTAGATAATTTCTTTGTTCTTGTTTCTTTGGAAGGTCCTTTAAACTGAATCCAAACTGTTTCCAACAAATGTTTGCCTACATTCGACTTTTATCTCGTATTCAAGACTTTATAACTTTTCATCGTTCTACAAAACAGCTGATAATTATTTAATGGCTTAAGTTTATAGACCCATTAGGTCTGCTAGAATATCTTTACAAATTTAGGTCACACAGAACCCCGATGGCCTCGGAAAGAACGTCGTGGCTCATTGCTGTATCTAGTTTATTTATAGCAGGTTGAATGTTCGCTGCATGTTCACCGGTCGGTGTCTAGTGATGCATATTTGGTAAAAACTCCCTCCGTTGTTGATGTTTATTTTTACATCTGTAACTACCTTGTTGAAAGTGACAACCGTATTTAATATCTGTTTGTGGAAGAACCCGATTTTTATTTTGATTTAAGTCGATATATGCAGCAATATAAAATTCTTTTCTATTTTGTATGTAAATAAATATTACAACATTCAGATTTGAAAATTAGTTCAAAAGTTACAACCACAGTAAATACAAGTTTAAAGACAGTCATAAACATCGAAATATCCTAATATAATGTATGCATCATCTAGGTCAATGTTCCGTTCACGTTGCCTCTATGTTCGGCACATCGCAACCAGGCCGACGACGGCCTAAAAATTTATTGGTTTTATTGTAACGAATTCATTGTCAGTTTCCTGAAACTATCGTAGATTTTATGATGTTTTTAGTATTTTAGCTTAAAGTTACGTAGTTATTGATTGTAACGGAAGTTATTTGCTGTCGATGTTTATTTATTTGAATAGCACATGCTTCATAATTTCATAACGATGTGTGATCTTTTCTAATTTCAAAATACTGTGTAATTTTGATGTGTCTGAAATTTCAAATGAAATCTTTTACACCTTCGTCAAATCATAGTAGAGTCTAGCTAACGTTAATAGATTTAATTGTGTAATTTAACACTATTTAAAAATGTTATATCCTCTATCACTAGGTTTTTTATACCTTTGCAGTTTTATTTTAAATTTATAAGAAATATGCAAAGTATAAAGTATAATACCAGGGTGTGTAGATGATATAACTTATTCAAGACGGTCGGAGTTGCGCGTAGTATCGGTGGAAAGCTGAATGATTAATAAGAGTGGATTCGGTATCAAAGACACCGGCTGCGGCACGGAGCCGCCACCATTGCGACAGTAGATTAGGCGCGGACAATGGACAGTAAATAGCTGGTTATTGCGAGCTGTCTCTTCAACCGTGGGTTCATTAAATTTCGCCCACGGCAGCCTCGCGTCTCAGCTCTCGGTGTAGACGGTGGGCGTTCTTGTGTACGTTTCTAATTTCTGTTGCATTGCTTTTCCTTCGTCGACTGGTTGGCAAATTTAGCGTGATCATAGCAGCCGACGTCCTTAATCCCTCACAGTATCTATCCGTATCTCTAAGACTCTAGTTCTAACTCGTAGAAAGTCACTTGAAATGTTGCTTTTACTTGATATAAAGTTAACGCTGTCATAAAAAAACATGACACCAATTATGAACATGGTTTATACCAGAGTTGCAATAGTACATAGTTTCAAAGTAAATACAATTTGATTAATTTACAATTGTACCATTAAGCAATACAATGTTCAATTCATAACAGGATTAGTGCCACGAATTCCAAAAGCTACTGTTACAAAATTAAACTGTCTTACAATTAAAATATAATTATCGAATAAATGTGCAATTGAAGCCAGGAATTTCTGTAACAGACCTGTTCTGATTTAGGTAGAAATAGAAACTGGAGCGAGCTATTTTAATATTTAGACTTGTTTAATAAGATAATAGGATAAGTATAGATTGTTAACTCGACAGTTAAATTGATAGTGCGACCGATCGATTCTGCGGTTCGGCATATTTCTCAAATAACACTATCAGTATTTATAAAGTTCGGATTCGAGTCTGATATAATTTATTGTGACATTATCGATGCTGAATGCGAGAATAGTCCAGTTTGGAACAGGTTGTATGTAGAACAGTAGAGTAGTCACGATACAAATACATTGATCGGTTCAAAGGATTTCATGTATATTGATACAAACGAACGGATCAATAGTTTGGTGAGAGAGATTAGATCAGCTCAGAAAATGATCAGCTTGTAGCTTTACCTTGTCAGTTTTGAAGCGAAGACCTATTACGGGCTTAAATATACTCAAGTATGAAAGTTTTCACGCGAACCAAAGAATATCGATAGTTACTTATTTATATATTATCTTTATAAAAGCGAATGTTTAGATGGATATTTGTTTGAAGGTATCTTCGTAATGGCTACATGAATCTTGCTAAAATTAGACAAATATGAGGAACATAATTTGGAAGAACACATAGGTTACTTATACCGTTTGTTTTTAATTCCACGCGGACGGAGTCGCGGGTGACAGCTAGTGCTACAATAATGAAAGAATCTTCTTAGACCTTTCCTTTAACAAAGTGACTAAGGAAAAAGGTATTGGCTGTTATTAATCACAATGACGCCGATCAAAATATTATTTTTTACTTTGCTTACTTAACAATTTAAGTGCTTTCCACTTTTACCATCGCACTTTGGATGCACTGATAATTGAAAAGAAATCATCGTGTATAGAAAAACTAACTAAATTACTTTCGCTATTATCATCAATCAATACTAACGATGAACAAGTTTGACGTATGGCTATGTGTTGACTGATTAAGGGGCATCGAGTCGAGAACATTCACATTCAAGGTTTTGATTTCACAATTTCATTGACTAATCAAAAGTACCGTTGTGAAGGCATACTTAAAAGTCATAGTACACATTTTCCATAACCAGACTAATTAGGGTACCTACTATGGGTAACCTGTAATGACAATCGTCTAGTTTGAAACTGTGTACCGGTTTTGTATTTAAATAAAATTAAAGCAGAGATATATTACGCAGGATTTTGAAATGCAAATTCTAGCACGGCGATACATTTGCGTATCGATATCGCCTTGAATCAAAAACATGTACTACATCTACTCGTATTTGGAGTTGACACATGTGTCTATGATATTAAGCCTCTAAAGATATGGACACGTCGCTGCTTTGAAATGATAGCTTTTGCTTCCTTCCGACTAAAACGCGCCTGTTGAAGTTCCTGACTGTTAATTCTATCTGTATGTATTAGTTTGAATTCTCCTCAACGGTACCAACTGCTACAATCAGCATCAAAATAGCACAAATCAAACAGACACAAAATACCACGGATAATAGCCCGTCCATATATAGCACTCAGTCATTCAAGGGTGAACCTTTTTTTTTTATAATGGAAGTTGGCAAACGAGCAGCGGAAACACCGAGGTGTTCAACGACGCCCATGGACATCAGCAATACCAGAGGAACCGCAGATGCGTTGCCGGCCTTTTAGGTGGTAATAAGCTCGCTTCTTGAAGGACTTATACGTGTTAGATTAAGAACATAATGTTCATAAAGGTGTCAAGTGGTGCCGCCTACGTCGACTGGTCTTGAGAAAGCAGTTGCCCATTTGTGCAATATTTGATACGTATATTATTCATATTTAGGACATGGCCTGTAACCATCACTAAGTGCAACTTGTTCTATAACCCGTTATAATTTATTCAGCAAATTATTGTGTCACTTTGTAAGGCGTGAAGATTATTTAAATGCATTGTTTGGAGTGTCGTAAATATTTTGAATGAATCATAAACAGGTTATTGACTTAATTACGTTATTTAAAATTCATTTCACTTTCATTAGGATCAGATAATATTTGTAATACTGCTTTTTATGTGTTGGCTTTTTGTGTACAAAAATATATCGGTAAATATGCAGTTATTTTATGGAGGCTGTTTTGGTTTTTGTAGCTATTTGACAAGGAAAAATTGTAAAACTGTTAAGGTATTA
Organism: Papilio xuthus; assembly: GCF_000836235.2. NCBI lineage: Eukaryota > Metazoa > Arthropoda > Insecta > Lepidoptera > Papilionidae > Papilio > Papilio xuthus. Next base: position 4,550,192 of record NW_013533994.1, read on the forward strand.
TTTAGTTAATTAGAAATCTCGCCGGAAAAGTAATAGGCGGTATCGTAATTTAAGCCTGTTATAAAAGTAAAATAAAAATGTGCTCTATGCCGAAGTAAGAACTTATACTGGTTGAAGAAGGATTTATGGTTTTGTATTATATATTTTATAGAAACTTGTGTAAAATTCTGATTCATATTCGTTTCCGATCTTCAGGGTAACGGGAACTATAATTATTTTTAGAGGAGGGTAACATTCTTGATGCATAACGTTAGGCAATCGTTCCATGTCATTCTCAGTGTTGCCAACTCACCAAATTAAATATCCTGACAGATTAATTATCCGCTCATCAAGTTCAGAATGTTGGTTATTTAGAAGAAATAGAGATTTTGCGTCCGGAAATAACTACGAAAATTAAGTCTAAAAATGTGAAAGTCGTTTGATGATGATAAATGTAGACGATGTCAGTGTCAGCGCGGAGGCGGTTAGTTGAAAATTAACAATATAAAATTAGATTTGTTTATTGTAACTGTAATAAATCATATTTAATGATGTTTTGCTTGTAATGTGTATTCACAGCGTGTTTTTAATTTGCTACAACTGTCTACATTCTCTTTTGTTTATGATACTTCATCTATACTCTATAGGATAGGAATATGAACTAAAGAAGTTATAGAGCAAAAAGGTAAAAAAACACCGGACACCTTTTTAGTCATCTTACTAATAGTATAAATGTGTATGTTTTGATGGATGGATGAACATTTGTTGGTAGGTATCTCTAGAATCTCTACCATGCATATGGGTCTTGTTAAAATTTGGCATATATGTAGAAGTCTTGAAGCGTCAGACGGAGTCGTGGGCGATCGCTAGCAAACACATGAACAGTCTAATATGTAGTATATTATAATTTGTATATTGTCGATAGCGGTACAATAATATTTGTATCTAAAACATCTTGAGAAGCACATATAAGGATCGGCAGAGACAATAAGAGCTCATGTCGCCTGTCCCGCTCCGCTCTAAATGGACTATCTAGATCTTTGTTCTATATGAAATTAAGATCTCTGGTTACATTTAAGTGTTCATTATGTTGCTAGTCGCTCACCGTTGCCTTTTTGGTGCGGATTTAAATCTCATAGAGCCAATTAAGCCGTACTCTGTTGTCTGGCTGCATTATAAATCTGTAGACTGATGTACGCGATTGCTACTTAAATTTTCTTCCTATAAATCGAAAGGGAGAGAAAGTTTTATTCGATTGCCCTTTCCCTATCTGGTTTGGGTTTTATTGGAAAATTTTGCCGTGTGTTGCTGTAAACAGACTGGATTGTTCGATGCGTCCAAATACGAAATACTCGTACCAAGGTTTCGTGTAATATGATTTTCCAGTTTCAAATTGAGTTATAAATATTTCAAGATGCGTAATTAATTTCCTTTCTGTGTTTATAATTGATATTATTTTTGGCTGTTATTTTGATGAAAATATAGAATACATTTATGGAATATAATCTGCTCACAAAAGCTTGGGATATTTATGAACAACGGCAAGTAATATCTGTTGGAAGACCACAAATGTTCTATTATGTGTTTCACGATTGTGGGATTTTACATTCAAACGTATGATCGCGTTTCGCGTTTTTGTTAATTATGATTTCAACAAAGGATTGAAGTTAGCGTCATCGTTGATGAAGGATTATTTAAAGACCGCCATACACGTAACTAACGTTAATACTACTACGGGATATGATGAAGCTTGCTTTGTTTTCTATACATGTGAGGTGTTTATTTTCGTCATCTGATCACACTTGCCAAGACTCAACATTGTCTCCCTTTGTTATTCGGAATTGAGGTTTGATCTTTTTTATAGAATAATAAAAAATAATAAGTTCTATCTCGTCATTTGACGAATATATAAGGATTCATGTCTTACATTAGCATAGTGATAGTAAAAATATTTTTACACTTGTAGTTTAATTACCTTGTAAATGATAGCGAAATTGTTTGAAGAACAAATACTAATTTAGATAACGGGCTTGCACGTAGTATTTTATAATAATTTACGTAAATACATTTTATAATTTTTATATGTGTTATTGTTTGATAAACAGTCGAAGCTAGATGAGCAGGGAACCTTTATAAGCGGGAGTTATTATCCAATCCTGACGGACTACCTCCATAAGCGAGAAACCCAGATAACAGAGACGCCTGTAAGAAAAAAAAATTCGTGGTCCCTTCGATGAGTGGTAACAACTAATAATAGCATAGGTATTGCTAATCGGAGAGACCCTTGGACTCTCGCTTATCCGGGTTCGACTGTATTTGATCTCAAAACGGAAATGATTCTAAATATAAAACTTTTCACCACAATATCTGTTGACCATAGTTATTTTTCTGTCGAGCAATATACCTGATATCTGATCGTTATTTCTTCTCTTATAATCTTACGTATTTTTCAGTTTCGTACGACGTTAACTTTACCTTGTATATTAAATTATATTACAGTTAGACTAACGCATTCTTTGCATTGCCATTTAAAACGGAATAACTCTTCCATAATACTATTATGACGGCTTTATCAAGAAATATTGTTATTCAATATTTAATTCAATCTTTATCTTAATATAATACAATATTGGTCGTGAATTTGCGGAAATTATATCCATTCAAATTATATGTTTAACATTCTTAAAACATAATACGATGGTTAAATCTATGGTGGGAATCTAACCGTAAATGGTTAACTTCCTGATATAGTTGATAAAACTTATGTCTCAATTGATATAATTATCATTAACATTGATATACATACTGTTAGGAAGAAAATCCGACACTGTGCCGGTGTACTGGCACAACATTAGCCTTACTAAAATGTGAACCTTTATGTCCCATCACTATTAATTCTGACACTTGACTTTGTAATAAAAGCGCGCCATTGGCGACAATGGATTATAACTAAAAATACTTAGCGCTTATTCACTTCTCTATATAATTTTATACTCACGAATATAAGACTAAATATTTTCATCAATGTATGGAATTAGTCATGGCATGCGGTTCAAATACACTCGTGTGTGTTCATGGATGGATGGATGGATGTTTGTTAGAAAGTATCTCCAGAATGGATGCACGGATTCCGCTGAAATTTGGCATAGTTGTAGAACATAGTGCAGGAGAACACATAGGCTACTAATTATATTTTATTATAATTTATTTAACTTCGTGCGGATAGAGTCGTGTGAAACAGCTAGTGTAAAAATAATTACACAAATTGTATGTTTATATACATTCAAACTATCTTTCGTTTTTTTACAATACGATATAAGATAGAATATATAAAAACACATTATACAAATGTCATAAAAGTATTACGTATTCGGTTTGTTAGCGAAGTTCATAGTTCTTTGAACGTTAAGTGTCGTTCGCATTCGGTTGCATCACTAATTATGTGACGTAATTGTGACGCAATTAGCTCTGACGAGAACCAGAGCGTCGCGGGTCACGCCTCAACAAGCACACGTCTTCACTATAGACACACATTACATCGTTACTATGGTCGTAGATTCTCTCTGCCGAATTACATGTATAAAAATAAATTGTTATCTCTAGACCAGTCTTCCCCAAAGTGGGCGATAACGCCCCCTTGTGAACGCTGCAGATAAAAGTTAGAATTAATAATTAATAGAATTAATATTAATATACATATATAGGTCACAATTAATTAATTTAATTTGAAGTTATAGTGGTTTTTCAATATGTGAAAATATGGGGGCGCTAAAAAAATATTTATTCTCAAAGTGGGGAGTAGACAAAATAAGTTTGGGAACCACTGCTCTAGATATCAAGAACAACAAAGTTGTTGACAATATGTTTTTATACAGGTTTTAAGCAACGGTTAATGGTTTTTTTATAATGGATCAATTAAACAACATAACAATGCCACAAAGATTTTTAAATAACAATAGGATAATTAAAATGAAAGCTTAATATAAAAACTGGTTTATGTAATTAGATATTTACCTAATTCGCAATTACTTAAATTTCTCTTAACCAAAAAGGTTGAGTATAATTTGTACAGTTGATCAGTAATGTCATAATTGGCAGCACTAATTAGTACAATAGTGTTGTGCCAGTAACTAGCGGTGTCGTCGTGTGGTACCGATCGCTGCGGACCCGTTGTCACGAACTGCAATTGGTACGACAATGACAAATTGTCTGTATTCTGTACCGAAACGCTTAGACCAGTTAATAAATGGTGTTGCACGACGAACAGATCGAAACTAACGTATTACAGCGTTGGCGTAATATTATATCTATGTTTAAGATTTTACATAAGAAATAATTATTTACTAATTCTGATTAATTTATACACTCTCTAAATATAAGATACACGTATATAGTTTACCTTTTCTTCGATTTTATTTAAATGTAATAGCAAAGAAAGAAGTTCGCAATAAATAAAAATTACCACTACAGGTTTCAAGGCGAAATGCGAAACATTCAAATGACAAAATTGAAACGAATTTAATAAAAGCAAAAGTGCAAGTGATCAAAATAAAATAATCTGTTTTTATTGAGAACAATAATAACACATTTAATAACGTTTCGCGCAATTACTTTCCCGTCTTTTCAAGTATTTTAAAATAGGGTTTTGCTGGAATATATAGAAGGTGTTGCGTACTTTTGCGATAGACAATTTTCGGTGTTGTGTTGGGGAAGTCGCCAATGTTGGTGTGTTGAGTGCGCAGTGGGGTCAGTGTCGGGTGACACGTGTGCAGGCGGGGGCGGGGGCGGGGGAGGTGTTGTCGGGATAGGGGCGCCGGCGACGGGACGTGGCCAATGCGGCGGCGGCGTGTGCGCGATGTCGCCGCCGCGGGCGCTGCTGGCGGCGCTGTTGGTGTGTCAGCTGCTCTCCTACGGTGGCCACCAAGGACTCACCAAGATATTTTACATGTAAGCTCTTGTGTAAGACTTTTTAGCATCTGATATGAGATGAATAACATTCTAGAAATGTCGGTTAAAGAGTACGATGTAACAAGTGTCACATCACTTTGCATGCTTGGTCACAATGTACAATTGAACTGTCTCGTCCGCAAAAGGTTCGTGGTATAAAGCAAACGTCATAGGAATTACGATCAAGATTTCTTTGAAACCATTTGTATCCACGCGGTGTCTTGTTATAATCTTACTGCTAAAACTATGCGTAGTACAAGTGTGTACACAACAATTACTATGAGGTCTAATCTGTCGGACATTTCTCCTTAGATCTGTAGCATTAAGTTAGTTATATATAATTACTCTAAACTCTGGGTATACGAGTAAGTAGGAAGGGAATGTCGAGATCAAATGACCCGCATTAATGATCCTCTTCCCTCATAACTTAAATAACAAATTGAATATTACGGATACTCTGGAGTTTTCAATAGAACAATAGGTATTATTAACAAAATTTCCGACATTTAGGAACGCATAGTAGAAAACATACAAAATTTGTTTTTGTTTAGATTGACATAACGGTGTTATCACAAAGCTATAACACTTTATTTACTATAGTAGCTTTCCAAGAACATTTTCATTGCAATGGAATTTACATTGGATGCTTTAGGTACGTAGGCGGGCGTGGATTACGACGTAACGGTACGCGAGATATGGCAGGACTGAGGGGGAATGCGCGGGGTGTCCGTGCTAACAAACATCGCGCGCGAAATTGTTTCCCGCGCAAACACTTCCTAACCTCAGATGAAGGAATGTACCTTGATATTTTCCGTTATTATGTAGACTGTCTCGAATACGAAATTATCTCCTGATTGTGCTTTTATTTTATTTATTAGTACTACAAGTTATAGCTACTACTATAGTATAGTTACTATGTTTGTAGTAGTCAGATTTTCTATTAATCATCAGGAGACATCGTGATCGAGTACTGAATCCGGATTGTGAAAAAGATAATAGTCTATAAATAATTTCCGACCCAACGGAAAATACTTCGGCATTATTTGTGACCGTTTAAAAAAAGAGATATTTATTGATAAAAAAATACCTATAATAGGTATGCATGATTGAGCAAGGAAGGAAAGACAATTTTGTGGCCTGATCAGGGAAGGAAATGGTTGTTAGTCTCAAATTATGAATTTTGGATATCGTACTAATTTTTAGTGAAACCAAAACATTTGAAAGTATTCCGTTTTGCCGTTTCCTTTAATATGACAGTATGAAGAATATACTTGGTTTTTGTTTATTCTGTTATATTTATATAACAGAATAAAATAACTTAGGGTAGGCTCCGAGATCCTTGGGGGGACATATAGTGAGCTGATGATGATAAATATGATCATAAATAATTGACTCTAGTTTTAACATTTCTTTTTTCTAGTACTTGTATCACATACTGGCAAGTTAATCCAAATGTTTTAAACCTTCTCATTTGAAGACTGGCTCCGATCAACTGTGCTTGACCACTATAACATCAAAGTCTTAAATTAAATATTTAATCTCTATTGTACTGTCAACAAGCTGATAATATTTTATCACTAGATGGCTTTGAATAGGTGACATTCCGTCTCCAGTTATATACAATGTTGAAATGCAACTGTGTATCAAAATGAAAACAACAGCTTGAAACATTAACGAGCTGCTAAATTGTGAAACTTGTAACGCTGTTGTAATGTTTTGTTGCTTTTGTTCTATGTCTTAACCGTGTTGTTTCGCTGTTAATGTTGCATATAATTTAACGATTAATACTTAGGGAACGTACTCATACCACGTGACCCGTTTAGGGCGCGGGGGGGGGGGG